>NW_022589720.1:6737514-7225995 GCF_004348235.1 Phoca vitulina | reverse complement strand
CTTCCTTCCTTCCTTCCTTCCTTCCTTCCTTCCTTCCTTCCTTCCTTCCTTCCTTCCTTCTTCTCTCTCCATCTCTTTCTTTCGGGCTTCTGGTTGCTTTAGCTAGCACAGAAGTGGATTGAGTGAACTTTCACTTAGTTTTAAAACCTGCTGACAGATAAAATTAATATTGCCTTTGTGTAAATAATAATTTTATCTAATGGACTTCATTTATTTTTATGGTTCCTCCAGGCGATCCGGGGCTAAACAAGGGGAAATAGGCAAAACGGTAATAACAGTTCCCTTTGAAGAGAGATATAAAACAAGGTCACTGGAGCCAAACCATTACTGAAATGTATAAAAGCGTTTAATGTTTGCTTTTTCCCAATTTATATCATGAGGTCATTTTATATAGTCATAACATTCCATCTTATCTCTGTTCAAATAGGATAAAAATCTATGAGTAACAGAGCCAACTTCTTATCCAGTTACCTGAAGGTGGCCACCAGTGGTGCCCCTGTATGTCTGGGCAGTCCGTGTTTTCATTAACACGTTCCTAAAATATTTCTCTAAGTCATTTACGTTCAATCTTTTTTGGCTGAAACTTGGCAGTCAAGGTACATGGGTTAAAATAATATAAAAATTTTTACCAAAAAAATGTATGTTAACAAGCAAAAAGGCAGTATGTTTGGGGAACATCCTGATTCTCCTCATTGACTCAACTCAATAACAAGAGAGCTTTAATTTCACTTTATTTCCCAAAGAATAAAATGTTCAGTTATTGGTTTTGAAAAAGGTTAGAAGAATCTATTTACTCGAGCACTGTGCATTAACGCAAGTTTATTGTTTTATTGATTCTTCATTTAATCCCATTTCCTGTTCAGCGCCTAGAATATCTGATACTATCCTAAAGAGAGACCATGGATTCATTCAAAATACGTGCCTTCCAGCCCTGAACACAGCCCGCGCTTTGGTCCTCCTGGACCATCCACTCCTTCCTCTTTTCTGAACACTGTAGCTGAAACCTCTTTAGACGCCATGGCTTCTGTCTTCTTTCTCCTGTGTTTCCTGAGACTTCGCTCCGACTTCTGGTTGACAGTTACCCAGGGGTGGACGTTCACTTGCTTGACAGTTCTTGCCTGGACTGTGGCCTCTGCATCTTTGCCCTGCTGTGTCGGAGGGCTGAGCCTTGAGCACAGGTGACCCCCTTCAGTGTGGTTGGCTAGAGGCCACCCCTCGCTCCCCTGGTCTTAGATTCATTCACCTGTAGGATCTGTGACCCTGGCTGAGCCTCTGCCTTCTCAGCTGCAGAGTGATCTCACCTCCCCTTCACCTCAAATTCAGCGGGTTGTTGACTCATTTCCTGTCTCACGTGCCAGGGGACAGCACAAACCACCTCCCGGTGTTGTTTGCTCAGGGCAAGGGATGGGTGAATGTTGGCCGTGCCGTTCCTGATTCATGCGGACGGCCGGGTGAGCATGTTGGAGCGCATCGTCTCGGGACCGTAACGATGTGTTCAGTCCATAATGAAATAAGTCAAACTCAGAAACAGGACAGGTCGTGTGAGCCTCCATGCAAGCAGTGATGAGGAAGCAGGTTCTGTAATTGGTAGCCCGTGGTTCCCCGAAGGGAACTGCTGCGTGGGCGGCCGCTGTGTGCGCAGAAGGGGGAACCAGCCTGACCCTTGGTGTCGCGGACTCGGGGCCGGCCCGGGGCCCGCGGCACCAGCCGATGAACTGATGTGTGTGCCAGGCTTCCTCTGAGGACCCTGCTTAGGCCGGAGAGGCTGGCGGGAAGCCTTTGCAGGGGGAGGAGTGGCCGTGGCATTAGCGGACGGGTTGTGGGTGAAAGGCACCCTCCTTTCCTTGGGTTCCTTGGGGTTCCTTCCTGAGGGTTTTTGAATAGGGCAGGGCTGTTTACCTCTCAGCGGAGAATGACTGCGCGACACTGTATTTGGCCGTGCCAGGAGCTGTCGGGAGTGCCGGACAGTGGAATGTTGCTTTCACTTTGGGCTGGGACTTAGTCTCTGGGTGAGCCTTGGAATAGGGCCAAGAGGTGGAAAGATCGATGACACGTCAACCTTGCAGAAAGAGGTGTCTGTCCATCCCCTCCTACCTGTTGTGCCGTTTGTGTTTCTGATGTTTCCCCGGACTGGCTGCTCACAATGAAGGGGCCCCCGGGCAGCCTCAGCCCGTTGATACAAGGACAGTTGGGCTGAAGACAGGCAAGCAGGCGGGCATGGGGCCCGGCTACCTGAACCCTCTCGGTCAGCTCGGTGGCTCTGTTCCCTGCCCGACTCAGGCATCTTCTCTCCCATGAACGTCCTTCAAGCCAGCAGGTAGGAGCTGGGCCGGAGGGTTTCTGTGGATTCTGAATTGCCCCAGCGGGTCTGGCCGCTTCCAAACATACAGTAGGTCTGGAGCTCAGAGGAAACACTGCTTCCCCTGCCTAGAAGTACATTAAGCTTATTTTAGGTCTGTTTTTATTAATAACTGGTTAGACTTTGTTCCCTAAGCAAAACTTTTTGTGTAAGCTTTCATTCTTTGGATTTCTTTTTTATCTGACAGCATTTTTTTTTTTTTTAGACTAAAAGGAATAGTCATTTTTTCACCAAAGCCTATTCATTTGCAGTGTGGGTGTGAATGGGAAATGTTATTTATTGCACAAACACTTATATACAGAGTTTTGCTTATTTAGATGGAGCTTATAGGGGGTTCCTCCCACATCAGGAAACTAAAAGGAAGGCTTCAGGGATTTTAAAGTAGATGCAACAAAAATGTTTTATTTTGTAGCCCAGACCAGCCTGTTGTGCTACATCTGCCTGTTGGCAAAATCACTTATTTAGCATGAAAAAACCTAATATATTTTGAATTTTCCAGAGGTGCCTAGGATGACACCAGAACAACTTTTATTGAAATTGATCCTTTGAAATTTCCTTCCTAACGTATCTCCCCAGCGAAACAAGTAGTCATAATTAACGGGACATTCATTTTTATTGGAGTTTTGCTGAAATGAATCAATACAAAGTCAGTTGGGTGATTTATGTAAGTATTTTAAAATGAACTTTCAAGTGATGACAGCTTGTCTAATTTCTAAAGAGGAGAGGGATTATGATCCATATAAATCAGAAGTTCTCAACCGGGGGCGATTTGGCAATGGAGGCAATTTTGGTTGGCACACGTTGGGGCCAGGGGCGCTATTGGCATTGAGTAGGTCGAGACCAGGGATGCTGTTAAATACATAGGGCAGCTACCAGAACAAATGATTGGCTCTAATTGTCACTAGTGCTGAGATGGTGCACTCAAAGCCCTGGTATAAATATGCCCCTGCCCAAGAGGTGAGAGCTTTATTATATTCAGGGGAAGTTAGAATTGCTGAGTCCAGGATGGAGGGACCTGCTCTTGAGATCTACGCTATGCAGAGGAGAAGACATTCAAGGAATCAGCCTCCCTGGGTGGCATCTGAGAAAAGCCCACTCTAAGTGAAGACTGAATGCCCTTCCCTGGCACCTTCCCGGGACGGCTGTTTATAGTGTCTTTATTTTGAGAAAAGAGGTAGCATGTTATAGCCTGAAAATTACAAACTTCTAAAAATCACCTGTTCTCATTAAATCCGCTTTCCTTAGGTTAACGTGGCCAGCCTGTAATTTTGTCTCCTCACCAGTCGAACTCCGTGTCCTATTTTAGCTGCTCTTTAACTTGACAGGGCATGTCCCGCTTCTCTAACTGTCACTTTCCGGATCCCAGGGAAGGCACGTTCTAGGCGCTTGTGTGATTTTTCTCTCCCTTTCCTTCCGGAAGCAGCCGTGTCAGGCTGGAGACAGGAGTGAGGGCTACCGTCAGTGTAGGGCAAGTCCATGGGCAGCGGGTCTGTCTGTGTTGACACACGGAAGAATTACGTGCGAGGGAAGAATTTGCTCTTAGCTCCTGGTTGACCTGTGCTGGGTCTCGGGGTCGAGACCAGGTAGCGCCCCTGTCCGTCGGACTGGTGCCCTGGTCCAGATCTCCTTGTCCTGATGAAGATTCTCTCCTTTGCCTCCCCCCACCCCGCCACCGCTCCCTCTCTAAAATAAACAACTCAGTCTTTAAAAAATGAAAATAAAATGTGTAATGTCTGTGCTCCAGTCCTACTGGATTTCTGTGTTGCCCTGTGCCCTTGGTGCTCCATCTCTGTTTTCCTTCTCTTTGTGGGGGTCACTTGTACAATTACAGTTTCCCAGTAGGTGGTTCTCTTTAACCCTTTCTTTGCTTCCCTGCTTTCCCCTGGTGAAGCTTAGCCCCATCCAGAATGTAAACATTCCAAACCTCCAGTTCTGTCTCTGAATTCTTGTTTTTCTTAGCACCCAACCTGGATTTGCAGCAGCCTGCTGTCTTCCCTTAAATATCCTCTCAGCATCTTAAACCCCACACACATGAAACTGAATGATCATATTCTCATCTAAATAAAGTTCTTCTGTTGATTATGATATTTAAATGAGGGGCATTACTGCTCTTACAGTCACTTGTATTCTCTGTCTTGAGTCTGTGCCTCTTTGCTTTCTTTTGCCCCAAATGTAGCAGATTAGAATGACTACCATTTTGTTATATTTCATACTTTGGAGGTTAGGAATTTGGGCAGGGCTCAACTGGGTGATTCTTTTGCTCTTGTGATACTGAAGTTACTCGGTGGGTTTCAGCTTTACTTGGCTTTGGTGGGGATGGCTGGGAAGCTGGCCTCAGTGGGAAATGTCCCTGGGAGTCCCTATATGTGGCCTCTGTAACATGGCTGTCTCGGCTAGTTGGGACTTCTGATTCTGGTTTCTTAGCACCCCAGAGAATGTGTTCTAAGGGACAGGAAGTGGAAATTGCTAGGCTCTTAGGGTATGGGCTTGGAAACTAGCAAGCCATCACTTTAGTTAAATTCGAATGAACAAAGCAGTTACAGAGCCAATCCAGATTCAAGAGAACGGGCATAAACCCAGCTTTCATGGGTCGAAGAAGCCGTGGCCATGTTTAGTTTGCCATACTTCCCCTTTCCCATCACACTGAGTGTTTGCTGTGCTTGCCTGAATTTTTATTCACATCGATAACACCCAAAGTCACAGCTTCATTTATTTCTCTCCTGAATAGTTACTGTAGGTTCAAATTAAATTCTCTATCTTTATGCTCTTCTCTATCCAATTTTCTGCATACACTATTCTGAGAACAACCCTTTACGTTTCTTCTGCAGTTACTCTACCATGGTAGCTTGTTGACTAGAAATAGAGACCTCAGACCTTGGTGTAGGGCCCCTTCCATATCTTAACCCAAGCCCCTGTCTAAACTGCTTCCCACTAACTCTCCTTTATATCTCCTGGGATCTGGCTCAAGTACAGTAAACTGTTGCCCAAACTGTTATTACCGCCTCCTTCCTCAGGAGCACGTCTTCATCCCCCTTCCCTTGGCATGAAATGCACTTCCAGAATCCTCCATCTGTTGAAATCCTTTTTATTCTTCAGTATGAAACCCAAATGTGAGCTCTGCACGGGACCCGCCTGGGTTCCTCTAAATGGTGGTGGTGCTCTCCTAAGTCCTAAAACACCCCTGCCCCTTTCCACACTTTTCTAATGGCTTGGCTTACAGTTATTTTTACAAGCCCATCTTATTTTAAAGCTTATTAATCTTCTAAATTATTCATAATCTTTAAAGTCTCCCAGCTCCCAGCCTAGCAATTTCATTTCACCCAGTAGGTGCTCACTATGGCTTCTTATTTGATTCATGCTGGATTTCCAGCCAGAAGCTTTGCAGGCAGGTCATCTATAAATTTCAAAGGATACATTCACCAAATATGGGCAGTTTTTAAGAGTTGGGTAGCATGGTACCGGGTTATTGGGAGAAGACTGTGGTCGTGGTGTTCAACAGGGGCTTTGGATGTCAAAAAGGGAAGGGCAGGGATCCTCAGGGTTTCCACGCGTGGATCTGTGCTAGCGTGAGGGGGCGAGGGAGATATTCTAAGGGAAAAACCATCAGCGGTCACAGCTATTAAACTGCTTTTTTCAGGAGTGATGACTTGGTACAGGTTAAACTTGAACATTTCTCCTTTCATAATAAATGGGTTATTTCATAAAATTATGGGCAGGAAGAGAGGTCTGTACCAAGACATACTCACACATATTTGAAATACCACCTAGAAAAAGGTAAGTTTGTCCAAGCCCTCAAAGGCTCTCCTTTTTAAAAGCTAGTGATGAGGCTTAACTAAAAGACCACCCGCCGGAGAACCTGAACTCACGGTCATCTAATTGTTCTCTTTTGTGTGTTTTAGGCATTTGTCCCACATGACAGGAAGACGAGCTTCTGGTTAGAAGACAAGTGCCCAGAGTCCAAGGCCGTCTGCCCACCATGAAGGGGACCTGTGTCATTGCATGGCTGTTCTCCAGCCTGGGGTGGTGGAGACTCGCCCAGCCGGAAACAGACGCGTCTCAGTGCCAGAGAGCGGAGCACCCGGTCATTTCCTATAAAGGTGAGGGGCAGGCACCCTCGGACTGCAAGGGTATCACTTACGTGCATTTTCCATGTTCAGTGATAGAGAATAACAATGGTTATTGCTCTGTCATTCTGTGACTCGTGTTTTAGACATCATTTAAAATACAAGTACAAGTACAGAATCCTCCATTGCAAGAACTTCCTATTCCGAAACCGATCACTACAATCTCGAGAAGAATTCAAAATTGGAGTTATTACGGGTAGAGAATCCCATTGTTGAGGCCGCCTTTATTTAAAGGTGCTGCGAGCCTCCTAGGCATTCGGACCAGGGGCTAAAAATGTGATCTACAGAAATAATAATAAAACCAAGTAACAAAAAATTCACTTCAGCGTTTCCCAACAAAGCCTTAGTCTTACCACAAAACTTAAATGCCTTGATCTCTCTATCTCACACTGCATGGCAGACAGAATTGATTTAATGTCTTAAGAATGTCAGTGGATCTGTAGGATTAATTACTTAGTATGTGTATCCAGTCATTTTTTTCTTTTATTTATCAAAATTTATTTAGGGCTCTCTCTACCCTGGGTACTCTAAGCCTTCAGGATGAAAAATAAATTAGTCTTTGTCCCTGTCCTCAAGGAACTTAGAGTTATATTACCAAACCAACTATAATTAATCAGACATTATATTTTAATAATTCATCCAATAAATAGCTTTATGTTTTAAACTTTATATCATGAAAAATTTCAAATATCTGCAAAAATAGAAAGAATAATCTAAGGAACACCCAACCCAACATTTATTAATTCATGTCCCACCTTTTTTCTTTTAAATCCACATGCATGCTCCACCCCACACCCACCAAATTATTTTGAAGCAAATTCAAAAAATCGTATAATTGTATCTATAATATTTCAGTACATGGTTATGAAAGAAAGGGAATTCCCAGTGCCATTATTGCATCAGACCAAAAATGCAAAAAAAAACCCAAAAAAAACAAACAAAAAAAACAAACCCAATTCCATAAAATCATCTGACATCCAGTGAGTATTGTGAGATCCCTGATGGTCTCATGAATGCTGATGCGTTTTTTTTTTGTTGTTGTTGTTGTTAACAGTTGGGTTGAATCAGGATCTAAATGGAGCTCATACACTTCAGTTGGTTGGTCTTCTGTTTTGTTGTAGTTGTTGTTGCTTCCTTTGCAAATTAGTTACAGAAGAAATCCGAGCTCTTTGTCCTATAGCATTTCCCACAGTCTGGATTTTGCCAAGTGCATCCCCTTGGCGTTCAAGAGTTCTGTCTCGAATATTTGTGTGAATTCATGGTAGTATCAAGAGGAGGCTTCGATTCAGGTTCGAATCTTTCTGTCTCCCCTGTGGCACGGATGGTACCGTGTCCATCTGTAGGAAGGCAGGTCTTGTCTGGTGTGAAATTAGCAGTCCGTGATGGTCATGGCCGGAATCTACCGATTCATTCAACGGTGTAAAGCTGGGATTTCCTAATTTTATTATTCTTTCTTCATTTAATAACAAGAATATTTCTGTATAAAGTAACTTTACCTTATCAACTATTTGAATATCCTGAGGCTACAGCTCATATAGGAAAGTCAGAATTAATGCTTTTGTCCTTTCCTTCCCTTTCCTAGTTTTTTTTGTTTTTTATTTTTTTAAAGACTAGTTAGTTGGTTCTCTAACATTATCCAAAGGGAGCAAGTAAGATGTTATGTTTACTTTTTGTTTTGTCTTGTTTTCTTATTTTGGTTATTAGAATCATTGTTAACATATGGATTTTTAACACTTGAATTATTTCAAGCAATTGCAGTTTTGATGCTTATAGGGGGTGAAATCATCTCATTTTAAGCCTGTGGAAGCATCTTCAAGTGGGCTTCTGAACTATTCTGACATAACCCAGGTCGCCTTTGCTAGCTTGCTTACTCTCTGGGACAGCAAGATGTTCTTGATTCTTCTCAGCCGCTTCCTTCCGTAGACCTGAGAATCAGCCATTTTGGGCTGATTTAAGCACGGACATCCCCAGTGTTAGGTCTTCTCAGTGTACAGAGCTCAGGAAAAATTTTTTAAAAAGCACCATAATTCCTCTGCATGCTTCCAGTTCATCTCTAAGATCCTAGGGTTTTTCTGAACCTCTTCTACCTTCTGTCTGTGTCTTTTTGTCCTGGGCACAGAATCCTGAGTCTCTGCAGCCACCACAGTCATTCCTTTGCCTTTTCCTGCAGTAGACCCTGCATCGTTTCAGAGAGAGTCAAGCAACTCTAGTCGTTTTTGACGACTCAAAGTGCTATAAGATGGTCTGCTTCTCTCTTTTAGTCCTCGGGCTACCAATGTCCTTGGGAAACTAAAGCAATTACTTCACTTGAAGGAATTTCCTTTTGCATGGTTATGCTGCCAACTTGAAACCTGGTTTGTTTCATTTGTTTAATTTCCCTTTTGATTTTTAGAAATTTAAAAAAAATTTACCTTATTATGTAGTGTTGCAGAGTTTCATTAATGAAAACGAGGAGTGTTCAGAGAAACTGCCTTCACTTGTGTTTTCTCCACTCTGTTCCCTCTCTCTGCACTCAGCTAACCTTTCACTTCTATTTTAAGGTCCGTGCCTCTTTTCTCAGTCTAGCATTTTTTTGACATGGTGGTATATCCTGGAGTCCACTCCCTAGTGGCACCCTCCATGCCACTCCTTTTCAGAGCACATAGTTCTCCATCGTGTGATGAACCGTAGTGTACTCAGCAACAGCCCAATGGGGGAGATGTTTAGGGTATTTTCTGTCCTTTGTGGTCATGGGTAGTGTTATGATGAGTAACGCCTACTGCAGACATCTCTTAATCCTTTACAAGGGTACCACTGGAAAAGAATCCTAGCAGTGGGATTGCTATGTCAAAGGATAAATGCATATGTGGTTTTGCTAGATATTGCTCAATTCCCTTTCATGAAGGTTGAGCCATTTTGTATTCTCGTTCCCCCTGGGTATGAGGATCTGTTTCCCACCGCCCTTTCCAGTGGAGTGTACTATCACTCTTCGGGATTTGGACTAATCCCATAGTTTGTAAATGACCTCTCAGCATAATTTTAACTTGCATATGTTTAAATTGGAGCAAATGATTTACAAACACTTAACAGGTGCCTGTTACGTGCCTGTTTGTACTAAATATTGAGGAGATAGAGCAAAAAACATGGTCCCCATTAAGGGTTTAGAATATCTCGAGGAATATAAGCCAAAAGGAACATTGCATTACATTCTATTAAGGGTCCTAACAGGTGTCTTGGCTGGGTGCTGGAGCCCAGGAGAGGGGCATCTGGACCAGAGAGCCTGGGTTTTAGGAGAGTTGTTACAGGTTTCTGGGATGAGGCAACAGCAGAACTGAGTCCCAAATGAGTGTTAGAAGGTGTTTATGAGTCTGATGAATGGAGAGGTGTCTCGGGGAGAGAAAAAGAGCAAGTGAGGGAGAGGAGCATAGCAAGCCCTGGCAAGTCTCCTGTAAGGTGAGCCACGAAATCTTCATTTAGGTTATGGAGAGGAGGTGGAGGGAGATGAGGCCGAAGTAGTTGTAGGGGTTCAATATTGTCCGGCATCTGAAGGCCCCTTAAGAAGCTCCCCCATCTGGACAGGTTCCGTGTTCAGAATGGCAAAGGCAGCAGGGAGAGCCCATCCTGAGTTTGCCGCTGTGATCAGAGCGAGCAGTCATGAGGCACTAAGCTAAAGGGATGGTAGCAGAAATGTAAAGAATTAGGTGAATTCTAGAAATGCGTAGGAGGTGTTGATGATTTCATGGATGTAGGACAGGAGGGAGAAGGAGGCACTGTGTATGATCCCCAAGCTCTTGGCTGTTGATTCCATACAGAATAAAGAAGGGGAATCGAAAATGATGATTTTAGGTTGAGAAAGCTGAGTCCCTACCCACCCTCAGATGGGCTGTCTAGCTGAGAGCGATGCATCATGGGATCCAAGAAGGGAGAGGCATCCCTCCGAGCATCGGGTGATGCAGAGTTCGAGGCTGACGTGGGCCAGAGGGCAGAGTGACAAAGTCATCCTGGTTTGTCCAGGACTTTCCTGGAGATAGCACTGAAAGTCCTATGATCTGTGTATTAGTTTCTTAGGTTTACTCTAACAAAATATGACAAACTGGGTGACTTAAAACAACAAATATTTTCTCTCATAGTTCTGGAGGCTAGAAGTAAAAAAAGAAAAAAAAAAGAAAAAGAAAAAAGAAACCAAGGTGTCAGCAGAGCCATGCTTTCTCTGACAGCTCTAGGGAAGAGTCCTTCTCTGCCTCTTCTTAACTTCTGGGAGTTGTCCGCAGTCCTTGGCGGTCCCAGGCTCGTAGACGCATCCCTCCAACCTGAGTCTGTACCCACATGGCGTTCTCTTGGTGTGGCTGTCTTTTTGTCTTCTCCTCTTTTTGTAAAGACACTGGTCATATTGGATGTAGGGCTCACCCTCACCCAGCATGATCTCATTTTAACTAATTACATCTGAAAAGACCCTCTTTCTAAGTGAGGTCACATTCACAGATACTAAGGTTTGGCCTTCCGTATCTTTTTCGGGGGAACACAAACCTGTAAGCGGTGGCATACATCAGAGCAGTTTCAGGGCAGGGCTGGGGGAAGAACCTCGATGGTAATGAGCGGAGAAACAAATGTGAGGTGAAGGAAGAGATATAAAAGGAGACAGTTATTGACTCAGCCAGCAGGGATGTGAGAGCAGGGGACAGCTTTTAAGAGAGCATTACTTAATCATCCTTAAGTGGTGATGGGGAAAGGCCAGGTGAAGGAAGAGGCTGAAGAGAGGAGGAGATAATTGATTAGACAGAGTCCCTGGGGCCGTAGGAGGGGATAGGATACTGGGCACAGGTGGGAGATTAGCTTACAGGAAGCAGACCCCACCTCCAGCGAGTCTGGAGGGAGGAAGGCTGGGGCACCCAGGATGCAGGAACATACGTGGGTGGGGGTGGCTGCAAGGGGAAGGGGTCCCCGAGGACCTCCATCTCTGCATCTTGGCTGAGAAGGAGTAGGCAGGCCATGGGCCGAGAGCATGGGGGCTTTAGGAAGGAAGTGCTCTGAAGAAGGGGTGAGGCTGTTAATCACAATATACACCAGAGATTCCCTGGGGGGGGTGTTAGGAGCCCAGCTAGTCCTTGAAACGGCTGATGTTGCCGCTGAGCAGGTGGCCGCTGGTTTGCTACATGAACACTCCTGTGTGAAGCGCGGCTCTACGAGAATGTTTGAGAAAGCAGGATGGAACACTGGAGAAATAAAGGCAGGACTGGACTTTTAAAATCTGGATTTCCGCATACACTTAAAACTTCATGATTTAATGTTGTACATTGGAGGCTCTCTGCACAAGAGACTCCTAATGAAGTGGACCAGATGCTACGGTCACGTCTGGATACAACGAAGCACGTTTTATTGAAGTCTTGCTTCGATTTACCTGGGTAGGTGGAAGATGTTGGCGGGATCTTTTTTTTTTTCCCCATCCTAGGTAAAATATTTGCCACCGTGGGCCTTCTCTTGTCTAGCAGAGTTCATTGCTCAACATGCTCTAACAGCTTGCTGTGTTTGCAAGGTTACTCCCTTGACTGCATGTTCTGGAACATTTATCCTTGATCATGGAGGGGCTGCTAAAACACCCTGACCCGTTGCAGATGCACCATTTACACTTCTGTCCTTGTCATTTGCTTAAACGTCTGTTCCAATAAAGAGGGAAAAAGTAGTGACCCTTCAAGACAGCATGTTTCTCAGCATGCTTACTGAGTCTCATAACTGTCTCTGAAATGAGTTTTAAATGTTTAATGTCCACTTAAGGCAATGGTGCCATATTCTGCCTTTGTTTGTTTATTGATTAAAGTTTACCCAGCGTGCTTGTTATTTAGATTGTGCTCCACTTATAGGGATTGGTTTATGGGGAGCAATTCCGCAGTAGGCACAGAGGAAGACCGCCAGGGGGGTGAGTCATGCCACACTTCGGCTTTCCCCGCCTCGGACGCCTTTCTTCAGTGCTGTAGCTGGTAGTGCTTATGTTAATGATTACGAAGATTACTTCTCTGCCTGTGGAATCAGGCGAGGCGCTATAAATTCCACTCTAGGGTCCCCGAGATCTTGATCTCTGACTCCGTGGTGTCCCCGTTGATTGCCTTCCTACTTACGGATTCACCGATTTGCCGGAGATTTGGTTTGGGACTTTGGAGAGAGTTGTAGGAATGCTTCATAGGGGATTAGCAACATTTGGCCCCCGATCTTGGGAGGGGCATCTGAGGGAATGGGGTGCCAGCTTGGGCCATCCCCGGGGCAGGACTGGGAGTGGCGCTGGCCCTCGCGTTTAAACAACTGTCTTTACCTCCACGGGCAGTCTTCGGTGATTGAAGGAACCATGATGACAAGGGTACGGCATCGGATTGTGAACTTGGGTTCTAGTCTCATACCATAGTATAGATACTTTTCACAAATCCTGCATCTTTCTTTTGAATCATATAATTATATTCCAGTGTGTTTGTGTGTGTGTTGGAAGTGCTGAATTGTTAAATGTTGGCAATGATAGTCAATGACGTACTTTGTGACTGTCTTCTTTGGGTTCACTTACCGGGACCTGCAGCCTCTTCCCACCTCGGAGAGAGGCTGTCTTTCTTCCAGTCTGTAAGGTGGCCATGTACACATGTCCTGCCGCCCCATTAGCCACCGTTCCTGCCCACTGTCCTGCCAGTTGTGCTCGTCCTGTGGCTGCCTCACCGTCCCTGGGACCCCTGCCTTGCTTGCTGTGCCATGTTCTCCCCGTGGGGCTGAGGAAGGCGTAGCGTGGGCAGCCTCCGTTACCCTCCAAGGCCCAAGGATGGGGATGCCAGGAGGGAGCCAAAGGCCTCGTTTCTGTGCCATGGCTCCACGGGTCCCACGGCCCCCTGCATGTCCCCCAGCCCACGCGTGTCCCACAGTTCTGTGGTGTCCCACAGTGCTCCATTTCTCCTCTGGGTTTTGGCGTTCTGGGGTCCAGTGCCCCAGTCAGTCCTGTGGTGTCATGGCCCTGGCTGGGTTGCACCCCTTCTCTCGGACCTGGACCCTCATCCCTACAGGATGGGCTGCGGGAGATGATTTCTGTTTCCCAGAAGATTTTGGAGACTTCAGAGTCTTTGAGTACCTAAGCCTGGATTGAAATTGCTTCGAGTGTTTCCTCCCCATTCATCTAGTCTCAGATCGGCCACTTGACCTTTATAAACCATACGTGTGTGTGTGTGACACTGGCCTACTGTCTCCAAGGAAGAATTAGGAAAATTTATTTTAATTAAAAAGAGATGGTGTGAAATTCATTTTAGTGTTTAGTTTGAGTGTTTTCATATGAATCCGATCAGAGCATAGGTAGAGCGAGACACAGCCAGCTGTGGAAAACTGTCTGGAAGGCGTTGCTTTTCTTTGTAAAATGTAAAACCTACGTAAACCAAGTGTGATTCTTTCTGGTTTGATAACAGGATCTGAGTTACCCTCCTGTGAGTTCATTTGGGGAGGAAGAGTGTTGTTACGGATCCTTACAAGTTCTTGGTTCCATAAATAATTTGACTTTTGTTATCGTGCATATGACTGAATGGTTCATACAATGTACTGTCCAAATCACACGGGCAAAACACTCCAACCTATTTGCAAGTGAAGCCACTAAGGCACAGGCCGCTGCCTGTTTTGTACATTAAAAACTACATTTGGGAATACATTTCTTATTTTCAAGTCTGTTGCTAGTGTGCTATCTGAAAAATGGAATATTTAAAAAAATACACAACTTTTCAACTCTGTCATATCAGTATATCATGATCCTTCACAAGAGCACATAGGTGTTAGAAGAAATGCAAAGTGGGGCGCCTGGGGGGCTCAGATGGTTAAGCGTCTGCCTTCGGCTCAGGTCTTGATCTCGGGGTCCTGGGATCAAGTCCCGCATCGGGCTCCCTGCTCCTTGGGAGCCTGCTTCTCCCTCTGCCTCTCTCTCTCTCTGTCTCTCATGAATAAATAAATAAAATCTTTAAAAAAAAAAAAAAGAAGAAATGCAATGTAAAACCACCATGTGTTACTCACTGGGTGATTTGGTTCCAATACCTACATTGAACTTTTTTTTTTTTAAGATTTTATTTATTTATTTGAGAGAGAGAGAGCATGAACAGGGGGAGAAGCAGAGGGAGAAGCAGACTCCCCACTGAGCAGGGAGCCCAATGTGGGGCTCGATCCCAGGACCCCGGGATCATGACCTGAGCTGAAGGCAGATGCTTAACCGACTGAGCCACCCAGGTGTCCCTGCTACATTGAACTTTTATATCATTATTGGTCTTTGACTGGTGAGAGCTGAGAGAGTCCCTATCGCCTGTTTCGTTTTTTTTTTTTTTTTTTTTTTTTTACAAATAACGATTGGGTTCTGATGAAAATGGTTTATTGAGTTTTGAGAATTATTAATAACTTCTGTATTATTTTTTGTGTTCTAAGGCCACTAATGAAATTATGAATAAGATTGAACATCTATATTGTATCTCGAGATAAAAATTTCAAGTGTTTTGATTGATTTGTCTAAGCGGGGAAATAGTTTCTATTATTTTAAGGCTACAAATGGAATAGCTTATAAGTGAAATAGTGCAGTGTGATTGCATTAAAACTGGGGAATAAGATTTTGTAATGTTCTTGTCAGGATTCTGATTTAAAGTAGTCATTTCATTTGGCCCCAGATGGTGTATTAGTATATTTTATTTATCTGTAGGCATATTCTAGTCTTTCTAAGCATTAAGTGGGCCCTTCATCCGTTCTCACACTGAAGGTAGAGAAAAATCGTATTCTTATTTTATATATGATGTAAGAGCTGAAGAGTAAATATAGAGTGAATAAAGTTTTAATGAGGTGGTGTTCTTCTTGGATTTTTCTTCTCTTGTCTTACTCTAATATCAAGGCAAGGCAAGCAGCCATGGTTACATTGGAGAGACGAAGCATTGTCCCATCTCCAGCAGACAGTGGTGCTGACGTTTTCCTGTTACTGATGATCTAGAATATTGATGACACGGAAGGGACTCCATCGAGGTTTCTAAATTTAGTTTGTTTACTAATTTAATCATCACACTAACCTTTTATTTCCTGAAGCTTTCTTAGTGTGGGGTGAAGAAGGTCCAGAAATAGACTCTGGCTTTATGGGAGGAGTTGTTCCTTAATTTCTCCCTTGGTTTCCCATTTCCCTCTGTGACTCAGGGGTGGCCTCAGAGAGCCTAATCACACGTGTTGCATGACGTTGTGTGCTGTGTGGGAATGGATACATTCCTCCAGTCTGCCATGTGACAAAGTTGTGGTAAAACTGTTTGGTCATTCCCACCTTGAAAGGACGTCTGGGCTGCATGTTAGGGAGACCACAAACCCTATTAAATAAAATCAATAAAGTGGGGCCCCGATGGCAGGCTAGCAGAGTGCTCGTGGTAGCTCCCAGATGAACGATTAACGATTGTCATTCTCCTTTTTTTAATTAAAAAAATTTTTTTAATTTTTGTGCCACTCGATTCCCTGGCTTCAGCACACAAGAGTGTTTTTGCTTCCGCTTGTTTGAAGCTAAAAGCAGGGTCCAGTTCGTTAGTAATTTAATCAGTATTTATGGAGCACCTGTTATGGGCTGGTTCCAGGCCCTGGGGTTACCCCAGTAAACAAAACAGGTGGCGATCTTGGTGTGCACTGAGTTTACGTTCTCCGAGGGGAAACGGGCAAGAATAAGATGGTATAAGGCAGAGTGGGTCACATAAGGGCTGAGGACAAATGGAGAGCAGGGAAGGATTTCAGTGTGGGGGGGTCTTGCCGTTTCATCGAGGGAACCAGGGCTGCCGGACATTTTCCCGTTGCCTTGAAGACACACACCTGCCCCTTTTTATTCTGCTCTGTGTGATGGGTCCAGGAGTCTGAAAGATCTCTCAGGCTCCCAGGCCCGCGGGGCTCCTGTTGGGATGTGTGGATGGGAGGAGGCAGCAGGAGGTGGAGAGGGCCAGGGAGGCCACGCTGATGCCTCCCGTAGCTGAGTGCAGCCCAGGAGGGAGGCCGCACCTTCTGGCAAGCCCCACTCGCGTCAGAGCTGCTGACAAGAGCAGAGCAGCCCGGACGTGCTTACGGGCTCCAGCCCAGCTTGTTAGAGCTGCTCGTCTCTGTGGGCCATGCATTCTTCCTTTTGCCTTGCTCAGGCCCAGTCCTTCATCCTTTTGCTTTTTTAGTTTTCACATTGTCTTTGCAATGAATTCCCTATGTTGAATTTTCTCTATTTGAGCTATGTAGGGTGGTTTCTGTTTTCCTGCATGGATTATGATGCATACAGCAGGAGGCATTGAGTCTAGACTTAAAGGAGGTGAGGGGCAGGCCAGGGGGATAACTGAGGAAACAGTGGTCCAGGTAGAGGGAAGGGCAAGTGCAAAGGCCCTGGGGTGGGATCATGCTTGGTAAGTTTGAGGAACAGCAGGGAGGCTAGAATGACCAGAGTGGAGTGAATATTGGGGGGAGAGAAATGGAGATGAGGTCAGAAAGATAACAGGGACCAGACCCTGTAGGGCCTTTAAGAATTTTGGTTTTCATCTTGAGTGAGATGGGAAGCCGCTGGGAGATTTGCTGTAGAGGACTGATGGGATCTAACATGACTTGGAAGGATTGTGCTGTATGCTGTGCTGAGGATGGAGCGAATTGCAGGTGGATGAGTGGAAAGCAGGGTTGGGAGACCAGAATGGGGGCTGGTGAACAATCTAGGTTGGAGGTGGTAGTGGCTTGGATGAGGGTGTTAACAGCAGACAAGGGAGCAGTGGTCGTGTTCTGGATATAGCTTACTTTGGAAGTCAAGTCCAAAGCATTTCCTTTCAAATTGTGTACATGCTGTGAGAGAAAGAGAAGGGCAAGAGGGACCCTGAGGGTTTTGATTTGAGCAACTGGAAGAGTGGAAGAGGAGGAAGGGACAGTCACATTTGGAAGGAGTATTAGAGCTCAGTTTTGGGCATGTGAAGCTTGAGATGCTTCTTTGGCATCCAGGTGGAAATGTCAGATAGTTGCATGCACAAGTCTGGAGATCTGGGGAGCAGTCTTGGCCACAGGTGGACATTTGGGAGTTATTAACACACAGATAGCATTTAAATCTATAAGTCTGGCTGAGCTCTCTAGGGGAAAGAGTGTACGCAGAAAGGAGAAGAGGTGTAATGAGTGAGCCCTGGAGTAATTCAGTACATAGAGTTTGGAGAGATGAGACAGCAGATAAGATGGAGAAGGGATATTCAGAGATGTCCTAGGAGCCAAGTGAAGGAAAAGTTCTTTCCATGGTGGCCCAACAGGCTAAAAACTAGAGACGTGGCCCTGAACACCAGGAAGCAGGAGGCCAATATTAATATTAGCAAGAGAGGAACACGCAGCTGCTGAAGGGCCTCAGAATCTCTAAGCCTAGACCGGGGTTGATCTAAGCAGTGAACTCTTTGGTAGATGAACAGTCAGATACTTTAGAGGACTGTGGAGCATGTCACATAATTTGAATATGAATATCCCTTGAACAGTGGCCAAGTTAAAGAATTGCCCTAGTGACTTGTAAGAAACAGTACTGTATGAGGTTGCTATATATAAAAGGAGAAATCTTAGAAGTTGGTCTTGCCCCCTTCATTGAGATCATTATTAGCCAGCTGTTGAGTAGGAGGAGCAGCATGGCCAGGAGACAAGATTTTGGGTTTGTGTTCTGTAACTTAGTCAATGTGTGAACTTGGGCAAGTTAATAATTCAGTGCCTCCATTAGCACTTAAAAGTATGCGGATGATAATGCCACCTTTTTAAGATTATTGAGTAGGAGAAATGGGAGTTTGTGTGTATTGGTGCGTATGTGGAAGTACAGAGACCACAGCGCCCCCTGTTACTATATCTAACATTACAGTTCGCTGCCTTTGAGCTTAAATGTAGCACTCATATAGCACTCCTAACTATTAGCAAGTTTTCAAAACCCTGAGGCACAGTAATTTGAGGAACTAGCGGTGACGAAGCGAACAAGAAATCTGAATATTTGGTCTTTGTGACTTCTGTCTGGGTTTTAATGTTAATCACTGGATAATGCAAAGGTATGTTGAGAACTTCTCATTTGCGAGTTAAAGGGAAAATTTCAAATCATTACATGAATGGTTCAAGTCAGATTTAAACATTTTCTCAATTTTAAAAAAATGGGCCAGAACTTAATAAGCACAATTCAGTAAAATTTAGAACTCATTTGCATGCTTTTATTTCTTAATTCCAAAGGGTTAGGCCTACTTTTAAGAAGCATATCTACAAAAATAAAGCCCCACAGCATGGAAATCATAAATCCTCCATTTCATAGTGGGGAAACAAAAGCTTACATGATAAATTCATGGATCAGGGTATAAATCTGAAATCCAAATTAATTACTCTGGGGACTAAAAATGCAATCCAGAGCAAAATATATGAATGTGTGGCTTCTTCTTTCATGTTCGAGTCTTTAACCATAACATCTAATACTAATTTTAGAAATTGTGTACGGACTCTCAGAGAGCTTTTGTCCTATATATCTATTATTTGACCAAGATTTGGTGAATAGATGGTTTTTATTTTTAAGATGAAAAATGATATGTGGGACTTTACTAACTGGCCATAATGGAAACATGGGATTTGATTTACCCTCTTGCTGTAAACAAGAAAACCAGACAAAATATTAGGAAGTACATTTTCAGATCGTGGACAATAGGCGAATGGCAGAGCAGGATGGTAATACTTAGACAAAGGAAATAAATACGATGAGTCCTGTGATAGCCTTAGTTCACTGGAAGTGGTTTCCAAGGCAAAGTACAGTGATGGGGAGTCCAAACATAGACCAGCATAAATCAAGTCTCAGTACATGTAAAAGGATTGAAATCATGCCTGTGTGATCTATGAGCACATAAGAACCAAAGTAAAAATCAATAACAGAATGATATATGGAAAATTATGTTGGACTTGAAGCAATATAATTCTAAGTGACTTACAGGTCAAAGAACAAATCAAGAGGGAAATTCTAAAGTATTTTCATGTGAGTGACAACAAAAGCACAAAATATCTAAATTTGTGGCATGTGGTTAAAGCAGAGCTTAGGGAGGAATTTGTACATTTGCTTGTATTAGAGATAGAGGAAGATCTGTTATCAATGATTTTGGGATCTTAGGGAAGTAAATAAAAAGCAAATTAAATCTATGGTAAACAGGAGGAAGAAGAAAATAAAGATAAGAATATAAATCAGTTAAGGGGAAAATTACAATGAAGATCAATTAAACTAAAAGCTAACACTTCAACAAGATCAACAAAATCAGTAAGTCTCTAACCAGATTGGTTAGGAACAAGAGAGAATACATATTTGTCAATATTAGGAATGAATGAGGCAACACCTCTACAGAGCCTGCCAGAAGTAAAGAGGCTAATGATAGAAAAACAATGAGCAAGTTTATGCCAATAGATTTGACAATTTAGATGAAATGGGCAAATTCTTTGAAGATTCAGTCTGTCCAGGCTCACTTAAGAAGAGACAGACAACCTGAATAATTTAATATCCATTAAAGGAATTCAATTTGTAGTTAAAAATCTTACAACAAAGAAAACTTCAAACCCAGATAGCTTCAATAGTGAATTTGAAAAATATTTAAGGAAACAGAAAAAAAAGACACCCATTCTACTTTTCCAGTATAGAAGAAGTTGGAACTCTTCCAGAGTAGAACAGGTTGGAACAATTTTCAGCTTTTAAAAGAAGTCATCGTTACTCTCTTACCAAAACCAGAGAAGACATTCCAAAATATAAAACTACAGATCATTATCTCTCACAAACATAGGCACAAAAATCCTTAATAACATTTTAGCAGTTGAATCTGATAATCTGTAAGAAGGATAATATATCATGTCCAACTGGGTTTTATCCCATAAATGCAAGATTGCATGGGATTTCTAAGGTTTAACACTTGAAAATCAATCAGTGCAAATCAATGTATTAACTGACTAATTTTTTTAAAAAATTTTATCTCCGGGGGACCTGGGTGGCTCAGTCAGTTAAGCATCTGACTGTTGGTTTTGGCTCAGGTCATGATCTCAGGGTCCTGAGATTGAGCCCCATGTAGGGCTCCATGCTCAGGGCAGAGTCTGCTTGGTATTCTTACTCTCTTCCTCTCCCTTCCCCTCTGCCTCTCCCTCCGCTTACATGTGCCCTCTCTCTCAATAAAATAAATAAACAAATAAATAAATAAATAAAATCTTTTTTAAAAATTACCTCAGTAGATATGGAAAAATCATTTGATAAATTTTAACACACATTCATGATAAAAAAAAAACAAAAAACAAACTAGGAGTAAAAATTATCTACAACCTGACAAAAGACAGCTTAAAAAATCAAAATCTAACATGATCCTTAATGGTGAAAGGCTGAATGCTTTCACCACAAGGATGTTCACTCTTTCCACTTCTAGTCTAATGTTTAGTTACCATTGTTCTAACCACTGTGAAAGGTAATAATAGATAAATACTATATTATAATGAAAGTAATATAATAAACAAATGACATACACATTAGGAGGAGTTAAAGTTGACTTCTTTTTTTCTTCTTTTTTTGCAAACAAGATTATCTATAACAAACATCCTAATTAACATTTTAAAAAGAACTGTTAGAACAAATAAGTGTGAGCTGCTGATTTTAATATACAAAGTGATTATGAAAATATTCAATTGCATTGTGATATCTTATCAACTAATAATTAGAAATTGAAATTAAATTTTATCATTTATAGTGGCATCTTAAATATGAAATAAGGATACATTTAACTAAATACATGCAAGAGCCAAACATTGAAAGCTGCAAAAGCATTACTGAGAAAATTAAAAAGACCTAAACAAATGGAGATAAATATTCATAAATCAGGAATTCAGTGTTGTTAAGATATCAATTCAGCTATATCATATGCATTGCAGTCTAGAGGGTCATGCAAATTGAATCAGAATCTTATTGTGCTTTTATTGTGTAAATCAAAAAGCTGACTTTAAATCTTCTATGGCAAGGCAAAGGATTTAGAAAAGCTGAAATAGTTTTGAGAAAAGATTACAATGTTGGAAGGCTGACAATACCTAAATTCGAGACTACGTCATGTTTGCACGAGGATAAACATGTAACAGAAAGCAGAGACCAGAAATAGATGCACACATATATTGTCAGTTAATTTTCAGCAAAGTAGCCATGGTAATTTAATGAGGAAATGATATTCCTTCCAACAAATGATGCTGGAAAAAATTGAATATCTCATATGCAAAGATGAACTGAATGGACAACTGATGCTGGACAAAATTGGATATCTCCTATGCAAAGATGAACTGAAATGGATCGTTGGCCTAATGTTCAGAGTTAAAATTATAAAACTTCTGGAAGGAAACCTATGAAAAAAATTTTGAGACCTTGGATTAGGCAAGGATTTATTAGGATAAAAAAAGCACAAAAAGCACATACGTATTTTTGTATAAATTAGACCACATCAAATTTAAAAATATTTGCTCTTCAAAGATACCATTGAGAATAAGGAAAAGCCAGCCAGATGTTATGTGGAAATAATTACAAAATGTGTATCTACGAAAGGTCTTGTGTCTAGCATATGTAAGGAAATTCTTCCAATCTAATAAGAAAATAATCCAAATTTTAAGAAATGGCCTCGAGCTTTAGACAATTTGAAGAACACTAATGACAGCCATGGAGTCATTCCTCTACAAATGCAACGGAGCAATGACAGTTAAAAGACTGATAGTACTAAGCTTTGGCAAGGATGTGGTGGAGCTAGACCTTTTACACTATGCTGTTGATAATGCAAGATGGTGCAGCCACTTTGGAAAACACACAGTTCCTTCAAAAGTTAAACATACACTTAACCATCAATTCCCAGCAAAACTGCTTGTAGGTATTTGCCCAAAGGTAATGAAGTGTTGAATAATGTCGACAGAAAGATTTGCATGCAAACGTTCATAACAGCTTCATTCTTACCAGCCAACACCTGGAAACAACTCTAAAGTCCATCAGTAGGAATGGACAAATTGGTTATGTGAACTAGATACTCCTGGGCAATAAAAAGAAGAAAATACTGCTAGAGACAATGGATGAATCTCAAGAGTATTATGCTAAGTGAAAGAGTCCAGATACAAGACTGTACATTCTGTATTATCTCATATGTGACATTCTATAGACGATAAAACTAAAGTCACAGAATATTTATTAACGTTTGCCTCGGCACAGACGAGGGAAGGAGTTCACTGCAAAGGTTCAGGAGAAATCCTGTGAGTCAGTGCATGTTATTTTACATCACAATTAAGGTGGTGGTGACAGAGTTTATACATTTGTTGAAAGTCGTTGAATTTAAATGAGTAAATTTATTGTGTCTCCCTTATACCTCAGTTTGTGAAAACACTGCCACATTTCCTCGGCACTAAGGCCAAGCATTATGTGAGAACTTTACATTGAGAAAGATAATTATGAATAATGCGTCATGCAACATTTAATAAAGTGTGTGTGTGTGTGTGTGTGTGTGTGTGTGTGTGTATGCATCAGCAAGGCTACTTAAAATCTAAGATATTCAGGTCTTTAGTGAAAAACCTGCTACATAAACTGTTTAATCAGTAAAGGTTTTAATCCAAAGTTATATTAAGAGATAAGAACCTTATAGTTCAGGTTAACTTGATGTAAGAGAAGTAACTTATATAGAAAGCTTCTCTTTCAAATACTATTCCGCTCAGTGGTAATCTTTGGAGGAATATATTTTTGACTCGTGTGTACTTTGTCACATCTGAAAATTGCTGATTTGTAGGTCACTTTTTAACTTCGGAGATAAAACACTTCTTGGAATTAGCAGCTATTAAAACCAGAGAGAAGAAACCAGAGAAGCATACATTTAGTACTTTTGGCTGTGATACAAGCATACAGCTTTTCTTTTTCCTTTTCAAAGTTGATTTTCGTTACGTGGTCATTTACTTTTTCCCACTTCTACAATAAGAAACGGGGCGATAAGAGGACCCATTAGTATAAAGGAGCTCTGTGCACTAGAATTTTCTGTGATGATGGAAATGCTTATATTCCATCCTGGAAAATATGGTAGCCATTAGCCAGGTGTGGCTTTTGAGAACTGAAATGTTAATAGTGTAACTGAAGTAATGAATGTTTAATTTTGCTTAATTTTAGTTGGTTAAAATTAAAATATAAATAGTCATCTACTGGTAGTGAGTACCATATTGGACTGTGCACGTATGGACCTTTGGCCTTCAGCGTTGTATAATATCTACTGACGTAGGCTGTTGTTTCTGTGTCTAATCATAGAGGCTCTTGTCCTGGCATCCCATCCGAGTCAGTTTTTTGGAAAGCGTCATGGTTCATATTTTAAGAAGATGAGGCTGAGAAGAAGAGAACTATGTAATTGTTGCTCTTCTGCTAATAACTACTTCTCTGACGTAAAAGGAATCTGTTACTGTCTTTTGTTTTGGTCTCCATTATTTTAAGTGGAAAATGAGTGTAGTGGGGTCTTCTTTCTTTTTTCTTTTTAAAGATTTTATTTATTTATTTGAGAGAGAGAATGAGAGAGAGAGAGCACATGAGAGGGGGTAGGGTCAGAGGGAGAAACAGACTCCCTGCTGAGCAGGGAGCCCGATGCGGGACTCGATCCTGGATCTCCAGGATCATGACCTGAGCCGAAGGCAGTCGCTTGACCAACTGAGCCACCCAGGCGCCCCATCTTCTTTCAAAAACTTTGCCACACCGGTGATTTTGTTGCCTTTAAACTAGAATCATAGGGGAGGCCAAGGGTCTTTTGGGACGTTCTTTATCTCCTCAAGGAAACTCCCTCCCTTAATCCTCAAGCCAGAACACAATGACATTCTGTATTGCAAGAGCAAAATAGGAATTGAGATTTCTGTTGACACTGTTGACATTGACAACATTTTTATCACAAACGTGTAGCAGGAAACATTAATATATTTTATGTGACGAATGGTTTGACCTTTCATTTTCACAATTAATTAACATCCCAAAAGGTTAGATTCATATTCCAGGAGATTTAGCAGGTTTTCTTGATACCTAGAAGCAAACAATTCAGAGAGGAAATGTTAATATACATTTTAGTCATCAGTGCAGGGAAGTTTAGAAACTCTTACTCTGAAAGCTCACTGTTGAGCTTACGGCATCCATTAGAAATATCTTGGCTTGCAAGGAACAGATAACCGACCTAATAGTGGCTTAAGTTTTAACGCCGTTTATTGTTCCCCAACTAGAAGTACAGAAGTAGGCTGTCGAGGCTGGCTCAGGAGCTGGGCAGTGTCAGCTAGGACCCGCTCCATCATTTTGCTCAGTCAACCTGCTGCGGTTGGCTTTCACTTTTGTTTATGTTTCATGTTTGGATGGCAGCTGACAGCATTCAGTCAGGCAGCGAGAGGAGGAGGCGGGAGAACCAACTTCTTTACTCAGGTGTTTTGTCTCAGGAATCAGCAACAAAAGCAAGATCTCTCATGGAAACCAGTGTTCAGAATTGTTGGCATGTAAGTGGCCAGAGCTGTGTCACAGTCCTGCCTCGAGGTACCAGGGGAAAGGAAGTGTCTGGCAAATGACAATGGGCAAACATCATGATTTAACCCGAGTCCACTAGGCCTTGTAACGGGGAGGTGAGGAACTCACCTTGGATGCAAATTTAAGAGGTAAAAAACCTCAGTAGTCAAGATAAATACCATATATATGTGTGTGTGTGTGTGTGTATACATCTATATAATGCAATATTAAAAAAGATCAGTATTAATGACAAAAAGAATCCATGGTGAACACACTATCCAGGTTTTAAATGAAGGCAGGATTAATATAGTCTCCTGCTGAGCCCTATTGGAGCTCCATTGTTTTCATTTAGAATGTTGCTGGTTTGTTCATCATGGAGTTTTTCGGCATTAATGTAGAATGTAAAAAATACTGCCTTAGAGTATTATATCACTGAGATTTTTTGCTACCCTTTTAAATTTTGCACTGTATAGGAGACCTCGCTTCCCTTACTCTTGTCCCGGCCCCTGCTATTGAACCCAGTTTGGTTTCCGTTAGCACGCAAGGCCTGGTGGGCAACTACCCCTTGTCTGCACAGCTGTGTAATTGGTTCTGGTGTGTCTGCTCCATAAATATTCATAAATGTATGTTCTGATACATGCTTCATGGAATATGTCTCTTATTTTATATTTTAAAACCTTGCTTGATAAACAGAGTGTACACTCTATCTTGTGCTTCACACAAGGGCTCTTTCTGAATAATGAAGACTCAATACATTTTTGATTGAGTAACTAACCAGACACTCTATTGATAAGAAACAGAAAATTTATTACCCCTGGCAGATTGTCCCCAGACGTATCTGAGATACCATGAAGAAGAGCAAGAATTTCCCATTTTTGTGTTTTCTCATATTTTAAAAGAAATATTGTTGGATAACTTGAAACTTTAAAACGATTCATGAAAAGCTGAGAGGATAGAAAGATCTGTCGGTGCTTTTTTGTGTCTCCTGAAATGGACAATGGGAATTGGACTCTCTTTGAGAATGACGAAGTATGTTTTCAAAGAACTCATGTCATAAAATTGTGGAAATTATCATTATGTAATATGAAAGCTGGTACAAAAGAAGTTATCCTTCCTATAATTTTAATCTTCCTCTATCTGATTAACTACGAGTTGATGTTGATAAGCTGTTTATTTGAAACCTCTAGTGTTCTTTTTCCTAAGGGGCATTATAAAAACAAGCCATCTCTCACTGGGAAAGCTTTAAAATTCTATCAGGCCATTCCTTGTGAATACAAGTAGTCCTCCTACAGTGAAAATTTCTTACGAAAAAAATTCATCTAGACCTGTGAAGTCTGACTAATATAGATAAGTAGTAGGAATTTCATGCAAGCCTATAAAATAAAGTTTGTATTAAGGGCCAAATGTATTATTCACACCATTTATAAGATATAAATTCTTCAATCTCAGAAGTGTCTGCACAAAATTGTTCAGTGTCTTGTCTGATTTAATTCAGCTTTTGAAAGCTCTTGAGAGCAATGTTTGGAATTTAGGGGATAAAAAGGGAAGAACATATGGAAATAATAAATTTACATAGTTGGTTGTTAAAGATGCCTGCTATGAGAAAGTTTATTGTGCACAGCAGTGATAGAAAAAGTGGGAAGGTTATAGTGAACATTGCATGTGTTTATCATTACTGTTCTTATTTAAGATTTCCCTTTACCCCCTGAGCCAAACCTGAGCACCCCAGTTTTTTTAAGCAACACTTTTTTTTTTTCTAAAGCAACCAATGAAATACTCTTCCTCCTAGCCATGTCCTGCCTCACATCCTGACTACTTCCACATACCCCATTTTTTTCTGGCCACCTGAGATGCCTTTTGATTCTGTTATTTTTTGATTCGGCCATCCCATTGCATGAATGAAAAATTGTTGTTGTTGCAACTGAGCAATGACCCTTTGCTGGTCTGCATCTCTTGGCCAGAACCATGGAACCCCTGCGTGGCGTGGGGGTGGGAAGTGAGGGTAGGATGGTTGGGTAATATTCCGTCCACAGTATGTTTTCTACTTCTCGAATGCTCTCTGGGTTTCCTCTGCCTCCCTACCTGTGTGAAGCTTCAGTTGCTGTTGCCAAGAATTTCACACTCCAAGTAAGAGAAGGATGTCTCCCAGAGGATGTGTAATTCTATTATGCAGCAATAGCTCTTTCTGTGACTTCCAGCCAAGCAAAAATATTTGCTAGTGCTAGAGTTACTTCCCAGCCAATCCAACCATGTGACCTTCTAGAACTTCTCTCATCCCAGCAATTTGCTTTTGACCTTTCCTGCCCTACCATGTAATTGTGACCTTCCTCTTCTTCTACTGCGGTAGGTGAGGGTAACAGGCCTGTTTTTAAGCCCGAAGCCAGCACACGACCGCATCTGCCTGACTGCTCTGTTTGCTTTTATCATCTGTAGTACATTAACGGACCCGTGTGTGTGGATGGGACAGCAACCATCTTCAGACGGGGCAAAACAGAAAAGATGATATCAGCACTTTGCAATGATTTCCTCTGTGCTATATTTGCTCATGTGTAGATTAGAAGGACTTAGGCCTTTTATAGTCTGAGAACAAATGCCTCTGGCCGCGTAACCACACAAACAAAACGATGTCTGAAGAACCTCATGTGATCATAAGATCTCATGAAAAATCCTGCTCTAATGAAAAGTACTAGCGAGTCCTGGAGTCTTTAATTGGTGGGGTTTTCTAACCATGTTAAAATAAATAGAAGTGCAAAATAAAAAATGAGATGCGTGCCCAAATACCATGCCTAGATGACTGGGCAGTCACTGAGAAAGCCTGCCGAGCACTCCCCAGGGGCCAGGTGAGGTGAAGAATGGTTTCTGGACAGCTCATCATCTCTCCTCTAAGCATTCACAGATGGTTTTGCACATAAAAATTAAGATTTGAGTTGGAGACTAAAGAGTTTCTGCTTTAACCTCAGCTCTGAACCACCAAGATGGCCTCACTTTTGGGGTTCTGCTAGCATGGTGGCTTCGTAAAGAGATTAGGTTGCATGTGGCCTGGATCCTAAAACTATGGGGCATGTAGACCCAACTTTGTGTCCACTTGGGTTTTTATGTTCTTTCTTTTTGGATAGATTAAATGAGATTTACCTTAGTAGTTTAAATTCTACTGTAAAACATCAGATGTTAAACAGAAAGTAGGACTTAAAATTACATACCTCTTCCCTAAAAATTTAAAATGTTACTATTTATCAGTGTGAAAATGTTGGGATAGCATTCAAAGTAATTGTTTCATTGTGCTCACTGGGGGTAGTATTCCTAGTTACCAAGAAAGTGATGTGAAAACGTAAAGAAGACAATTCTTACCAAAGATTTTCAGCAAAATGCTGAGTGGATGGGAGAAATCGCTCGCCATCATATAATGGCATTAAAAACTACAGAGCTGCCCCAACAGCGGGAGAGGGAAAGTCCCAGGGGACAGGTATCAAAAAGAGGAGCCAGGTCTGGAATCCAAGCTGAAATGCCTAGGGACTGCATTTTCAAAACATGCAAAACATGCTGGAGGATGGGAGAAGTGGCGGGGGGACACTGATCGGCAAGGGGAGCAGGAGCTCAACGTTCTATATAATGCTGCAAGCCACACTGAGCTGTCCTACCTGTGACGTGGGAGTCCAAAAGAGGTACATATCAGTCCCCTAGGAAGAGGGAAGAAGGCTGGCCATGGGGGGGGGTGGGGGGGTGGATCAGACTCTTGAAAGAGCAACAGCAAGCCTGCTCTATGGGCTCCCACGGGGGATCTAAACAGGTACTATCCTTGCAAGGGAGAAGCCCCAAGCAAAGAAATTGACAATGGACTCAAACACCGAACCACAGACTCTGAGAGGACCCTCTCTGTTCTCCTGTCTTGCGGTACCTCCGGAGTTCCTGGGCCATGGGTTCTTATGGGAATAACTCTTGCTAGGGATGAGCTCAGAGTCAAAGAATACATACCAATGAGATGATGGGTGGCTCTACGAGTCAGCAGGCCCAATCAAAGCAGAATTTAAGCCCCTAGACCCATATAATGGACTGACTCCCAACAGATTTTAAAGTGTGTAAGGGATACAAGTGAAATCCATATGGCCAGAGCAAGAAGCCAAGAATAGATGAGACAGAATAGATGCAGTAAAGAAGAGTATTCTGAGTTGGAAAAAAAATATTCTGAGAAATCTGTGTGAATCTAGTGCAAAGAGAGGAAGAGATTATCCATATTTGAATTCAGAGTAAGAAATTCATTTAAGTATTTATCTAGAACTTATAAGATGTAAGAAAGAAATGGCTCATCCTACATCACAGAAAAAATAGAGATCACCACAATGGTCTAATGTTGATCATTTTCCCTCCTTTCTCTCTTAAAAGAGCCACGTGTTCTTCCTTTATTTTCAAGGAGTGAAGTATATGATCCTACATGGGCTTGTGTGCATAGAGGGTGGGCTTTCTGTTTTCTTCATTGTTGTACCCCAAACCTGAGCTTTATAGATGTTGGTGGAGAGAATATCTTCCTATTGAATTCTCTACTTTCAAAGAGCTTACTCTCTCCAATAGGAATGAAGGAAACAGAAAGTGAAGCATTCAAATGATAAATTAGAGATTGATAGAGAAAATTTTAAAATAAAGAGTGTTCATCATTTGTGGTTTTTTCTCTTCATTGCCTTTTGGCTCTTGAGTTCTAGTTTTCCTGCGTGAATAATGTGGATAAAAATATCTCCCTTTTGGGGCTTTTTCAAGGATTCAGGGGTGCCTATGTAAAATAACCACCTTGTTGCCTAGTTAAGCCCTTAGATTACTGTATGCCATCAATACATAGCATCGTTAGCCTTATCATTTTCATTGTGGTTTTATTATATGCACCATCGCCTGAAATAAAATTCCTCAAGAGTGTGTGCTAAAGCTTCATTTCTTTGGAAGCTACGGTCTTGTTATGAAAAGCATAGTATGGAACATAATAAAAATGTACTTGTTTGGGGGAATACTATTGAGAGACTTCTTGTGTCTCTTAATCTAACCTCTCTTTAGAGTTGCCTTTATTTTATTAATAGGTGTATTTTGGAGCTAGAAAAGCTCCAAGTTTTGAAAAACATCTTTAGTGATTTTTAGACTATTAAAATGTTGTCTCTCTTGAAACATATCCAATCTGTCAAGTTTCTTAAGATCTTGCTTGCTGGATTCTCTCAGGGTGCTAACAGAATCAGGATCCCATCCCAGTAGATAGTACCCTATACATTATCTCCCAAGTATGTGTGCCCATACTTGATGCTAAGTTCTGATTAATGTCCAAACTACAGATGGGATAATGATGTCCACTACAAAGGTGAACGGTAGTTCATTCGGTGACTAGTTCCTTGACCTGCCCGAAGGGCTCATAGGCCATGGCTGGAAGATGATGTCACTGTTGAAATTCTTGTTTATCTTGAATTTAAAAGCTGAATAAAACCGGGCTCCTTCATTATCCTTCATAAAGTGAGGACCACAAAAATCCTAAAATCTGTTATCATGACCTTAGGAGAATCAACCAGGAAATGTAGTCAACGGAGTCATTTTTAGATCATTACAGTCTTGGATTCCAGATCATTCTGCCTCCCCTGCCCCAGTGGTCCTTAAGAAACTGCATGGACATTTTGCCCTCAAAGGGTGAATTATTCCATGGTTTTCTTGTTTGCTTTTTTTCCCTTGCCCTCAAGAAAATGGTTAAGTTATGCTAACGTGGGTACTTCATTGCTGAACAAGCCGGCATGATGTGGTGCCAAATACAAAGACAGAATAAGTTGGAATGGATGAAATTTTGAATTTTTCAAAGGAAGGGACAAAACTGGGTATAGAGAAGAATTCTTGTCGGCATAAAAGTTATGGCACATCCTCCACAAGAGTGAGGAATCATTTTAGATTCTGTGGATGTCAATTTGTCATCAGTTCAACTTCAATCTGAACATGTTGGGAAGCCCCCACTCTGGCCCCTGTGCTTCAGAGGGAATCTCTTGGAGGAAAACAATGCCGATCATCACGATAGGCTATGAGAAAAGTAAAATTTAAAAAGCAGTCTTGAATTCCAGTGATGCCTCACGAACACCATGTTTTTTAGTCTTTATAAAAGTTCTATAAAGTGGCTATGTCTCTACCTTTTTGTATAGCCCAGGAAACATTGGCTAAGATCAAGTGCAGACTAAGAGGAGTGAAGTAACTTGCCCACGAGTCCCTGGCGCATGCGTAGCAGGACAGGGACTAGAATTCTGCCAGGTCAGGCTGCAAAGGCCGGGCTCTAAGATTTTACAGCCCTTCGCGGTGATGCGAGGAGCTCGCAGCTTGCTGCTCCTTCCTCGTGTGCATGTCTTAGTGTGCGTGCGTGTGTGTGCATGCGTGTGTCGTTTGGGTGCTGAGCCGAGGGTCCGGGGGCCTGAGTGGGAAGGGAGGCTTGCTGTACCCTAGTCAAGACGTGCTACTCCCCCTCCTCGGGTTAACAGAAGCTCCCCAGAGCCCCGCTGGCTGTCATACTTACAAGGAGGCTCTGAGCCAGTACTTTGCTCCTTGAATCCAAACATTTTAAGGCAACGATATCTCATGGTGTACCCCAGTGCCCAAAATAGGAGGTTCCTTTTCTAGCTCCCAGGTGTATTTATTATACGACAGAGGAGCAGAGCACCCCAAGTTTAGTAGAAAGAACTCTAACATCCATCCATAGCTTTGTCTTACATCTAGTTTCATTGTTTTCATTATAGAGTAGGTACCCAAGACTCATGTTCATTCATTCACCTTTGTGTCCAACGTTTATTCCTTCAGTTATTCCTGCAACCGGTATCTGTTCATTCCTTAAATACATTTTTATCAAGGCAGTACCTGCTTTGTGTTAGGCACTGGGGATCCGGGAAGCAGAGTGATGGGCAAATAGGCGAATTGAACATGGCACCTGGGTTCTGATAGGGCAAAGCTTGGGGGGGTGTATGCTCATAGCCTTGTGCCTTCCTCCTGTCTGTGGAGACTCAGGGAGGCTTTCTGTAGGAGCTGTCCAATGAAGTGCAGGCAACAGGTGGGGAAAGGGAGGAGGGATGGCAAGTTCCGGATAATTCCTGGCTCAAAGTTAGAGCCCAAAGTGCACGTACGATGCATGGCAGAGAGAGTGATGGGGCTGGGGATTAGGATTGGAGATACCCCTTTGGTATGGTTTTGCTGCAGTTGTTCTAAGGATACTGATGTAGATACTGATGCAGAGGAGAGATTGTGGTGGCCCAAACCAAGGTCATGGCACAGGGGACAGAAGGAAGCACATTAGAGAAGTAACAGCCAGAGGAGTCTGTGAATGGATGTGTGTGCATGCGTGGGGTTTTTGCTGCATCATAGTCTGTGATGATCCACTGTCTTCAATCCAATTTGATTAAAACCTGATAATTCCTCCTTTTGTGGTTGAATTTCAGCACTGGAAAAGGCCTTCTCACAATTCATGTCCACATAACGTTAGTTAAACAACTTCAGTAAAAGAAGTGAGGTTAGAAATTTATCCATAAATATCCATCGATATTATTCTATATGATGTGGAGATAAATAATTTTTGCCTTATATATTTTAAGACATGGAAGTTCCAAACGATCCCCTCATCTTTACACGGGCATCCGATTATTCCTCTGCGTGTGTCCCTTCAGTATAAGCTACTGACAGTCAAAAGAGATGTTTCTTCCAAGGCTTTTTCTCTTGACGTCACCAACTAAACGTGGGCTTCTTGGGTACCGGTTCCTCCCATCCTCCCTTGTCCTCCCCGTCCTGTGAGCAGACTTGATCTATGAAAAGAGTTTTATATTTGTTCTTAGCATTTATAAAGATACTGTCAGTCTCTCCTCTCCCTCTCCCCGGGTATCTAATATAGTCGTGTTTATGTTTTGGGAAGAACAAAAATAGAAATGTTTATAACTGGTGGGGCAGAAAAAGAATGAACTCAAGCTGGAGTCATCAGCTTGGTTGTCCTGTTTGTGAAAACAGTTCTCGCTAATTGTAGCCCTTCCAGAAGGACAGCATTATTATACTGACCACATGCAATTAACTTGACTTTTCCTTCTCTACGTATGAAAATAGAGCACACTGCCATTTTCCCTTCTGCATTCCTGAGCAAGGACTGTACATCCTTTCCTGGACGCAGTCCGCCATCAGTCTTTTCTTCAGGAGTTCTAAAATCTCTGCCTGGCATTAAATTTAATAGGTCTAGTATATCAAAAATAGAATTATAATTATGAAAAGTCAGTTAAAAGGAGGGTGAATGGTAAAATGAAATGAGATTTTTAATGGCTTGCCAACAGTTATAATTAATGAGATGGAGATCTGGCCGTGCGTGTCACCTTCAGGCAGGAACCAGACAGAGCCCCTTGTCCGTGGGCCCGGGAAGGAGGAGGATTTTTCAGAAGAGCAGGATCCTGCCAGCTACCGCCGGGTTGTCTTGAGGACTTCCTGAAGTCGAGCTCATTGGTGCGTTCAGGAGGCAGCTTGGTGGGCATTTCAGGTGCATGAGAGCTTCATCGGAAGAGACGGAGCGAGCCACACGATGGAACCCGTGGAAGGAGTTTTGGCAGTTGCTAGACTGTGACTCCCGTGTTTGATAGGACACTTGTTACTTGCTCATCCCAGGAAGCTGCTTTTCACCACAGGGTTAATTCATGGATCTGATCTATGATCTACTTCGCTCTCTGTTCTACACAGTTCGTTTCTTTGCACACTAGCTGCAAACAAAACTCGAATAGCACACACGTACGCTGGCCTCAGTGCCTAATACCATCCCACTGTACAACTGCCTCGCACATCAGATGGGTTCCTGAGGCTGTAAAGATTGTTTTTGTCTGATTAAACACAGGTCCCTTTGAACTCTGTGGGGGTTCTTTTTTGCGTGCACTTTCTTGTAACTGTCTGCAAAGTCCTTTTTTTTTTTTTTCTTTTGGGTCTGATTTGGAATCCAAAGAGTCAGCCCACTCCACCTCCTTCATCCTTCATACATTCGTAGTTAGTTTCGTATCAGTTACATTCCATCCCCGGAGGGCAGACAGGCAAAGCTGAACTTTCTGCACACACTTACACTCCCCTCTTTCCCTGCTCCTGTCCCGGAAGTGGGTTGACTGGGAAGCACAGGCAAATCAGAACTGATACCTAGTAACCGGTTAGCACAGGATGTGAGTTACCCATTTAATGACCACCAAGGGAGCCTCTGACTTTCCTGGGAGCCAGCGGAGAGGAAGTGCATCTCTGGTGAGGCTGGGACTTAACTAGGGCCGTAAGCTGTCTCTTCCAGAGAAAGAATTGGGGCAACGAGGCAGGTTAGAATTTATATTTATGGGACTGGAAACAGTATCCAGTTGGGGACTCTTAAAAGCACATATGCAGACGAATGGCTTATCGGTCTCAGCGATGGGGCTAAGTCATCAAATTAACTAAGATCAGTACCCTCATGACTGTTAGCTCTGACTTCTGCAGTGAACTAACTGTAGGAGGTGCAAATGAATGACGAAGGATAACATAACCCTCTGCAGAAAATGGGATTTGCTCCTTTATTGTTGCATGTATTTATTTGTTCCTTTGCTCAACATTCTCAGGTCTTTTTGTGCTGACTTTCAGTGTGAGGACCATTTTCTTCTTGTTCTCACCTGCTCCCTTTAATATCCCAATTAGACTTGTAAATAAAATCAATGTGTCGATGTCCATCAAATTTTTATCTTGAGTTCAAGCCCAGAACCGCCACTGCCTACTCATAACTCCACCGGGATTTCCGTTGGGGATTTCTGCTTAGGCGTTCATCAAAGAACTGTTGGATTGTTCTCCACGTGCCCAGCCTGTTTCTCCTCCAGTCTCTCCTGTCTCAGGAATGGTCCCATAGATTGAGTACCTCTCATGGAAAACGTGGGTGTCATCCTTAATTCCTCACATTTCCTTAGGGCCCCAATTAGTTGCAAACACTTAACTACATCTGCCCCTCAGTGTTTTTGGATTGCTCAGGCAGATTCACTTCCTGCATTTCACATCCTCTGTGGTCCATCCTCCGCACAATAGCCCTAGAAGCTTTTAAACATGCAAAGTAGCTTATGTTCTCCCCACCACCCTTCCCCACACCCACCTCGGCTTCTTAGTGCCATAGAATGGGGGCTGGTGACAATGACAGCCCACCCCCAAATCTGTTCCACCTCCAGGTATTGTGAATAGCATCTTGTTGGAACCCAGCCCCACCCACAAGTTTATATTTGTCTATAGCAACAGCACCCGAGTTGAGTAGTTGTGACAGAGAGCATATGGCCTGCAAAGCCTAAAATACTATCTGGCCCTTTGCAGCAAGAGCTTTCCAATTGCTCCCATTGAATAGAATCTACACTTTTTCACCTGCACCTGCAGGACTCTACCTGAACCAGCCCTGTTTCCCTCTCGGCTCTTCCCTCCCAATGTCTCTCACTGCACACCTGCCTTGTTTCTTTTTTTTTTTAAAAGATTTTATTTATTTGACAGAGAGAGACACAGCGAGAGAGGGAACACAAGCAGGGGGAGTGGGAGAGGGAGAAGCAGGCTTCCCGCTGAGCAGGGAGCCCAATGCGGGGCTCGATCCCAGGACCCTGGGATCATGACCTGAGTCGAAGGCAGACGCTTAACGACTGAGCCACCCAGGCGCCCCTACCTGCCTTGTTTCTGTTGTTCAGTTACCCTGGCTCATCCTCGCCCCCTCCCCCCCCCATCAGACCTCTCCCAGACAGGGCTCTCTCCTGGAATGTGCTTCTCCTGCATCTCTGTGTGGCTTTTTGTTGTCACTCAGGCCTCAGCTTAAATGTCACCACAGTGGAGTGGTCTTCCCCAGAAACTCTAGAATGTCGCTCCGGCAAGTGATTAGCGTTGGCCGTGGAAATTGGGCTCAGATCGGGAAGGGTCTCTGAAATTGTGTGGGATACGTCAGGAAATGAGGATATGAACTTGTCAAAGAAAAATCGAAAACAAGGTGAGAAATGTGACTGTGACGCTGAATTTACTTCTCCAGTGAATTCATAAACGCAGCTTTCAGCCTGTCCCCACAGCGGCTTTGCTGCAGGCTGGGGACGAGAGCAGCTGCTAGACAAACCCAGTCACCGTCGGGGTCAGCTTAGTCCCTGGAAGCGAAAACGACCACGGTTTTCCCAAAGACACCCAAGTGGGCAGACAAAGGGAAAGCCAGCCTTCACTGCCCCGTCTCCTCTGTCTACCCCTTGTGAACCTATCTTCCTCGAGGTCGGTGACTCAGAGGTGTGGAGGGCAGCGTTCTCTTGCAAAGGCTGGGCTGAGGCAGGAATCCACTTCCCTTGGAAATAAAAACCTTAGGCCATCAATGTCAGCTTTGGTTTCATATTTAAAACATGCTTTTTTTTTTTTCTTTCAGTCTAACATCTTGAGTGACTTGGGGCTATTGGGACCTAAGTGAGCCTGCAAGTGAGGGCTGTCAGTTTTCTGGAATCGTCGGTAACACCAGCTAACAGGGAATAGGCCCTGCTAGGATTTGCAGAAGGTTTGGTTTTTTTCTCTTGGAGGAGATGGAAGTATAGTAATTAGCTGGGGTTTCAAAATGATTTTGTGTGACTGTGCACGGAACACTCAATTTTTTTCTATGAGTTGGCTAATGATTTTCTGTATGTCTTTTTCATTTTATTTATTTATTTATTTATTTAAAAGATTTTATTTATTTATTTGACAGAGAGAGAAACACAGCGAGAGAGGGAACACAAGCAGGGGCAGAGGGAGAGGGAGAAGCAGGCTTCCTGCAGAGCAGGGAGCCTGATGTGGGGCTCGATCCCATGACCCCGGGATCATGACCTGAGCCGAAGGCAGACGCTTAATGATTGAGCCACCCAGGCGCCCCTGTCTTTTTCATTTTAGTTGAAAGGTATTAAAGGCCATATGAAACTAATGGTATAAAATACCTTGGAAATGCTAGTACTTGTTGATGTCCTGTGATATAGGGTGAATTATGTAGGGTGAGTAATCTTTCTAGATTAATCTGTATTAATGTGTGGCTGAGTAGATTTCGGCAAGTCCCTTTGCTCTTCTGGACTCCCGATTTCTCATTGTTGAAATGAGGCATCTGAATAGGTGGGTCCTGTGGTTTCTGCTCACTTTGAGATTCTGTATTGGTGTTTTTTTCTGTTACTAAAGAATTACACTTAGTATGTTTAATTATCTGTAATACATGTTTATTGAACTCTTACTCTATCCTCTAGAGCAGAGATCAGGGCAAGATAGTAATATTTTAGATGTTGGAGGTCAGACAGTCTGTATTCAGCTCTGCCAACATCATGCAAATGCAGCCCTAGACTATAGGTAAACACCTGGGCATGCTGTGCTCCATAAAAATTTATTTACAAAAAAATGCCCTGGGCCTGATTTGGTCCATGGGCCATCATTGGCCAGTCCCTGTTCCAGAGTCTAGACGTGGACAATTATCCTGTATAAATTCAAGTCAGCTTTCTTTAATAAATTCACCACGTTCTTTGGATGGAAACTCGTTCACATGTAAAACAATGAAAAGAATAGTAGAATATCGTTCGTGACTATGACTTAAATATAATCAGCAATCGAGCTATATTATCCAGGCAGTGTCTGGTGGGTCAGAGGGATGGGGAGCATGAACTTGCACCCCTCTCTTGAGTGGCTCCCAGCCTGTTCATAGTTATTAGAGAGTAGGCGGGATCATTTTGAAAGGATCGAGTCATGTTAGCCAAGTGGGGATGTGAGAATGAGTCCAGCGAAGAGCTGGTTGGGGCACAGTTGAGGTGTCTGTGTTGGGGACAAACAGAAGTGGAGAGCCGGGAGGTTTGAGAGGGGCTGATGGCCAGGCAAAGGCAGCTGGCTGTGGCCGTGGAAACGTGCAGACAGAGAAAACCTTTGTGCAAGTGCATCACGTGACTGCAGCAGGGTCAAAGGTCCCCCCATCAGTCACATTGCTTGCACAGACTATGTGGCCGGGCCCCAGGCCCCCAGGAATACAGAGGCACTCTTATCTTATCAGGCAGGATATTCCAAGGTCTTAGAGATTATCTCTAGGAGTCATTCAAGGGTCAAACTTTTCTTTGGAACAGGCAGGGTTTGAACCCCCCAGACCTGCTGAGTCAACTAGTTACTGAACAATCTCTCACTTGATGAATGGATTTCTGCCAGAGTGTTGCCTGTTCAGTTGTTCGTGGCCTTCCTGAACATTCCAGGGCCCTCATGGCTTTCACAGGTAGACTGTGACTTACATGAAATTGCATGTCCTTCTACAGGGGGGCTAAAATGAATGACAGATATTCTCCCTGGTCCTCAGGATATTGTCACAAGATATAGTAGGGCGATCCTCATGGTGAACTCATAGGAAAGGGGAAAACCGCCCTTTACTGCCTGCAGTGGTGAGGGTGTGGACCCCTGGTTCTGGAGGCCCTCCCATGACTTCGGTGCTCTGCCAGAAGCTTCTCGGGCCTTGGTTTACACATTCTTCTCCATGCAAACTCTTGTGTTCCTATTCTTCCTCTGTTAATATAGTTGGTTAAGAAAAAATGAGGCAACTGCTTTTGGCCTCATAGCCCCACTGATGAAACCTCCGAGTCTGAGATTCAAACTCAAATTAGCCTCACTCCAAGGACCATGTCACTTGCATTAGCAGTTGGGTGAACTGAGGGCAGTTTTGTTGGAATCAGCCTCTGTTGCAGAGTTAATGGCCGTTGGTTCTGAGAAGACCCAGAGTTAATTTGTTTTTCAGTAATGGATGTAATGGAACAACGCTTCTCTATTAACAAGGAAGCCCTGTTCTTAATACCTTAGCTACACTAATACCTCTCCTTAGTTCAGGAGAGGAGCCACAGGCCATGTTTGGCTGTTGAGCACAAGAAAGTGGCTAGTCCAAATGGGGATGTGCATCAGTGTAAATGCACACTGGCATTCAAAGACGTCGAACGTACACATGAAATCAAAATATCCCAATAATTTTTATTTTGGTAACGTGGAAATAATATCCTGGGTATACTGGGTTAAATAAACTATATTGTTGAAAATTGATTTTACCTGCTTCTTAGCATTTTTTTATTTTTTACTTTTTTAATATTTTATTTATTTATTTGAGAGGGGGAGAAAGAGAAAGAGAGTGCAGATGCCCACAAGTAGGGGAGAGGGGCACAGGGAGAAGGAGAAGCAGACTCCCCGCTGAGCAGGGAGCCCTATGCAGAACTCGATCCCAGGAGGGATCGAGTCGGAGGCAAATGCTTCACCAACTGAGCCACCCAGGTGCCCTGCTTCTCGGCATTTTTTAATGTAGCTACTGGACAATTCAACATTGCATGCATAGGTCACATTATTATTTTCATTAGATAGGGCTGCCTTAGAGCATTGACCATTGCGCTTTTTTGGTACCAGCTAGTGTTTTCTTTAGTTTCGCTCTCTTGTGTATATATCTTTTCAGCTAAATTATAAATGTCTTGAAGGCAGAGGTCTGTCTTCCATAACTCTGTATCTTCCATTCTCAGTCCTCAAGTGGGTTCTTCCAAGTAGCAAGGACTCAAGAATTATTCATTGACTATGTAAATGAATAATTGTGTTGCCCATTCTAGATGCATATCACCCTAATGCTTAACCTTGACGTTTCTGGAAGAATCTGGGTCAGTCTTGGAAAATGTTTTAGCTCTGGTGAATAGATAGAATCAGTGGTTTGGCAAAGAGACCATCTTGGGACATATTAGAATGTCTTCAAGCAAGGAAACTTCCTTGCACAAATAGCTTTATTTGTACCCTTTCAGACTTCTGGTCATCCCTGCTTACAGAGCAAGCACGTGGCCACTCCTGGAATAATCTCAGTGCCCGTTGAGTAGAAACAGTTCATTTTTATATTTTTAGTCACATTAACATCATTTGTAATTCTCAAGTTATAAATCTGAAGGAAATTACTTTTTAATGTCCTCTGGCACAACATTAAGATTTTGCAATTAGATTTTATAGCCTGTAGTCATATGCTGCAGGTCACAAGGCAAAATTAAGACCTTCTGCACCAGCAAAGTTTACTGTTGGAAAGCCACACAGAGTTTAGGGGCAGGACAGCTCTGGAACATGCTTCACAGCCTGGAGGACAAAGCTGGTCACAGTCCACGGGTTGGAAGGTCTTGCCTAGTTTACATTTGCATTTGTATAATCTTTTAAATTAAAAAAAAAAATCTGTCTTGATGGATGGGTGAATAGAAATTGCTTCTTGTGTGAGTTATCCAGCAATAAAAACCTGCTTCTTATCAGCTGGGTTCTGATCCCGCAGCCGCCAGGAATAATTGCTCCAGATGGTTTAATGAAATAGGAGGTTTCCATGATCTTAAAAGTTATAAACAAAAGGGAAGGATAACGCCAGCCTGTCAGGCAGATTTTGAAACCAGTTTACTGACAACATTCCAGAAACTTCTCTTTACACCTTGCCAGGTGTGTCTCCGGTAACCCTTGGACGACTCAAGAATTTCTTGGGGCCCACTAGCATTGGGATCCTGAGATTGAAAAGGTTTTCCGGGTATGGCCAGAAAATCATGCAAACAAATGAAGACTTGGGGAAATGGTAGAAATCACAAATCCCACCCTTGATTCCAAAAGGGAGTCCATTTCAATTGGTTATGAAGATGGTAGTTGATTGTGATGAAATTTTGTCTCCTAAGATTTCTCTTAAAATGCATACTCAGGAAAAATATAAAAAAACCATTTATCAGTTCTATGTTATCGTGCTGTAATCTAACTTGGAGAAACAATATGCTTGAAAGTCGCAACAGGAATCTCTCAGAGGGGTGAGGCGTGCCCTCAGCCTGTCCCCGGCCAGTCTTTATCTACAGCTGCCTTCCCGAGGCAGGCTGTCCACTCCTGCCCTTGCTGGAAGAGTGTATGTGTTCCTTCCTGTAATTTTAACAGATACGTGGCTATTATTTAATACTTCTTTACAATGTAAATCTATATTATCCTGGGGATTCCAGGCTGTAAAACAGAGCTTACATTTGTTGCTTTCCAATTGTGTTTGAGTTAAGAAGACCCAAATCAGGGAATGCTGCAAGTAGAGAGTGCATGATCACAACTCTTTGGATTCTTAAGAAATCTACCAGCCATGCTGTCCGAGGTGAAGTAGTGAACTTCAGAAGAACGCAGTTCGAGAGCACAGATATTTTGCCAAACTTGCAGTTAGTGGAGTTTGGCAGTGGTGAACCTATGGCAAAAGGATTAAGTGTTGAAACTGTCACTGTGAAGGAAACATACGAAGAGGCTTGATGGAGCGCCTGACCCCTGTTGAGTGGGTACAGGACTGAGCACAGAAAGGATGGGAAGAAGCACTGTTAGCATTTTAAAATGCTGTGTTTTATGTGTCATGTTTACAAATAAAAATGTAAATGAAAGATGCTTTATGTCTTCTTGGTATACTGGATCCTTTTTGCTTTTACTGGTATAAAAGTGTTTTACCAAAAAAAAAAATGTTTTACTTTCCCCTAATTTGTTATTATTATCATGTTTAAAGATTTTATTTATTTGTCAGGGAGAGAGAGAGAGAGAGAGAGAGAGCATGAGCGGGGAGGAGGGGCAGAGGCAGAGGGAGAAGCAGACTCCCCGCTGAGCAGGGAGCCCGATGGGGACTTGATCCCAGGACCCTGGGATCATGACCTGAGCCGAAAGCAGTCACTTTATCGATTGAGCCACCCAGGCATCCCAAATTGGTTATTATTGAATATTTTTGCTTTATTTTAAAAAAGTCACATCAGAGGCGCCTGGGTGGCTCAGTCGTTAAGTGTCTGCCTTCAGCTCAGGTCATGATCCCAGGGTCCTGGGATCGAGTCCCACATCGGGCTCCCTGCTCCGCGGGAAGCCTGCTTCTCCCTCTCCCACTCCCGCTGCTTGTGTTCCTGCTCTCGCTATCTCTGTCTCTCTCAAATAAATAAATAAAATCTTTTAAAAAAAAAAAAGTCACATCAGGTGAACATTTTGATCATTTCCTATAGCAGGCTTTTGAGATTTTTTCCCCTCTAATTTAGTGTCTTATATATATACACACACACACACACACATACACGTACATATATATGTAATATAGATATATATGTTATATATGTATTTTTGTATCTCTTACATTTATGCAAATACGTATGTATATGTATGTGTATATATACACATACACACACATATACACATAGGTATACATACCAATGAACATATTGATGCCTCTAGATGTAAATATGTATAACTATATATACATCTGTATCCAGGTATAAATATATGTAAATATATACTTAATACACATTTATTTATTTATTTATTTTAGTATGCAAAATATTCCATTTTGTTTTATTTTTATGGATACCTGTCATTAATACAGCAGGAACTGGTATGATTATAAAAGATACAAAAAAATCAGAAGAATGTTAGCATTCAATAGAAATTAAAACCTGAGCTGAAGGCTGATCAGAAAGTCTGACACTTGGCACTGTTCTGATAAAAGTTAAGAAACATGTGTGCTAGACTTCATGAATAATTCATATTAACTCAGAGAAAGTTCGCTTACATTTCAAAATCTACACACGGAGCTACAAACGGACCGACACTTGAATTAAATGACTTTCGCTGTTGACAAACATTTAAGATAACCAGTGTTACCTAAAACTCCCCAAGGGGGAAAGCAGGGAAGTGTATAAATTGTAGATTTCTAATTAACAAGTTGAGGTGTGTTGGTATATGGTTTAATTATTTATTCATGTAGATCTAAAAGGCTAGCTCAGTTTGTCAGAGCATAAGAGGATGCCAAAAGACAAATGGGGATGGATCAACGTAAGTCCACCCCAACTTCTGGAAAACAAGTGATACAGTGTAACACCACCTCGAAGAACTGTGCTTCTAAGAATAGGAGAGTGTGGTCTAATTCAGTTCTCACTTTGGCTTCTAGAATCTCTCTAAGAATTTGGTGGAAAAGAGGGAAATTCAATTCCTTTAATAAATAACTGTCCATAAGCAGAAGGGGGGGGGGAAGAGAAAGCTAACAGAGTGATGGGGCTTTGTTGATTAAAAATCTTCGAACATGAATACATGTTAATATGTTGAATCTTGAGTCATACTTACAAATCAATGGTTAATATACTACAAAACTTTACAAACATAAAATCTCCTCATCGGTTGCAGAACTTCCAAACTAATGGGATTAATTTCTTCTCCCTTTTAATTACATATATTTATATATCTGTGTGTGTATATATGTGCGAATAAACATATGCATATGCGTGTGTACATACATAAATGTATATATACACATACCAATATGTGGATGAATATATTGAGATCTAAATTAAGAGCTAGACATTTTGGTCCCTTAAAATACTATAATTTAGAAAGTTTTGTGTGCTCAGAGACCACACGATGGTATTCCCATTTGGATGGATATTCTACTAGAGCTGTGACGAGAAGAAGATAGATTGACACAGAAATCGTAGGGCTTGGGGTCTTCTACTTTGTCCTCATTGGTGTGTAACTTTGGGCAGTCATGTAACTTCTTTGCCCTTAGTTTTATAAACTATAAAGTCAGGGGGAAGTATTGCAGGATAACCAGTGTCATGTCCTACTATACTACTTTGATTCTATGAAGTCCTAGATAGCAGTTATAGTGAAAGTAATTGAGGTCTTTACATTTGGAGAAAGAAAATTGGCCTGATATTTTTCAGTCTTTCTAGAAAGCTAAAGACAGACATCGAGTATTGGCATATTTCTGCTAACATCAGGACCTGTCCTGGAAAAAAATGATGAAGATAAATCTTCCACAGTTGGGACCTTCTTCCTCCAGATGCCTTATTGCTTGTGGGGACCCTGGTGTCTTTATGCTTTCTTCTGGGACCTTCCTTCTTCCAGCTGTGACCTGCCCAATGGGTGGCTTGGGCTGGAACATTCCTGTCCCCCATCTGAAAACTACCACTTCTTCCTTTCTATCTAATTTTGCTCTCTTTTGGTGGGTGGCAACTACCGTTTCCGATAGATTTAATCCATGCTGATATATTACTAGGTGCTAGGGATTAATGTACTTTATACATTCCTGGGAAAATTGATTTTTAACTTGGACCTTATGGAAATACTGCCTTAGTCTTATCCTGGGTTTAAATTCCAGCTTAGCCACTTACCACTTATGTTATATTTGGCAAGATGTTTAACTTGTCAGAAGCTCAAGGCTTTTAATTTTTAAAATTTTTATTTCTTTTTTTTTTTTTTTTAAAGATTTTATTTATTTATTTGACAGAGAGAGAGATAGCGAGAGCAGGAACACAAGCAGGGGGAGTGGGAGAGGGAGAAGCAGGCTTCCTGCCGAGCAGGGAGCCCGATGTGGGACTCGATCCCAGGACCCTGGGATCATGACCTGAGCTGAAGGCAGACGCTTAACGACTGAGCCACCCAGGCACCCTAAAATTTTTATTTCTGCAAGAAAGATTATAGCTCTAGCTTCACGGGATTATAAACATTAAATGAAAACAAGACATTGTTAACATGTGAAATTGTCTAACCTAGGTCCTGAAACTAAGTAAGCACTGATAATATACACAGTAACAAAAAAAAGTATTAGAAAGAGACATTGGTTGTTCTGATGTGTATTTTTTTCATAAGCATAAATGTTTGTGAACTTGCATCCTTCCTCCCTGGTGAAGCGTTTGCCTTGGTCTGCCACTGGATAAACACATGAAACTTTGGAACTGAAATCTATTATAATACCTTAGAGAGTTCCAGGCGGGGCTCCTATAGCTGAACACCTGGGTGTATCTTATTTTGGGGGTGAAGCATGGCATGGGGTGCTGTGGCTGCTGCCTGAAGTGTGCTTGTCTTGCTCTGAGTGATTGGTGTTGGAGGAACACGCCTGGAAAAGCAGATGGGAAAGGAAAAGGAAGAAAAATGGTAGCGGTCCAGCGATGGTGCAGGAAACCAGCACTGACCTGCCATGCTAGTCTTCTTTGTATGGCTTCTTCAAAATTCCACTCCTTTGTTTTCCAGTCATGTTTTAGCTCAGATTGCCTTGCTAGAATGGTTATGTAATGCACTGAAGCTGAAAATGATGTCTGTGGAAGGGAGACGCATGCCACCTTTCAAGAGGAATAGGTATTTTTGATGTTGGATGGTTTCTTTCACAACTCAGGGAAAGGTCAGGCAAGGAGCACTTTCGGAATGCTCAGCAGAGAGTATGCTCTGCACCTCTCCTCCTGGCCCGCGGTGCCCAGCTGGCAGGAGTGGTCTTCTGGGGAAGGTGAGGACCCAGCCCTTGCGTTTTCAGGACAATGTCCTGTCCCCACACATCAGAGCTGAGTGGCCTCGACTGCTGAGCCTTCTGGCCATTCCATTCTGCTTGCATCATCTCTGCCTTCTCCTTCCAGAACGTTCTTTGCTCTGATAAAGCAGATCAGTGCATGGTTATTGACATTTTCTCCTCCCTCCATTACACCAAGACCCTTGGAGCATAAAACCTAACTAGCGACAGTGGGAATGCTCTTTTTTGTAGATCTTAACTGATATGTAGATCATTGTTATTCGTAATCACAACACCAGAAACAATCAATGCATTATTTATTAAACTGAGTGGGTGGCAGTTTTTATTTAACAGTATACATCAGTGGGAATCGATTCACTTTCACAATGAAGAGGACTTTGATTTTTCTTTCTTCTTGTTACTTTCCAAATGTGTTGCATAATGTGTTACTTGGGAAGCTACCTGTTAGTTTTTCCGATATGGGTTTCAAGTCCCCCAAAGAAGTTTCTCAGTCCTGCTTTCTGGACTCCTTCATTGACTGATGTTTGGAGGGAAGAATGGAACAGGCTCCCCAGAGTCAACTCTTATTTGACCTGGGAGGTTTTCACTCCTCAGTTTTTGCCTGCCAGTCAGCATGGTCTCTGGACTTAGAGGAGCCATGCATCTGGTTTTCCGAGTGACTGTCAGGTTTTGGGACCAGTGCTGGTCTTCCCCTGTGATTCTTACTTACCAGGTTCTAAAAAGTTTTCTTGGCTTGCAAGCATGACTACCTTCAATATCTTTACAGTGTTTGATTTTTTATTTAATAGTCACGTTTATTCTTTTAAAAATTTTTTCTTTCTTCTTCTGGGGGTGGGTGGGGAGTGACTAACTTGAATCTGTAAGCGCAAGTCTCTAGTTTATATATACCATCATTTGGGCCAAATTTATTAACACCAACATATGTTCCTAAAAGTTATTTCTTGAAACAGTAATGCTGGGTTCTTTTAAAAAAAATCAGATCAGTATACTTTTTATTAGAATATTTACAAGACAATCACAGGGGTGCTTATGTGGTTGTAAGAAAAGGCACACATGTATCTTTGCAGCTAATTTTGCAATAGAAAGTTGTTGCCAGGGGCCACGTTTAAAAAGCCTTATTTGTGTAATGAATGGATTAGCTAGCATGATTACTGTCAAATATTCAAAATTATCTACAAAGTATTCAATTTGAAGTTACAGGTTTCATGTGACTACTTAACTTCCAAACAAGGTTGTGTTGGCTGCCATATTTAAATTCCATTTCATCAAATGGGTTTTTTTTTCCAGCAAGATCAGAAGAGAGAGAAGAGGAAAAACATAAACCCATTATTTGGGAGGAGTGAGCGTGTTTTAAGAAAGTTAATGTTACTGGAAATTGTACTCTCAACCTGCCATGTGCTGTGTGCTGTCCCCTGCTCTCTTCAGTTGCCCTGGCATTTCTTTGGCATCTGCTGAGCTTGTTCACCACCATCTGCCCCGTGTTCAGACTCTGTCCTCACCGGCCTTACTTGACATTGTATTCTTCTAGCTTTCTGTATTTACGATGGTTTTCTGATGCTTTCTAAAGCAGCACTAATAATTTCTTCATGCTACTATGGAAATCTGTTATTGTGGTGGCAAATTCTACGGATAGAACTTCTGATGTTAAGCTTGTTGATCCATTCTTGTGTTTCTGGAATAAACCCTATCCCATATGAAGCGGTGTGTGTGTGTGTGTGTGTGTGTGTGTGTGATTTGCTAACAGGCGTCTTCCCTTAGCAGTGTTTTCAGCCATATTCTTAAATGAGGTTAGCCAATGATTTTCCTTTCCCATAATGTCTTTGTGCAACCTTACTGGCAAGGTTATCAGGACCACAGTCGCCTCAGAACTGCATTAGGAAGCTTTACCTCTTTGTCTCATCTCTGAAGTAAGCTGTATAAAGTTGGCATTACATTGCATTCCTTAAAGGGTTGTTGAAATGTACATGTGAAACTGACCCTACTGCCTTCTTTGACAAACTGTACCTGAGCGTTTACTATACATTTTGTCTTGGGTATTTGACACTGTCATAACAAGAGTGTAAGGAAAATGTATTTTAAAAGGTTTTTTTTTTTTTTTTTTTTAATGAGGGAATATGTGTATACTTCCAGATAGAGGGAAGGGGCCTGGTAACATGGGACATATTAGAGGAGAAAACAGGTGATTTAGAGAAGGGACCAAAGAAGAGGGAAGAGGTGGGGTGAGCAGGGGAGGAGAGGTTGGTCTTGGCACAGAGGAGAGAGCACCAGCCTCTGATCTTGCAGGGAAAGTGGGAGGAGTGGTGTTGGGACAGGCACATTCTCAGTGAGAGCTGGGTTGGTGCAAGACCGTTCCCCCGAGGCCCTCGTGGTGTTCGGTCAGATAGAGGGCATGTGAGATGCAGTGGGATAGCCAGACCTGGAGGAATGCACAGGAAAATCAAAAAAAGCAGAGAATGTCCAGATTACCCAACTGAGATCTAGTGTTAACCATACAAATACACTGTTTTAGTGGGGTAGCTTTTTGGAAATTTAAATAAGGAAAAGGGAACAATAGTGATAGAACTATAGGTCGTTCACTTGTTTCTCCTGTCTACATGCCTCCTGTTATTATTCGAGGGCATTTCAAGAAGCAGTGTAGCCGTTTTCATCCCTCAGTATAGGAACCCAAACCAGAAGGATGTCTCTTCCTCTTGGTCCCCGTTGGCCACTCTCTTCCCATTTGTCTAATGGAAAAGAGATTAATTTGTGAGAGGCAAGTTCAAGGATTTTTTTTCTGATGTCTTTTTGCAGCCTTCTCTCGCCTTACATGGCTCATATGTCCACCCCTCTGACACAGAGGTCAGTCTGTGACCCTCTGTTCTCGCCTCCTGCAACCTCCTCATTCTCGCCACCTTGAGTCCAACATGTGTGCCCAGCTCTGGGAGCTGTGAGTTTCGGAGAATAGACTCAGGAGCCGGGGACTCCAGTCCTTGCAGGGCTCCCTGGTCATGAGTTTCCTGTCTGTGTGATGAAGCTCTTGAACTAAAACAGCTCTCTGGGTACCTCCAGGTCTTAGCCATGCTCAGCGATGGCTCTGGAGCCTTTCTTCCCACGTGATCTTGTCCATTGTTGCACCTGACCTGTCCTCTCTCTCGCAGACCACACTTACCTCCTGAGGCCTGTGTCTCATCATCATTGCTTTCCTTTTCCTTTAGCCTGGGAATGATTTTGTTATCTTCCACTTGTTCCCTTAGCCTCACCTGCAGTGAGTTATCGGGCCCGTGGGACGCCCTCACCACCGCTTCCTTCCGCATGCGCGTAGCCACTGGAAATACAGCCACCACGTCACGGGTGTACGGCGGTGCTTTCTAACGCCTCACACTCCGGCCCCGTCCTGCCCGCCAGCGGCCCAGGCACATTCCTAAGGCACCTGCTTTCACGGGTCAAGTACTTGCCCGAGAACTTTTCAAAGCCTCTCTGTCACGGACGAAGCCAAGTCCAAATGTGTGAACCTGGGAGCGAATATGTTTACAGTTATATTTAAACACACCTGTCAGTTATCCATCCCAGTGGTTTCTTGACTTACTGTTGCTTTTTCCTTTCTCTCTTTTCTGTTTTCCCTCGTGCCTTTCATTTTTCATTCTCCTTCTCTTGAATTCACCTACTGGTTGTTGCTCTTTCATTATTGCATCTTTTATGATTGCCTCCCCACATTCAGAGTACTGTGCTGTGGGCTGTCGGCACCTCAGGGAGCTTTGCAGACATAAGAGCCTTCGGCTCCAGCTCCCAGAAACAGAGAACTGATGGGGCCTGATGGGCAAGAAGGTGAGCAACACCGATTATGGCCCTCGGGGCACCATGGCATTCCGCATCGCTCTGTTCCCGTGGAACCCATCTGCACTGTAAATACGCAGTCAGATCTTGCCTTTCTTCTTCTTCTTCTTTTTTTTTTTTTTAAAGATTTTTTTTATTTATTTGACAGAGAGAGAGACAGTGAGAGAGAGAACACAAGCAGGGGGAGTGGGAGAGGGAGAAGCAGGCTTCCTGCTGAGCAGGGAGCCAGATATGGGGCTTGATCCCAGGACCCTGGGATCATGACCTGAGCCGAAGGCAGATGCTTAACGACTGAGCCACCCAGGCGCCCCAGATCTTGCCTTTCTTCTTACCTAGGGCCCTGTCCTCTCTCCCTTCTATGTGTGAATACTTCCTATAACATTTCAAACGCCTGTAAAGATCTTCTATTCATAGACCCTGTGCTTAAAGAAGATAGTAGGTCTAGTTCCCTAACTGAATTATGAACTTCTGGAACACACCATTTATTAACAACTTTCTATAGCTCCAGGGCTTTGTACCTACTGTACTATAATTGTTTTCTCTTAAATGACTTGGCTCTAAAATGAATAAAATTTATATAAACTTCTAAAAAGAATCAAGACACACATTAAAATTTCAAAGCCCAAATACAGGTCTCTATAGACCTCAACCCTGGTTTCCTTTACGTGGAGTAGAACTTTCTGTTCATGACCTTCTTCCCACGTGATCTTGTCCAGTAACCGGTAGTAGAGAAGTGCTCTATTTATTATACAGAGCCATTCCTGGAAAATAATCCATCTCGATCATGTCAACAGAGGTGTGTATGTGGGACGTGTTATGGGACCTGGGCACATTTCCATATTAAATCTGGTTTTGGCATCTGCTTTCATTGAGAGACATTATTCCTTTGCTACACCAGTGACTTTGTTGATGTGACATTTGTCATGTGCCCCTTTATTCAGTGTGATAGCACTCAAAATAGTAAATCCAAGAAAAAAATGACAGTCAGATAACATGGCTAATTGTCAGGAATAATGATAAGGCAAGCCACGACTGGCAGGCAACTCCCAGAGTATTTTTATGGTGTCAGAAATGTGCTAATAAAAGTTGCAAAAAATTTGGCTCATGGAGCAGCATTCTGTCCTTCTCCAACGCTGTCATATTATCATGAACGGACTCTAGGCTGAGGCTGGAGGCCGTGTCATAGGAGGTCGCAGTCTTGTGAAAAACCTGCCTCTACAGAGTGACTATTTCCTGGTTTCCCATAGAGAAAAAAGAATGCCAACAAGGCCTAGAAGTAACTGGATTTCTCATCTAGAAAGCACTGTATGAGTTTAACACGCCTGATAGAATAGAATTGAAACCCAAAGGACAGACATAGGGTGTCCACTTTGAAGGAGGGCTACTGGTGCTCCCGTGTTTATCCTGGGTCCCAAGGAGGGCTTTGTACTTCTCAAGTCTTCAGTTCTTGCCAGTGAGCACACATAGGAAATGGTCCTGTTTGCGTTCAGTATTCCCTTGATGAAGCGTGTGAATGCTGTGTGATTTTTCTGCCCAGCCCAGAGCCCAGAGGAAAATGCACGTCTGGTTAGTAAATCACACCCGAGCACGGATGCCTTGCTCACTCTTTATTGGGTGGCCGTTCTCTAGGTTTTACACATCCTCAGTGTAACATTCTGCTGGAGTTCTGCTGGAAACCTCCCGTGGCCCCTACGCGATCACATCGGGGGACCTCCAAATCCTCTGTGAAATGTAATGTTTGCTACCTGTTGTGCACATTTTGTGGTCCCTGGCGGAAAAATCATTCATTTTTATCTTTTCATTTATTTATTTTTCCTATTTAGAAATTGGCCCCTGGTTACGGGAGTTCAGAGCGAAGAATGCTGTGGATTTCTCGCAGTTAACATTTGACCCAGGACAGAAAGAACTTGTTGTAGGAGCAAGGTGAGAGATCTTACGTTTCGCCACTGCAGATAATTTTGGATTTCATTTGACATCTGTGCAGCTACACGTGAGCTTCTCTGCCGTAGTTGATGGGTGCCAGGTAATACTTCTAAGAATGAAATACGGCATAAGGTTGCCCCAAAGTCTGCTACTAATAAATAGGATGACGCCTGTTCTTTATAGCGAGTGTTCGGGGGGCTCCCATGTGCCAGGAACCGTACTAACATGAACTAATTCATGTTTTTTCGTGAAAGCTGAGAGGTAAGTATTGTCAGCATCCCTCCTGTAGAGATGAGGACACGGAGGCAGGACACAGTCTGATGTCCAATAAGAGCTGGACTCAGGTTTCAGACCCAGGCATTTTGACTCCAGAAACCATGTTCTCAACTTCTCAGTACATTCTTCAGTAAAATTCTAGAGTCGAGAGGTTTTGGCATCCATTTCAATGTCCAATCATTACCGTTCTCTGTGACCTTGATTACACCATTTACCAGCCAACTGAGAATTCAGGGAAATTGTTATTCTATACCCGGCTTAAGGTGCATGTGCTCCCGTATCCAGGTCAACACTTGACGTTCCATTTGATGATGAGGCTGCTAGAACACAATTAGAACAGATCTTGAGTTGTTTCCCTCCTCCTTATCATTCCTTCTCTAGAAAACAGGCATAATCCTTGCACTCAAATCACCTATCCTGCCAGTGTATTTTGAGGATGATGTATAAAAAAATACTTCATACCCATCTCTTAGGAAAAATATTAATTTTGAAGAAAGAGGCCTTTTGGCCTCTTTTGGCATTCAAGGAAAACATTTGGGGCACCTGAGTGCTTGTATCTCTTTTGGTCCAATTTACTAGATTATAAAGCATACCTTTCATAGCAAGAGAGGATATGCAGTTTCCATATATACCTGGGTGAAGCTAAATCTGGTTTATTGAATAGTTTCTAGAATCATTGCTTTGGCTCTCAGATCTCTAGGAGCCCTTGTGCATCCACCCAACACTTGATGGCATTGAGATGTATGGGCACAGCGTTAAATGAATAGACAGAAGTTGACTTAGTTCCTAGCATTGAACATGTCACCTGCATCTCTTCTGGTATTTTTGAGCAGTCAGTGAGTACAGATTGGTTGGGCTTACTTGGTGTATTTTTACATACTTCAGCACATGGGGAATACATGGGGGGCTTTGGATGCTGACTTCCATCACATTTCATCACGAGCCTGGACCGGATGTTGCAGGGGCTTTTAATTGGTCCTCTGGCCTCCAGATTTTGTCCTCCTTCTGTGTACCTTGGCCAACACCTTCTTTATAAAATGCCCCCCCCCCCCTTCGGTAGCTCCCTTCGGATAAATGACGGTGCTTTGGTGTTGCCCATCACACCCTTGTGGTGCCTTGTGGTCCCACATCCCTTACAAACGGAGCTCTTTTTCATTCTCTCATAGTCCAGGCATGTAGAGTTATTTCTATTGCCCACCACTGTCCAATGTTCTCTTTCTTGCCTCTGGGATTTGATAACAAACTTCTTTGCTTTTCTGGAGCATTAGCTACCCCCTCCCCCAAGTTCTCTGCTCAGTGAGCTCACAATCAGAGTAAAGAGATCTGGCTCAAGGGCCCTCCCCTGGACCTGGGCTCCTCCTTCCCCTGCTCTGCATGGTCCTGTTAACATACCTGTCATCTACCTTCCTTACTGCACTTACTGCATGATTTGTGTCAGGTGTCACCCCCCACCCCCCACTCTGCATTATCAGGTGGTGGAGGAGATGTCTATCTTTTCTTTCTTTCTCTAGAAGGTAGCACACAGTTTCTCCCCTGGCAGAAGCTCAAAGATACCTGTTGATTCAACATACCTACTTCAAGGATTTGATTTGTATAGGTGCCCCTCTGCATCTGGGGGGACCCTCAGGGGAAATGGGTTGGGTTTTGTAGCAGATTTATTCGAAATTCCCACGTTTGGGCAAGGACACAAGGCAGTGGCCATCTCTAACCCCAAAGCTAACCCTTAGGGAAAATGAGCTCTTGCTCTTAGCCAAAGGGAAGGAGCCACCTGCTGGGGTAAAAGGTACAAATATGACCTTGGTTGGTAGAGCTGAGTCTTCTACCCTTCATTCAACCCTGAAGGACTTTGGAAAAGGTTTGCCTGTGAGCTTGACTTGAAAGACTCTCCATTGTTTCTGGAAGTCCGGGGTGCTGCATGAATAGGACGGCACCACACATGTGCATACATGCTGCAGGTGTTTGGCTTTTGGCGAATGACACAGATTCTCTTAATGGATGTGAAAAGCCACTGAGCACATTGGCACTGGGAAGAGATACCTTGTGGTCCTGTCCTGGTGGGAGAAACAAGGAGAAGGAAGGGAGAGGTAGACTGGATTTGCTCAGCTGCGTGACCTTGAGCCTGTTTCAGAGTCTAATTTTCTCAACTTTAAAATTGGTGTAATTATTTCTACCCCTGTCAGCTGTTGTGAGGATTTAATAAAGTAATCCATGAAAAGCGATTGTCAGTGTAACAGGCACGTGGTAAGGGCAGTGGTAGGGTAGCTCTGCAGGTAACTCTGGATTTTGGCATCCGTGTGCATGTGTGCTTCTGGTGGTCATCACTGATTGAGGAGAATAGGAATTTTACTAGGAAACTTGGTGGGATTAGGCTCAGAGAGTTTAAGAGGGAGTGTGAGCCAGTTGTAAGACTTTAAAAATAACCCAGCCCTCAGCTTCCTGTTTGGGAGGGCTTGGCCTAGCAAAAGAAGTTTGCAGAGCAGGTGCTTATTTAAGAAATCTGTAATGGTTTAAATATGAATGGTAGGAAAATGCGATGATAGGCTTTCTGTTTTCTTATAGTTAGCACTCAGCATTGTAAAGCCATTTATTGGATGGTTTCACTTTATGCCAGTGATACTTTATGTTCTGGAAATTGAATTCACTTAAAGATTCTGTGCACTCTTCACAAAAAGGAGTTCATTGTGCTGCAAAGGGAAAGGCTCTCTTTAAGCAATTTGTGGTTATATAGTGCCAGAAGGTACTTGCATCTTGAATTCATGGAACTTCTGGAAAGATACCTAAATTTACTATTTCTAAGGTGCACATTATCTTTTATATTATTTTAAAGGCATTGACATTCATAGTTTGTTTCACCAAAGGGTTCTTTAAAAATTAAAATAAGGTTTGTGTTTTCAATGATGACACTGAAGCATTTGCATTTTAGAAAATGTGGAAAATACGGTTAAAGCATTAAGAAAAAAACACAATTTCAGAAGTAATCAGTTAACCTTTTCAATTATTTCCCCACATTATTTGATTTCTTTTTGTTTATATGATTGGGATACTATTTTATGAATGATTTATGTATGTCTTTGTCAAAAAACCTACTAAAAGCAGTTACCATTTTGTTTTATTTTATTTTTCATGACATTTTATATATAGGAAGAAAAATTCCAAAGTGAAGAAATATGTTATGGTGTAGAGGTTTGGTAGAGATAACTATAAAAGTACTGATACTAATACTAGTTCACAATGTTGACGTACATGTAAGTTTTGTTGCAGATAGGATTGTAAAGCTGAATGTAAGAAGGTGATTCTATTTTTATTCTCCAAATGAATCTGTCTGTCTTTAGTGTTTCAGGTTCACTGTAAGGATGACAAGTGATTCTGTGCTAAATTCAAATGTTATTCCAAGTGGCAACTAACTTGGCTTACATACAATGTACTGTTTGATTATAATCAAATAATAACTGGGGCATTTACAGATGAGCAATAATTTTATAAAGCATAAAGCCATTTAGTAGTAATGAAAAGAGCCTCTCATCAAAGAGAATGTGGATTTCTTTCCATTCTTTTTGTTTGTTTGTTTCTTGGTCTTTCGGTTGAATTTTTTTTTTTTTTTAAGATTTATTTACTTATTTTAGAGAATGAGAGAGAGAGAGACAGAGGGCACGCAAGTGAGCAAGCATGGTGAGGGGGGAGGCGGGGCAGAGGGAGATTAGAGGATCACAAGCAAACTGTTCGCTGAGCGCAGAGCCCAATGCGGGGCCTGATCTCACAACCCTGAGATCACGACCTGAGCCCAAACCAAGAGGCAGATGCTTAACTGCCTATGTCACCCAGGCACCTCTCAGTTGATTTGTGATTATCTTACTCTTCTCTAACCAGCTTCAGTGCAGTATAGGTATATATATTGAAGGGCATAGTCTCACAACCTATGATATTTTAATAAGAACACTCACCCATAAGCTTTCACACAAGGACCTTTGAGTCCAGGAGGAACAACCCTCTGCAGGTGATTAAGGTGGTGGGATTGAAGCACACAGACTCAATACTTATGTCACGTAACAGTCATAATTGATGATAAATATAACAATTTATGACCTTGGAAATTTCAGATTTTAATTCTATTAAAATTTAATTCTATTAAATGGGAGCATTATGGAGATATCAAGAGGAAGGGTAAATGGGGATGCATGAGTCTCCTTGCACACCTGACCTGACGTGAGGACCAGCCCAGAGCTTTGTACCTTGCACAAGCCCTTTGCCTTGCCCATATAGTCAATGGACTATTTCCTTATGTGGGAAGATCTTTCTGTACATATGTCTATACAACAAATGTATAGATTTCTAGCCAGCGTGTTTATTACTAAAATAAAAAACTACAACCCTAGTGCTTCCAAAACAGAGTTTGATCTTCCTTATAATCACAAAAACCAGCCTTGAAAAATATTAGTGTTTTATTTTCAAGCATTGTTCTGTCCTTGGTTTGAATCTGCAAAAGTAAAAGTAAAAAGGAATGATTAACTTGCTTTTGTTATGCCGACACTGAATTTGCTTTAAGTAGTTAAAGCATCTGTTCCCATAAGATCACATTGAATGAATGGGCAGGCTTCTATTTCATTAGACTAAGTTCCTCCTTTCAGAATGATTTTGCCACTGGATCTAAACAAAGAGCTGAATTTTAGATTCATATAGTCATTTTTTTTCCTTAAATTGATGAATGTAATTTACTCTTTTTTTTTTTTTTGTGGTGGTTATTTTTAATTACTGTTTTTATTTTAGAGTTGTACCTTAGAATTAATCTGTTGGAAGCAGTATATGATTAAAAGGAAAAATGGAGATTTTTTATAAGATCAGCAATTCTGCTTCCAGTAGCCACTTGGTCCTTCTGTTTTCCAGAGGAGACATTTTAGTCAAGTTTACACAATTAAAGGTAACTCTTGCGGAGTGGAATGAAGTCAGCAATTAGGAGTGAATCCAGAAAGTGGTAGACCCCCATAGTGCAAAGAAATCCAGGGTGGTGATGATGTTTACCTTCTATTTATATTAATTATGATTTAGGAAAAACAGCTGGTGATGAAGAAAAGGATGGCCCTTTTCATTCCTGCTCTTCACCTGGAATTTTTTTTTTTTTAAGATTTATTTATTTATTTGAGAGAGAGAGAGAGAGAGAAGGGAGGCGGACATCAGGAGAGAGAGACTCTCAAGCAGACTCCCTCCTGAGCATGGAGCCCAATGTGGGGCTCAATCCCAAGACCCTGAGATCATGACCTGAGCCGAAATCAAGAGTTGGACGCTTAACTGATTAAGCAGCCCAGGCTCCCCCTGAAATTTGTTTTATCCTTGAGCTTATTCGTTAAGTATTTTCTCTTCTCTATCATTTTTCTTCTCAGTGTTGGCACTGGATTTATAGATGTGTGGTTCTCTTAGGTTTCTCTTTGCTTATCTTCTGCCTTCTTGTACCTATTAATCTCCTTTCTTCCAGGAGGCCTACTTGATTAATTAACCTGATCTGTGTTAAAAAGTCCCACTCCTTGTCTGCTGGCTTCATTACGTTTTGTCCAATATCTGCCAGACATCAGTGTACCTAAGCATCACCACTGTTCATTCAAAGTGAAGCTTCCTCTGTCCCTTGCTCGCAGCTCTGCTGCTTCGGTGGGATGGAAGGGGTCCAGGAGTGTGAGCTTTTAAGAAACAGGTGGTCTACAGACACTCTTGTGAGAAGGACTTCTGCACATCGTGTTCCTTTTGCTGTTGTAAAAAAAAAAAAAAAAACCCAGAATAATCTCTGCACTTTCTTCCCTGCTGGAACTGGGGAGCAGATAAATCTAGCAGCATAGTTATTTATTTAGTTATAAAGTCCTTTTTTTCCCAAAATGCATGAATGAGCCAACAAAGCACAGTAATAAAAATTAATCAGCCTCTTTACTTTGAGTGTATGTGTACGCTAGTGTTTGAGTGTTGAGAGCTTTGTTCCCAGCCCGTCCCACATAGGGTCCATCAGAGTTTATTAGTTCACGTAGTTACTCTTTTAGGACTGTTCATTCATCATATATTTATTGAACCTACATTATGCCAGGAAGTATCTAAGGCATTGGGGAGACAAAGATGAAGTGTAGTCTCTACCTGATGAAGACTTCATAGCCTGGCGCAAACCTAGCGCAAGGTTGGCAAGCTGAGCCTCTGGAGTTGGCCTCCTGTTTTTGTAAATAAAGTTTTATTGGCATGCAGTCACACCCATTCAGTGGCATATTTCCTGTGGCTGCTTTTGAGCTTTACCTGCAGAGATGAGTAGTTGCAACTGAGACCGTCCTTTAAGGCAAAGCATTTGCTATCTGGCCCTTAAAGAAAAAGCTTGTGGGCTCTTGGCCGGTGGCTGTCGGGGGAACACAAGCAATGAGAATTTCCCAGGGAGGCCTGGGTCAAAGGTCCTGGAAACCCCAAGAATAAAGAAACATGATGGTTTTGGGGGCTGGAAAGGGTGCACCGAGAAGGTGCTCTTTCAGGTGGGCCTTCGAAATGCATTAGGAGTCTGGCAGATGGAAGAGTCTTCTTGCCGGAAGGACCGTACCTTGGGGAACATCAGAGACCCTGATGAGGCTGAGAAGAGCTCAGCTTGACTGGACCAGTTGGTGACTGAGAGTGGAAGTTGTTGCAGGGGAGGCAGGAGCTCTAGGTGGGGTCAGATTATGGAGGAGCTTGGACTTAATCCTCCAGACCAGTGATTCCAATTTTGGCGGTCATGAGAGGCCTTACAAAAATGCAGATGCCCAAGCTTCTCTTCTGATAATTGCAATTAGACTTTCTGGAAGTGATGTTGGAATCTTTGGTTTAATCAAGTTTCTGAGGGTATCCTGGCCTGGCAGATTTGGGAACCTCTGCTAAAGGTATTAGGAGTTTAGGACATTTTTAAGCCTACATATTTACATGCTCAGATTTGCATTAGGAAGGTACTTCTCCCGTATTGTGTGCAGAGTGTTCTAGAGTTTGAGGAATTCAGAGGTCGGGGCGGTGGATCAGGTGACAGAAAGAACTTACACTCAGGCCGTGATGGTGGAAATGAGGAAGAGAGTCAGATTTGAGACATATTTCAGAGCTGGGTTTGACAGTGATTGATGGCGACTGAAATGGGGTGGCAGAGGGCAAGGGTCAAAGGTGAGATTTGGAGCAAGATTTGGGAATGTGGTTTGTTGTGATGCCATTAGCTAGCCCCGAGCATGTGGGGAATAAACTGCAATTCTTTGATTATTTGAAGATACAAGAAAAAAAAAAATTTAAGGTTTTGCTAACTCTGAAGATAACCCAGAAAAAGAATTATATATGGAGATCTCTTGAGGAGTGAATATTCCTAAGAAAGCAGAGGTTAAGGGAATTGTAAGATGGTTCAGTTGGTATTTTTTCAAATGAAATATGATCTCTATTAACTGAAAAATGGGAAGGAATGAATCAAATACCCAGTGGACCCTCAAAAGCAGAGGCTGTAATTTAAATTTGGAGCAATAAGTCATCATCTGTAATCCTTAAAGCACTGAAGGATTTGCAAGTTCTATTTAGAGCGTAATAAAATTTAAATTATCAGTGTGATTATTAACAATATTGATTAATAACTTTGACCCTAAATATACTTATGGGAAAAGGTTTTTCTGATTTTACATCTCTGCAATTTGCTAATAATATTGATCTTAATTATTGCATGCCTCTCAGAATCCATCTTTGTTATTTCATTTTACTTGCTAATAACAAGAAGCTCTCCATCTATTTCTGTGCCTTTTAATCTTGGTGTTTAAACATACAAGAGTGCCATTAAAATGATTTGTTCTTGGTTTTGATGTGTTCTTTGAAACATTCCTAATAACAAAGACTTGTAAAGAGTTTGAAGTAACCTTTTGGGGATAAGGAATGAAAAAAGCCAATGCAATTTTGGGGGGAGTTTCTCCTGGACACATATGGTCATGGCAACAATAATAAAATTGGAATTATTTTAAAAATTTCATAGCCTAAAGTACATATATTTACTATTTTTGAGGAGGGTAGGAACAATTTTGATGAGGATGTAGCTCATGACATGAGTGTATTATTCAAAAACTGGAATCTAAATGTGATCTAACTGAATAATTAAAAAAATGAATTAAGTCCCCAAAAATCTGTGGAAAAAGCACATGAAAGAGATATTTTTGGAATGGTTATAACCCCAGAGAAAATAAAGGCTCCTGGAATTTTCTTGGAGTCAACCAACATAGTGAAAGTCTCTGGAGGGGCACCTGGGTGGCTTAGTCAGTTAAGCGTCTGCTTTCGGCTCAGGTCATGATCCCAGGGTCCTGGGATTGAGCCCCGTATCGGGATCCCTGCTTGGTGAGGAGTCTGCTTCTCCCTCTCCCTCTGCTCCTCCCTCTTTCTCTCTCCCTCTCAAATAAATAAATACAATCTTCAAAGAAAGAAAGGAAGAAAGTCTCTGGAACAACAGTTATAGATAGGTTGGTGAGCTCTCTGAGTTGGTTACAGGATGAAATGAAATCTTCACATTCTTTAAGCTTATTGATAAGATTGCTGTATTATTTATTTACATTTAGATAATAAAATAATTTTTTATAAAAGACTTTTTTTTTTTGCTTTAAAGGATAGTTATTACTTTTCCTTAGCTTTGAAATCATGAACTTATATTTTAATATTCAAGTCTATCAGTGCAGTTGAAAATTTGGGTGTCATGGAGGATGTCACTCTTTCAAGCTCTGCACGGTCACGTGCTGATGACAGGTAGGATGGAATCCTGCCATGAAGAGAAATCAGGGAGGACGAAGCTGGCAGGGGTACACGTGAGGCTGGCCTCTCACTTGACGTCCGCTCTCAGATTTCCCCAAATGGTGATGATTTCTCTACAGTTGTGTGTTTTGTCTTCAGATTGTTTTACGATCGACCATGGTCTAAAGCTTTTATTAAGTGGAAAGAGAAGTCACTGTCATCATTGTTTAAAACAGATTTGGTAGATTTACTTGTTGTTCTGTCTCTGTCTTCTCTTCGTGCAAAATGCATATCTGTCTGTCTTAATTATTCATTCTCCTGCCCCTCAGTTATGAGCAAGCCTCTCACCTACATGTTCAATAAGAACCCAGGCTTTCTTCTTTGATTTTATAGCTATATTCATCAGAGACCAATTGAGTTATTCTAAGAGAATGTCATTTTGAAACACCTGTGTCTTTCATAATTAATGGAGGTCAGAGTTAAGTTTTATAGAGTCTCTAGATAAAATGAGTCATTTAGTTAATATGCTCATGATGGCTCAACCTTTTCTTTAATGCCGGCTGAATTTTATTACTTTACATGAAGACACAAATGAACTTCATCTATTAAGGCCTGCATTGCTCCCTCAGAGAATTTATTGTTGTGCTTAGTGATTTGTTGCTAATAGGCCACTGGGGAACATGATGGGACGCAGGAATGAGTTATACAATCCTACAATCAATAAAAAATAAATTCCAGTGAGGAGGGAGAAAGCACACTCAGATGTCTAGTGGGGAAACTGTCAGTTTGTGTCTGCCAAATTTAATGGCTTTGTGATTTGAATTATTCAGTCTGTTGGATCTATGTGTCCCTCATATATTATTACTCCTAACATTTGAATGCACAATGTCAAATTTTATTCCAAGATATGTGAAAAAAAGGAGATCCATACCAAGGGAAGAAAAACTCATCCTTTTGTTCACTCTCGTCGTAAAACTGACCTTTACAGCATGGAAAATCTTGCTTTGTACTTCTGTAACGAGAGGGGGCAAATAGAAATACAGAATAGTTCCCCTTGAGCTGTGCAACTAGTACATTCTAAAACCTCTAATCTCTTAACCTCTTGCACCACTGCCTTTGTCCCCGAAGAATGGCAATATTCCTTATTACTACCTATTTACATCTCAGGGTGTTATGAAGATGAATGAGACCACTTAAATGCTTCAGCTTGCTCAAAGCATTGCCTTATGAGAGAAACTGACCCTATATGAAACATTTGGTTAGCATTCCCTGTTGGCGGGGAGCCAGAACCATTACTCCTTCACATTGGAAAGGTTGGTAGCCTTTCTCGTGAACCTCACATATATTGTTTTCCCTCCTGTGTGCTCAGGATTGCAAGATAAAGTTATTGCCCCTCTCTAATGCCCTGGAGAACAGCCACTTCCAGGGACCATAGATCTCACTTTAGTGTGTGAGTGGCCCAACATCTGGGAATATCAATTTTTTATTCCCTTTAGAAGATTTTCTTTCATTTTGTAATCTTTAACTTCGTAGGTCGTTGACCTCAACTGTGATGGATCAAGCTGTCTTGGGAGATTTCGGGTCCCTCACGTTGCCAGCTGGATTGGAATGTGTCCAATAGCAAAAATGGACTCGAAGTTGTACTTGGAACCAAATAGTTTGAGGAAAGGCGTTTGAGCATAGTAGAATCCACACTGTGTTTTGTCAGGTTCTTAGGTTCCAGGGAGGTGATTAGGGAATTCCACAAATGTTTTGTTTCTACTTAGTTTTTTAAAATATCTTTTAAATCATTGAAAATCATGATAGATAAAGTGAATACTGAAAGGTGCCATATTACTTATTTCTACTATTGAAAGGTCCAGGGAGGCATTAAACTATCTACTTGGATTTTGTGTAGACCACAGTTGTGTATTTAACAGATTTTTGAAAGTCCCTACCAATTCTTTGTCTCCGAAATCAAACAAAAAATAGCAACAAAAATGTAACCAACCAACTGATGCAAAGATCGACCTTAAATAGATGTTGAGGCTGTGCGAAGTTATAGGTAACATATTTCGAATAATTCTAGTTTAAAAATTTTTAAGTTAGCTTAATCAATTGACTATAATTAAGAAATATTATATGTAAGTACTTGTTGAATGAGTTTTTGTTAATAAAGAATTATCTTTCCGGGGTGCCTAGGTGGCTCTGTCGGTTAAGCATCCGACTATTTTGGCTCAGGTCTTGATCTCAGGGTCGTGAGATCTAGCCCTGTGTTGGGCTCCGTGCTCAGTGTGGAGTCTGCCTAAGATTCTCTCTTTCCCTCTCCCTCTGCCCCTACCTGCCCCCTCTCTCCTCCTCTGAAAAAAAAAGAAAAAGGAAAAAAAAAAAAAGAAAGAAATAAAAAGAATTATCCTTTCTCTCTTACATGCTGAGATTTCATTTAAAATTATTTTGAAATTTGGCACTGAGTTCTAAAAAACAAAAACACTCAAAGTATTTCTCATAATTTATTGAAATATGTCAGGATAACAGGTCTTTCATCTGATGGTCACATATTCATGCAACTCTCTTGGCCATTTCATATCTAAAAAGAGTCACGGTCTTTTAGGAATTTGTGTGACTTAAGTATACTGAGAAATGTTATAGCGTAGCTCTCTCAGTGTCATAAATGAAGAGATGAGGGCTCTCTTAAAGTACGGGCAGGCAGTTTCAGGAAGAATTTGTGGGAAATAAGGAGGGAGAAAGGAGGCACCGTGTAATCAGCCAGACCAGTCGGATTAACATGTTCACTTAATGGGGAGACATATGTCACAGTCAGATCTCAGTCCCAGGGGTGAGAATCAATTACCTAGAATCAAAAGCTTGCCATTAGCAGTGTTGAGACTTGAATCATCTCAAAACGGTATGTAAATGCACCTGTGAATTGAAATGAAGACATGAAATATTTGTGCTGTAACAACTATTACTGTGTGTGGGGGGGTGGGTGTGGGTGCTGGTGAAATTAGGGAAGGGGTCATGGGATGACTGGCTGGTGAAGCTGAGTGGCACGGTGGGCCAAGAGAGAGCACAGCGTGAGAGGTCTTGATACTAATGCTGGGACTTTATCTGATCCTAATAATCTCGAAGAGGTGCATTGCACCTCTTAATTTGCAGACTTTTCCTCGTCGGCACATTGAAGGTATATACCTTCTAATGACGACTCAGCTTTAGGGTTCCTGAATTCTCTGCCTTTTTTTTTTAAGATTAAAAAAACAAAACAAAACAAAACTGAGGATGGTTTAAAAATAATGACTGGTTTGCATCTTGTAACCCAGAAAATACCAAAGGAGAAATTCCAGTCCTGTTTGATGCTTCTCTCCATGGCGGTGGTGGTGGTTGTGGTGGCCTCTCGTAATTACCGTGGCTCTTTCTCTGTCCCCTTCCCTTCCGTTCCCCTCCTGCATGTTTCCACCGTCCTGAGGGATTACTGACCAGATGGTAGTGAGGGCGCCAGAGCTGTGAGGTGTTCAGGGGAGTAAGAGTAAATGGTTGAAATTCACCAGCAATGGTGGGGGCAGGGAGGGCTACTTTTACAGACTGTCACCTGCGGAGTGAGTTTTGCTTGGGGACATGTGGATTGAGAATGTGGCATGATTCTTATAAATCAGCGTCTTCTTGTCTTGGTCTCTTGGGGCTGCTAGAACAAAACTCGACAGACTTGGGTGGCTTATAAACCATGGAAATTTATTTCTCACAGTTTTGGAGGCTGGGAGTCCCAAGATCAGGGAGCATGGCTGGGTTCTGGGGAGGGCCCTCTTCCAGGCTGCAGACGGCGGACGTCTCACTGTGTCTGTAGAAAGGTGAAGAATCTCTGGAGCCTCTTTTATCAGACCATTAATCCCACTGATGAAGGCTCCAACCTCATGACCTAATCATCTCCCAAAAGTCCTGCCTCCTATCACCATCATCTTTGGGGGTTAGGATTTCAACGTAAGAATTTTGGGGAGGCACAGACATTCACACCATAGCCCTTCCTTCACGGACAGCACCTGAAAACTGGACCCAGGGGTTTCAAATAATGATTTCTATACCTCCTCTGACCCACTCCCCAAGTAGAGAGAGGTCTTTGAACTTTTCTCTCCAGTTGCCTGTCCAAAGCTCTACAGAGCATGGTGGACACTACCATCCTCTTTCCTCAGTGGTATAAAGGAAACTCCAGCTCTTAGTTTGTGTGTGAGAAGTGCCTTTCTAGAAAGTTCCCAGATATGGGTGTGTGTGTGTGTGTACACAGCAGGGGGTGGGTGTGTGATGGGAAGGGAGAGAGAGATGGGGAGGGGGGTGGCCTTGCAACCTCATCAGAGCCCTTAGGTAATTAATTGATTAAAAATATGAATTATTTCTTTTACTGTAAGTATTTACAGAAAAAGTCTTTCTTAAAAGAGCTAGTGAGTGTGAAGAGTGTGAAGACTATGTCCCAGAACCATAAGCCAAACAGTGCTGTCTTCTGTTCTAAAAAGCCCATAGGGCCATACCATCCCTACTGATAGCAGCCCGCACTCCTGAACACACAGTCACGCTGCCTTATGCCTAAAACCAGCAATGCCTGGACAGCAGAAGTTCTCTGTCCTCTGTCCAATGGAGAATGTACTGAGAATTTCGGTGTGTCTGGAAATTTCAGTATTTTCCACAAACTGTCTAGAAGTGGCTACAGTTGATGGAGTGCTTGCAATGGATCAGACCCCATTCTGCACGTTTTCCTTGGATGTAACCCTCCCAACAGCCGCAGGGCGTAGGTAGGACTCTTAGCCCCATTTTACAGATCAGAAGACTGAGGCGCAGGCCGCTTAAGCTTCCTTCCCGAGGTTGTGTGTTGTGTAAGTGGCACAGCTTTGGCTTTTGCACGGATATTCTTTACCACGGGGTGATCCCACCTCCCGGAGTCAAGGCACGGTGACCACCTTCAGCATCCTGCAGGCAGGAAGCCAGTGACGAGACCGGTGTGAGGGTGGGGAGCCATGGTGCTCATAAAGGCAATGTGTGTGTTACGGCCCGTTAATGCCCCTGCTGCCACTCGTAGGCCTCTCATCTGAAAGATTGATCTCTGCGGGTGTCTCGATTTCTAGCTTCTCTTGGAGGAGTCATGCTGGCCTCTCTTTCACATCAGGTGAAGGCTTGGCCCATCTTCCGAGGCTCGCCAGCTCCAGTGGTGCTTTCCGTGGCAGCTCAGCGACGCTCTTCCATGCACGCGCCGGGTTCACGTTCCTTCCCCTGCAGGAAGATGTTTCTGTTGGAAACCTTGCCTCTGCGTGGTGCCCGACCAAATAAAAATAGACTCTGCTGTCACATTCCCTCGTCAGAGGCATCCTTAATCTGGGTCCGCAGAGAGGGCTGTGGGCCGCCTGTAATAAAAGAGAGGGGAAGTTTTCCCCAAATGGCTTTGTGGCATGAGCCAAGCAATGCTTCTGGGAGCTTCTCTGGCATTATTTCAGAGATAAAATTGGAGGTTCGGAAAGAGTGTGGTGAAGAGGCTGCTGAAAGGCTCAGGAGGTGGCAGCGTTCGCTGAGTGTGGGACAGCAGGGCCCCCCCCCCCCCCCCGTGCTGGGGGACAAACCGGGAGACAGCAGAGTGCCCGGGGGCGAGTCGCTCGGAGAGTGAGCCTGTCCCTTTCCTTCCTCCCAGCGGTGCGCACACACGTGCTGCTGGGTGCTGGCTTCCCTCTTGGCCCTGCCTTCCCATCCCTGCCCACGCAGTAAGGCTGTTTCTCGGTCTCCCCAAGGGCATGCCCTTGGCCTGACTTGGCTGTCACTTGTCACTCCCACCAGGACAGCGTGGCCACTTCTGACATCTGCCCACCTCCCCGGATAGTGAAAATAATGTACTTCAGCTTCTGGCTGGTGTCGAGACACTTGCCTTACTCTCTTAGTGCCGTGGAGATCATCGTGGGGCGCCCGTTACACGAAAACAGCGGCTTCCTGGAGACCCTCCCCCCACTCACGTGTTCATAGCATCTGCTTTCCATTCTATGCCCGTTCTCCTGCACTTACTGTTCACACCTGGGCTCACTTTCTCCTCCACGGGGCCCGGAATGTGGCTCCGGCTGCACTAGCTCCTGGTCGGCACGCGGCGAAGGGGGCGGTCACGATCTGGGTCCGAGGCCAGAGCGTCGCCCCCGAGGGAGGCCAGTGTGTTTCTGAAAGCTACAGCGATAAAGTGCAAAGCCTGATGGTGACTGATGTTAGTGTTTCCCCCCTGCGATGCTGATCTCGACTGCATATTTCATTGTTCTTCGCCTTCATTGTTGAAAACAGATAGTTCCCTTTTCTATGCTTTCTTGCTTCACACTTGGGCAGCCAGAGGGGGGGACCCTTTCAAACCCTTGATGGCAGACTGATGAGTTTATGCTTCTAAACATGCACACGCTGAATCCATCCAACAAGAGAGAACACTCTAAGACTATGGTTGAATTCAAAAGCTGGATGTGTTGTAATTGTAAATCGTGGTGAATGTAGGTGATCTTTAAGAATGAAGACTCGTGAAGAACGGTTTTGTATTCTCTCACTTAACTTAAACTCAGTTTCAGAATCCATTGCCCATGTCCTTTGGTCCTTTCCACGTAGAACAAGAGAGTCAATTAGTAATTGAGATTTACCTTAGTCACACACCAAACACACACACACACACACCTTATTCCTTAACTTTCTTGCCATCCCAAATGTGCACCTGTTGACATATTGAATGCCTCTCTGAACTCCGAGGTGCAAGGAAAAACATGCTAAACACATTCTTAGCAGGAGAAGGCTTAGGAAGCCAAAAATCCTTACTTTGTTTTCCCTTGTTCTCATAATTTTTATGACCTGTAATATTTTACATCTATTAAAAATAAAACTCTCTTTTTGTATTTTGTAGAAACCACCTCTTCAGGTTACAGCTTGAGGATTTGTCTCTGATCCAGGTAGGTGCAATTTATCTTTCTTGAGCTTTCATTTTCCATCCCAATTAGCTTACCATTGGAGGGCATGAAGATGGATGTCTGTTAAGGTACCAATCACAGCAGAGCGGGCGGTGCATTTCCCCAGCCGGCCAGGCTGCAGGACTCCTGGCTGCCCTGTGTGACATGACTCATCACCTGCTTTCCTTCCCCACTGGCCCTTTTCTCCTTCTGGGCAGCCTTCCTTTCATGGGCATCATCCCGATTTATTCTTTGTCAAATGGTAGATAATTCAAAGGACACCTCCTCAATGTCTGGGAGCACCCTTCCCCCCAGTTAGAAGAGTCGCTGATTATTTAGTTTGCTGCCTTCAGCCATCAGATTTTTGTAAAAGGCGGTTTCCTTAGAAAGACATCTTTGTTTCCTCTTTATTGCTTATAATGATATCAATATGAATATAGGGGTTAAAAACCACATAGAGCAAAGAATAAGTGATAAAATACCAGATAAAAATGCAATTTATCTACTTCCGGTTTTACTGTTTGAAGAAACAGCCTGAGATCCTTCTGCCTGAATAGAATATGTATTTTAGTGGAAGTGTCTGGTAACCAGGGTCTCCTTCGACAAGGGGAGAGTTAGGAGGACATGAATATCTCCCTGGCTGAGCATCTGGAACTCCTCCACGGAATGTGCCAGAACTCCTGGGCGCTGTGCAGCTTCGGAGAAGTTCTTCAACCAATTTTATTATCACCCTCCTGTACTAAAGCTCTAAGAAGTAGTGGAGAGAAGTTGATCCTAGTTTCTTCTCTGTGTAATGCTGGTATTTGTGAACATCCAGGAAACTTCAGAGTGAGGATTTAATATTAGACCTATCTTTTATTCACCAGGGCCTCAAAATAAGCCGGAGCTAATTTTGGTAAAAAGCAAGGGCTCTGAAGATCTATAGACCCGGGTTTAGGATATAGCTTCATGCGTCCCAGCAACTGTGTGTTTCCTCATCTGTGCAATGGCCACAAGGCACTAATTATCCTCACAGTGTCACTGCTAAAATTAAATAAAGGAAGGTGTGCAAAAGGGAGAAGGCATAGTAATTTCTCAGCAAATGTTAATTGCTTTTGTTTTTAAAAGTGATAATGACAAATAATGACTTATTATCTTAATCATTTCAACACACCAGCCGAGAATTAATTGTCTTGCCGCTGCAATTTAGTATATAAGTCTTTAAATGAGTTGATTTGTTGGTTAAAATCATGAATGTATTAATAAGTAATCAAAATGATCAGCAGTTTAACCAAAATACTGCTTTAAAACTCTGATTTTTCAATGGTCTTTTATAAAAGGTATAGATCTTTCAATAGATGGGAACTATATATTATGCTCATTTTGATTCTCATGGTATACTAGATTATCTGCCACAGTGTGTGTGGGGAAAAAGTAGAGCATGTAGATGTGGGTACAAACATTTGTTTACGTGTGCATACTCATTTCCTTGTCTCCTAGTTGTCTTGGCTGAGAGGGTCTGGAAGCATTGGCATACTAGTAGCAATGAGCTCATTTAATGTACAGTTCACAGTTCTTGTTTTTTTTTCCTTAAGATTTTATTTATGTGAGAGAGAGAGAGCGCCCATAAATGGCGGGGAGGGGCAAAGGGAGAGGGAGAAGAAGGCTCCTGCTGAGCAAGGAGCCCAATGTGAGACTCTGTCCCAGGACCCTGGGATCATGACCCAAGCTGAAGGTAGATGCTTAACTGACTGAGCCACCCAGGTGCCCCTACAGTTCTTGGTTTCTAAATTTAATTCTCCACTAATAGGAACCAAAGTTTCTTGGAGAAGTAGCTGGTTCCAGGCCCTGGGCAGTGAAAGTCCCAGAGAAGCCTGGAATATCTTGTTGTTTCAGGAATTAAGGACCTATTCAAAGCATGATGAGGGCAGGTCAGAAGGTCCTAGGAGCCAGCTGGAAGTGGGCTCACTGAAGAAATCTGGGATAATTTGATTGTTAAATCATGATGTATAATCAGTCTCAGTTTATAACATGTTGAATAAACTAAGAATCAATGAGGATATACTAACATCAAAATAACTGAATAAGTACACAGATGAGGCAGAAGGGACCGTTCTTCCTTCTGTAAATGCCAGCTGACAAATATTGAAGGAATGATTTAATTACAAAATTGTTACTTGGCAACCATGATACTAAAAATTGATTCAGGCACAAATGATCAATGGCTGTGAAAATGTATGGGTGAGACTTTGATGATGACCAAGATATTTATGTAGTCTCAAAGTATTTACCTATAACATATTTATTCATTATAAAAGGAAAACTATCTTTTGATGGTGAAGAAACCCAGCCAGTCTCACCATAACCAAGTAATCAAAGGTCCCTTCACCCGTAATGGGACAAAGAGCCAGCAAACGTGTCCCGATAGAATGTAGAGAAGGACACAGCAGGATTTCCTTGATGTTTGAACTACAGATTATAACCAGTTTCATCAGGAGGAACATCACACAGACCAAAACTGAGGGGCATTCTATAAAAAATTGGCCTCTACTCTTCAAAAATCAACAGGCCATGAAAGGCATGGAAAGAAAGAAGGGCTAGTCCCTCATCAAGGAGACAAAATGGCATGGCAATCAAATGAAACACTTGGTCCAACTCATATCTTGGAACAGAAAAAAAAATTTTTTTTCTTGCTATCAAGGACACTGTTGGGACAACTGGCAAAATTTTAATGTCTGGGGAAGCCTGGGTGGCTCAGTCGGTTGAGCATCTGCCTTCAGCTCAGGTCATGATCCCAGAGTCCTGGGATCGAGTCCTGCATCAGGCTCCTTGCTCAGCGGGGAGCCTGCTTCTCCCTCTCTCTCTGCCGCTCCCCCAGCTTGTGCTCTCTCTCTCTCTCTGGCAAATGAATAAATAAAATCTTAAAAGAAAATTTTAAATGTCTGTAGATGAGATAGTAGAAATGTATTTATTTTCTGATTTTGATAACTGTGATGTGATTATGTAGGGAAGTGATCTTGGTCTTTGGACAAACCTACTGAGATAAGTAGGGGTAAAGGGTATGGTTTTTCCAACATATTCTGAAATCATTTAAAAAATTATAACACCCAGAGAGAAAGAAGCAAATGTGATAAAAATAATTAATGGGGAAATCGAAGAATTTAGGTGAAGGGCTTATTAGAGTCCACTGTGTTTTTCTTGCAAATTTTCTTTAAGTTATTGCAAAATAAAGAGATGCAAAGAATCGGACCATGCCTTCGCCACGGACGTGTGCCTGCCATTGCTGTGGGGGGTGGGAAACCAAGTTGCTCTTCCCATCATTGCTTCCTGTTGCCGTGATGTCCTTTTGGTGGAAATCAAGGGTAGGTCATTGATGGAGCTGAACTGTGGAAAACCCATCAGCATCACCACCTGGTGAGAGAGAGCACAGAGGGCCCAGGAGGAAGACCGTGACTTCCTGAACAGGGGCTTTGACAACACAGCCCTTGTGACAGTCGTCAGATGTCACCTTGCCTTTGGTGCAAAACAGTACAGCTCTCCTCTTGGACATTTTGTGGTTGTGTGTGCTGCTCGGAAGCCTACTGTTTACTCAGTGTGGAGAGAGATAAAGCTTGCGGTTCTTCCTGACAGACTGTTCCTTCTTACATGTCTTTGGTTAAGCGGTCTTATTGATTTCTATGAATAATTTATTTTAATTTAGATGACGATTTCCAAGGGTGACCAAAAAGAGAGGCGTACGGATAAGCAGAGGGTTGTGCTCGTGTCATAAATGGTGCTGTCCAGTAGAAACATAATGCAGGCCTCATGGCTAGTTGTTTGAAACTGGTGGTCACATTCAACTAAGTACAGAGAAATGGGGATTATTTTTAATAATATATTGGTCTTAACTCATCGTATCAAAAATGTTATTTCAATATGAACTCATTACAAGAAATTAACGAGATGTCACGTTTCTTCTTCTTCTTCTTCTTCTTCTTTTTTCCTTTTTTTTTTTTTTTTTGCATTAAATCTGTAAAAATCTCATGTGGATTTTACACACAGAGCACACTGTGATTCGGATTAGCCCCCATGCAGGAGCTCAGCACGGCAGGTGCTACCTAGTTGACTGTGCCATTATGGGAAGGGTGTGCAGAAGCCTTTATGACTTGAATGCATTCAGTTATGTCGTAGAAATGTTATTTTCTACAAGGATCAACTGGATTAATTTGAATATCTCAGGCTAATAATTACCTCCTTCCTTCTCTCATTAAAGATAAAAAAAATGATTGTTTAAACACGAGAAAGTAAGGACGCTGAGATGAGGGAAAAACAAATTGCAACGAAGTGGAGAGAATCAGAATTGAGAATCTGCACAGCCCTTGTTTCTCACCCGACAAGGCTTCATTTGATCTTGCCCCCCTCTGGGTGACAGCGGGGTCCACTTCCTGGTGGCCATGAGCTTTTTTCATGTCTCTCCCCATCCCCTTGAGGCGCCTCCTCCTGGTAGGTCATGTCAAGCTGCTTATAGCTTCCTAACCTGGAGGCTCTTCCCCAGCAGCAAGCATTTGCTCTTGCTGTCCTCTCTGGTAAACACTTTTACCCCATCCTCTTCTTAATCTCAGAAAAGGCTACCGATCCTGAGTCCCCCAAAGCCCCAAAGGCGCCAGATCCCGAGTTACCCCCTCTTTGTAACTTATCCCAAGTCAGTTTGAGTTGGTGACCCTCTGATGCATTTCACAGCCTCACAGCCTCTATTTCCGACGAGCCCTTACTGTCTCACATGGAAATTCACTCTGTGTCGTGAGGAGCGTTCTCTTTCTGTCTCCTTGGTGTCGGTTGAAGTGGATCACTAGATTAGTTACCTGGCAAGTGGTAGACTCAAGACAAATATCTGTTGATTTCGAGTAATATGTTCGCTCTTTAATTTTCTAAACTTTTCATTAGTGGGGTGTAGGTAAGCTTCATATTTTGTCCCTAAATTTGAGGAAAGGAACACAATCGAGAGACTAGAGCAATGAGCAACGCTTGCTGGAAGAGGCATCCAGCAACACGTGTATACACCCTCTCTCCCCAAAGGATGATTCTAGGACGAAAGGGCTAACTGCTGGCTCTGATTCCTTCCTTTCTGACACACCAGTCACCTCTCTGCTCAGTCCTGCTCTACACTGTTCCTCTGCCCCGAATTCGTCTCCTGCCTTGACAGTGTTTTAGGATCAGTAACGAGAAAGAAGATGCTGATTAATGTTCCTTCTTTTCCTCCTACTGAGTGGTAGTTACGGAATTCTAGAGACTGTCCCCTGTCAGTGTCCCCCAAATTCAATGTCCTGCATTACATAGAGTAGCCAGCAGAGCTCTTGGCCAGAGCAGGAGCACAATGAACGCCTCTCAGTGGACCCTCTCCCTCTCCCCTTCCTCAGGTCCCCACACTGGTGATCCCAGTTTATGCTGTTTGGTGAGAGGAGAAGCGGAGGGGCCAGGTGTTAGTCCTCCCGGAGCAGTGAAGGGAGGACGGGATGCAAGGTGTCGGCATTACACATGGGAGTCAGAGCACATTGTCCATCCAGACATGGTCATGACTTGGGGCTCAGCTTGTGGAACTGTGCCAAAATCCCTTGGTGAGAAAAATGGACTTTGGTGATGGCCTCAGAATTCGAAAACTCAGATTGCCTGACAAGCCCAATGCTGAAAGCATTCTAGAACTGGAGTCAACAGCACCCCAAATCAGAGTTCTTGTTCCCTTTGCCTCTCTAGCAAGGGTGAGACATCACTGGAGGGGTTTCTAGAGCAGAAAAGATTTGAGCCGGGATTGGGTTGGGGCAGAATTCCTCTGTTACCCTGAGTGAACATGATCTGTTTGAGGAAAGTCTCTTGGCATCACCACAAAAATATGCACATATAAATATACCATGAGGTAAAATGCCTATATGCAGAATATTTGTTACAATTTTCAAACAGGCATACCTTTTGTATTAAAGCGAAAGATCAAGAGTTGCTTTGATTTAAGGAAATAAAACCTGTTTTTCATCAGTGTCTGGAGAATCAGATTATCAATGTGATATCCTTTCTAAGGCATCTTTCCACTCAGAGGCTGTTATAAGTTTCCTTGTGGCCCCCAAGTGCTGAAATTTATCCATGGCATCTTGAAAACCAATCAGGCATAGTGATAGAAGATGTGGCATTTACCATTATGCATCTCTCCTACTTCTTGTCATGATAACAGATTCAACTCTTCAACATCACTTTTCTTCTTGCCTTGATCACAGCAGTTATTTTTCAAGAACAAAGAAGCTTTTTGAAAAATATAAAAATGCAGCTGGCTTCAAGACTAATTGACAACATTTTCCCATCTAGGATCGTGCCTCGGATGGCCCAAGGTAGACACTCCTTGAAGAGCGTCCTAAGAACACAAAGGGGCTGCAGCTCATTTAGCCTCCCTATCTTGCTAATATTCTTCTGGGAAATGGCTCAAAATCCATTTTTATATTGTTTTCTTACTGAGGGAAAGGGATTCACAGCCTATTTCTCACTTACAACTGCTGGAATAAGCAGAAAAATTGAAATCTGTGTTCCAATTTGCCACCTGCCTCTCCACGATTTGTGAGTTAAAAACTGTTAAGTCTCTGACAACCTGGTCAATATTGGTAGAGATTTCTCTTGGAAGTTAAGGTACATGTTGACTTTGTTTCCTGAATCTTTAGGTTTGGGGAATTGACTTTCAACTTGAGACAGTTTCTAAACCAGTGTTTCTCAACTGGGGGCTGTTTAACCTGCTGGGAACCTCTGGTTTTCGCCACTGGTGGGGGCCGCTACGGGCATGCAGTGGGTGGAAACCAGGGATGCTGCTCTGTATCCTACAATGCACAGGGCAGCATCTCCCCACTCCACAAAGACTATCCTGGCTCAGGGTGGTAGTAGCGCCAATGTTGAAACCCCACATTAGATCATCGCTGCCTCTCTCCTACATGCTTTGATGAAGCCGCTTTCCTAGTCTGTGAAGTTAAGATTACTTCATTGAATCTGTGAGATCTTTGATGTGCTTAAGGAACTTTTCTCTTTCGATTTCTTCATATACTTAACCAAACACATGTATGAAACCTTAGTGGCCATTTCTAAAGAAGCTGCTGGAATTCTTGAGTTTAGATGGCTTCCTTTTGTCAGTATGCGATTAAATTTAAAAATAAATTCAGTCAATTTATAATGTCAGTACCTCTCTGATAGGTCATAACAATGTGATGTAACTACCCTCTGTTGGAATTCTTTTGTATAATTTAAGGAATGATGTATTACTTAATATTTTAGAATAACTATTCAAATGAGATATTCATATGGACTAATTGTTTAAATCAAGTTTTATATTTATATCGAATAAGGAGAGACCAGTCTCTACTGTAGTCCTCAGAAATCGTAATTCTAAACTTTATTTTTGCCTTTCTTTATCAAACATGTTCCTAAAATCATGGTATTGTGGAAGTGGAAGGAATCATAGAGATCATTGTTACTAAAACCTTTCAGGAGTCTGCAAACCAGGGCTTGTGGCTCATAGTTAAAGTTTCCTTGGAACACGGCCACGCCCATTCATTTGCATATTGCCTGCCTGGGATTATAGTTCCTGATGTTTCTTGGAGCGCAGACACACCCATGTGTTTCATATATTGTCTACCTCTGCTGCAGAGCAGGGTTGACCAGTTGTCACAGACTGCTCTGCCTACAAAGTCTAAACTATTTGCTAAGTGACCCTTTAAGGAAAGATTTGTTATGGTATCTGGTACATAGCAAGTTCTCAGTGTTTCCTGAATGGATGAGTGAACACAATACGAGACAGTGTATTTTGTTTTGTTTTGTTTTTAGTTTTTCAGATGGTATTTGGTTGCTGTGTTTATTCTGAGTCCATGCCCAATGCCTTCGTGGTCCCAGGTGACCTTCGTCCCCACATTCTGGACTCTAGGGGAGCATTCCCTGTTCAAGTGCTGTTTATCTACCCATGTATTCAAACATCTTTACTTTCCTTTTCTCATAACTTCCTGGAGGATTTGTGGTTGTTTATGTGAATTTTATAATGACAACTAGGATTTTACTAGTTTCAGAGTCTCGGTGAAGGTGAGCTAACTGCTGTCTACAGACAGTCCTGTACTCTCAGTGGCTGAACACACACACGCAAAGCCTATTACTCACTTGCATGACAGTGCAGCACAGAGGCTGTGGGGGCCCCGATCCTTGCTGCCATCCAAGAGCCCAGGATGTTCTGCATTATGTGCCCCCGTCTTCAACCCACATCTACAGGAGCAGCATGGAAGGAAGAATGGAAAACCACACAGAGGAGATCATATGGGCCATGCCCGGAAGTGGCACATCTCCCTTCTGCCCTAATTCCAGCGGCCATCACTCAGTCACATGGCCTCTGTCAACTGCAAGGGGGTATGGGAAGTATAGTTTGCAAAACCAGGAAGAGGCACAAAACTGGGACATTAGGATAGTGGCAGGCACTAGCATTTTCTCCCAGACAGTGCTAGGAAAACCAAGACTAGCCCCTAGGGACACCCCTACTGCTCCCTGTTCTCCATTGCCCCCGCTCCATCACTGCCATTCTAATTTTCTACTACACACAAACAGACTTATTCACACTTTCAGCATTTCTGTAAACAACAAAGTGGAGATACTTTGAATAAACCACTTTGGACCTCAGCTTTCTCCATGGTGTATTTTGGAGACAAGAGCCAAGATGAAGAGTGGAGTAACCCTGCCATTCCTTTCAGCATTAATATCTCCGTGTCCGCCATCCTTCTACTTTCTCTTTATTCTGTCATTGCTCAAATGGCTCCTGGATTCCTCTTCTTTAAGGAAAACTTTTCCCACAGTCGGAAACGTGGCATTATGCTTATTTGAGGCAACTGCAGTGACCCAGTTGCCGTGCAATTGTGATGACAATAGTAGTAGCAAGAGCAGGTGGCCCTCGCTCTACCCTTACTCCGTACTCAGCTCTTCACATGCATCGTCTGTCTCGACTTTCACCCTCTCAACATCATTAAGGTTGAAGTTATATTATTTTTAATATTTTTTAGTGGAGGAGTTGAAGTCAGGAGAGTTTATGTGATTTAACCAGCACTGCCTAGCAGGCATGTGACTGAGCTAAGATATGGATCTGGGCATGTTGGGCTCCGGGGAACAGGCTCTTCATCACTAACCAGTATGCTACTTTCTTGTACTCATTGGTACGGGCTGCCATACCGTCTGTGGTTGACAGCTGGCTTACAGGGAATGTAGTGGGTAATTTATAATGACGAGTTATACCTGGGTTTTAGGTTGGGTTTCCTAGAAGTCAGAGACAGGATTCCGTATGCTTGTGCTCTGTTGAGGGCATGTTCTTAGCAGGTGGGGAGTGAGGAATATAGCAGAGAATGGAAGTAGGCAAGGATTTGCTCTGAGCTGGAGTCTAGTCTCAACTTGATCCCAAGGGAATTCTGGAGCCTGGATGGAATCTCAGTTGGTCCCCTTTGAGGCCAGGGGGGATGATGATTTATGCTCAACTCCCACTTGTCTTTCAATCATTAGCTACTGATTTTAGTGTTTGGGGGAGGTGTGGTGACATAGTCTCCTAACGAGGTAGCTCTCATCAGCCAAGAGCAATTTTCAGAGAAGGGGGCAGCTGTGAACCAGTATGGGCCAGTGCTCCCAGTAGCCAGTGGAAGGGCCACTGCTCTGTAAGGAGTGCCGGGTAAGGCACCAAGAACACCCACTATAGTGTGTACTACTCAGGAGGTTTGCATATTTTACTTAGGCTTGTCCTGATATTCTAGACCTTGCCTGCGTAGGTATCAGCCCCTGTCACCAAAGAAGTGAAATATTTGTATGTCTTTGAAAAAAGAAAGTAATACATACTTGATTACTGAATGCATTCTGTTGTGTTGTGCATGCCTTCGTCTTTAATGATTTTCCCTATCCATTTCTGAATTTATGCCCCAGAAACTGATTTGAAGATGCATGAATATTTTTCTTAGTTGTGTGTCTCCTTTAGTTTCCTGAAATAAAGTCAGGAAGTTTCTGTGAGCCAGCAGCAGATACTGTCTGACAGTCGCCGGCTGGTAGATAAACGGAAGGGTCCATTTCATTTATCTAAAATGCATTTCTACTGCTATTGCAGAAGTGGCCCCAGCCCCTGACAGAACCGCTGAATCATGAGCCTGCTTAGATTCTCTGCCCTGCTTTCGGTTTCCTTATTTGTGTGCCTCTCCCCAAATGCTGACACAAATAGATAAGCCAACATACCAGAAGCACCCTTTGTTTCCGAGATAAGTAAAGGATTTCTTGTTCGGGTAAGAAATTAGGTATTCGGTGACCTCGGGGCCAAGTGAAAATGAATAGCAAAGGAGAAATATAAATGAAAAACATGTGACTCACATGGGCCTACCATTCTCTATAGTGACTGGACTGAATCTCCTGATTTGGTGATTCTTCAGCACAGGGGCTGTTTGTCATCCTGAATTTATTCAGTGATAGAGTTGGATAGAATAAGTGTGAGTAGAGCTGTGATGGGCACTGCCTTTGTTTAATGTATGTGTATCAGACTCTCCTTTTGCTGTTCTCTAATAGCTAATCCTTTAGAGTTGAGATGTTACTTTGTCATTAGGTCACAGTCCTTACTCTGTGTGCATCAGTTCTTACGGGCTTAGGGGCCGGCCTCTTTCAAATGACAGGATACGATCTCTGCTATGACTTTATATGGGTTGATTGTACAGTTTAATTCTGGAAGTTCAACCCTGTTTTCAATTTTGGGGGATACTCAATTTTTGTTTACATGTTTTCTGGAAGGCACAGAGGCAAGTTGCCCACTCAGATATTCACTATTAGAAGGAGTCTACTTGGGGTGCCTGGGTGGCTCAGTCGTTAAGCGTCTGCCTTCGGCTCAGGTCATGATCCCAGGGTCCTGGGATCGAGCCCCACATCAGGCTCCCTGCTTGGCGGGAAGCCTGCTTCTCCCTCTCCCACTACCCCTGCTTGTGTTCTCTCCCTTGCTGCCTCTCTCTGTGTCAAATAAATAAAATCTTAAAAAAAAAGAGTCTACTTAATAACAAAATAGGTATGGGTATGTATGAATTGAAGTCCAAAGACCTTGTAAATTTCTTTGCAGAAGGTTTTTAATCATCATTTGGGTAAAAGAGCATTGAAATCAAAAGTAGTCTTCAAAGTATAGACATCAGTTTCTGGTTCAGGAAGGTGGAGACACCCCGCATACTGCTCTTCTACCCATAAAAATGTAGCATTTAAATGACAATAAAGATATGTAAAAGGAAAATCTCTATGAACACTAGGAATGGAATCTTATATGTATCCCAAATAATTTGAAGACATTTTTTGAAGGCACCCTTTATTTGGAAATTTAGAAATATCCAAGAACAGAGAATACCAAAACCCAGAACATGGTAGTAAAAGCCAGATGCCAACTACAACTAATTACTTCAGATGATACAGTAATAGTCCAAGGAACACAACATGACATTTAAAAAGTTCCAAATATTATATTTAATGAGATTCAAGAAAATATTATAGTTATTCAGTAAATATGGAAGACTGAATACTAATGATTACCTCAGCTCTTTCCTGACACACAATTTTGAAGACAGAGACAATATTAAAATGTTACAAGTTCACAAGAACAAGTCATATGTGAAAGAAGATGAATCTATTTTGGGTTCAGGTAGAGGTTAAGCCCCCAGTGGATTGCTGCTCAGAAAGAGAGAAACCAACAGACATTTGGCTCTCACACAGTGGTGTAGCCAAAAATTAAAGACTCAGTGGGCTTCAAACACATGGCCAGTCTTTCCCCTGAAGGCGATTGCCAAAATGTGATGGTCCTATGGCTAAAGATCTAAGCTAAAGCAGAGTGGAAGGAATTTCCCACCACGTTAAAGGACCAAAGAGCTAAATAGCCAGCAGGTTCCTGACTGAAAACTCTGGAAGACCATACGCTAGAAACAAAGATGAATCAGAAGTTCATTGAATCTCCCCCGACCACACTTCGGCCCTGACTCAGCTCCGTCCCTGCCTGTACCTCCTCCTGCCCCTCATCTGCTTAACAGAAAAGCAAAGCAACTCTCTGAAGGAAGATTCTTTGGTGGAAGTAGCCTAATTCGGAGTCTCTGCAGTTGCCTTGCAGTAAAATATTCCAGATGTGTGAAGAGGCCAGACTTGTGACAGATAAATTAGGTAAAAATAAGCAATAGAATTAAACCCACAGATGATCCAGTTAGCACAATAAACTGGGAGATAAGTTGCTGGAAAATATCTAGCCTGAGGTACAGAGAGTAATTAGGGGAGAAATGTTAAAGGTAAGAGACAAATATCATACATTCAAAATTCTATTTCACATATAATTCGAGCCTCAAAAGGAGAAGAGAGAAAGCAAAGCAGTAGCTATATTCTCAGCAATATTGCTGAGACTTTTCACAAATGATTAAAGACCTCATTTACCAGGGTTAGATGTTCAGCAGGGACCAAGAATGATAAATAATATAAGACCACATCTAGACACATTATGGTCAAACTGCTAAAAACCAATGGCAAAGAGAAACATCTTAAAAAGAACCAGAGTGGGGAGAAAAAAGACACACAGCCCTCAGTGGAGTAGAAATACGATTGACAGCTGATTTTTCAGTGGAAACCAAGAAAGCAGGAGGCAATGGAAGGAGCAGTTAGATTTCCAGACCTTCCCTCCCTTAATACAGCAGCACAGGAGTCCTGTGTTGCCCTGATAGAAGATGGAGGCTTGGGTTTAGAACATAACAAACCTGGAGGTACCCAGAAATAGCTTAGATCTCTCGTTTAAAAAATGGAAATTAAGTGTAAATCTGTATACAGTCTGTGTGAAAGTGGAAATTAAGTGTAAGTCCATGTGATCCCAGCTCCTCTCCCCTGTGTGTGGTGTTCATGCTGACATATACTTTACCTGGACATTTAGAATACACATTTGTCAGTATTTAATAGGCTACAAGTTGAACTGTAAGGATATTGACATTAGTAGTTATTCTAACCCAAGAAAGTCACATCCAGCATAATGGGCACTGGTAACTCCTCGTCTACAAGGCAATTCATGTACCCAGCTCTGTTTTTTTTTTTTTTTTACAGTTCCCATTATGAAAAATAGGTGATAAAACCAACTGAAGGAGAAACTTGGAGGAAATAGAAACAAGAAATTACCATTAATGTTTTCTGAAATCAGAGAAGATACTGCATCCATGAAACAGGGAAAATAAAATGTGTAGTCTATTAAAGTCCTTCACAGATTATGTTTAAAATATGAGTGATAAAATGATGTCAGCGGTCAATTAGAAAATAAATTTGATGAAATCTCCAACAAAGTTGGCTAGAGTGAGAGATGGAAAGCGAAGGAACATATGTGAACAGTATATGATTACTACACCGGGCCTGCAATAGAGGCTCCTACAGGAGAGAGAGGGAGACAAATAGGATGAGGGCAAAGAGAGGTAGTTGTGGGATTATTGTGCTTCTGGCTGTAGGAGCAGGTTGGAGTAGGTAGAACGGTGTCAGAAGGTATCCTTCCAGGAAGATAACCATATTGGAATCCTGGAGGTGTTTGAATATATTTGGAGAAGGGGCACCTGGATGGCTCAGTTGGTAGAGCGTCTAACTCTTCATCTCAGGTCCTGATCTCAGGGTTATGAGTTCAAGCTCTGTATTGGGCATGGAGCCTATTTTTTTTTTTTTTTTAATAAAAAAAGAATGTATTTGGAGAAAACGCAAACTTATAGCTGGGCATTGGGGGATAAATTAGTAATAAGTACATAGAAAAAGAAACCAGAGTCCTACTATGACTGAATGTTTGTGTCCCCCCGCCAACCTCCAAATTCATATATTAGAACTTAGCCGCCAATGGGATGGGGTTTGAACATGAGGTGTTTGGGTAGTGAGTCAGTCATGAGGAGAGAGCCCTCATGAATGAGATTAGTACCCTTATAAAAGAGATCCCAGAGACCTCTCTTCCACCGTGTTAGGTTACAGAGAAAAGCACTATCTATGAGCAGGAAGTAGACCCCCACCAGACACCCAATCTGCCAGCACCTTGATTTTGGACTTTCCAGCCTCCATAACAGTGAGAAATAAGTTTCTGTGTTTTATAAACTACCCAGTTTATGGTGTTTTGTTATAGTAGCCTGAACAAACTAAGACAAGACCATTATTAACTCCAAGAAAAACAAAACTGTTTTGAGAAACATTTCTTACTTTATGGCACCTCTGTGAATAGTATTGACAAGTCATAAATATGTAAATGTTGAATATCCAAGCAGAATTACGATAAAACAACACTGAGAAAATAGGAACAAGAAGAGGTATATATATTGATGGGGGTATTGATAGGATAGGTTGAAAAAGGAGCCAGTTAGTGATATTTTCAGCTGAAAAAAAAATATTAAGAAACCACAGTAAAATTATATTATTTAGAGATGTGGAGATAAATGTCAAAATAGACCATAAAAGGGTTGAACGTTCTTACTTTGAGCAGTGTGTGGGACCCAACATAGAGGGCTTACTTGAGTCTTTTATTTTAGCTCTTGTAGATTTCTTTATAAATTAAGTGTATGTTTAACTTAAGGTAAAAAATAGTATCGGGGTGCCTGGGTGGCTCAGTCGTTAAGCGTCTGCCTTCGGCTCGGGTCATGATCCCAGGGTCCTGGGATCGAGCCCCGCATTGGGCTCCCTGCTCGGTGGAGGGGCCTGCTTCTCCCTCTCCCACTCCCCCTGCTTGTGTTCCTGGTCTCGCTATCTCTCTCTCTCTGTCAAATAAATAAATACAATCTTTAAAAAAAAAAATCAACATGATAATTTATTCTTAAGGCATGAGAAGGCTGCCATGGAAAAGAAAACAACAGAGGTCAAGAAAGAATTCACAGAAATAAAAGTATGAGGTCTCACATATACGACTCATCAGAAATTATGCAAAATGAAATTAGAGGGTTCCATAAAAATGCCTTTAAGAAGAAAGTAGATAGTTTTAATTCAGATCACAAGTGGTTAATTATATGAAGATTATTTTGATCAAAAGGAAAAGTAGAAATGCAATTAGAAATTCTTTGGGGAAACCAAGATAAATAATAAGTATACAAGTAAATGGTACTCCAAATATAACACAAACTTGGGATGATTTTGAATATAAAAAGCAAAAGCAACAAATGTGGGTGAAACACAAGGGCCGCAGTTTTTATTTGTGTGTAATTTTTTAGGAGTTATTTATCGTTCACAATACAATCAATTTTCAGTGATGCTTATTTTATTTTTCCCTAACAAGTTATTTGTCTCATGAATGGGATATTCTGCTGGATAAATATTCATCTTCTCCTTTCTGGCTTTCTTTGAGTATCATGGTAAAAACAAGCTTAGATTTCAAAATTTGTTCCTTTTCAAAATATTTTATTACAAGACTTTGTTATTGTCTTTGTAAATCTTTGTTATAAACTTTGTTAAACTTTGTAATTGTCAAGGATTTTTTTTTTTTATAAGTTTTTATCTAAACTCCCGTTAGTTAACATACAGTGTAATATTGGTTTCAGGCGCACAATGTAGTGAGTCAGCACTTCCAAGCAACACCCGGTGCTCATCACAACAAGTGCCCTCCTTCATCCCCATCACCTATTTCCCCCCCGCCCACCTACCCTGTGAGACCTGAAATCATAAAAATACTAGAAGAGAACACAGACCATAACCTTTTTGACATAGGCCATAGCAACTTCTTTCTAGATAGATCTCCTGAGGCAAAGGAAACAAAAGCAAAAATAAACTATTGGGACCTCATCAGGATAAAAAGCTTCTGCCCAGCAAAGGAAACAGTCAACAAAATTAAGAGGCAGCATATGGAATGGGAGACGATATTTGCAAATGATGTATCTGATAAGGGGTTAGTATCCACGATCTATAAAGAACTTATCAAACTCAACAATCAGAAAATGAATGGTCCAATTAAAAAATGGGCAGAAGACATAGACATTTTTTCAAAGAAAACATACAGATGGCCAACAGACAAATGAAAAGGATTGTTTTTTATTTGGTTCTTCTGATTCTTCTTAAATAGCGGATCTAAGTTTTACTACATGGACACATGAATGTGCTCTTTATTTTTAAAAATTTTTAATTTAAATTCAACTTAATTAACATATAGCATATTATTAGTTTCAGAGGTAGAATTTAGTGATTCATCAGTTGCATGTAACACCCAGTGCTCATCATATCACGTGCCCTTCTTAATGCCCATCACCCAGGTATCCCATCCCCCCACCCACCTGCCCTCCAGCAACCCTGTTTGTTTCCTACAATTAAGAGTCTCTTACTGTTTGCCTCCTTCTGTTTTCCTCTAATTTTGTTTTTCCTTCCCTTCCCTTATGTTCATGTTTTGTTTCTTAAATTCCACATGAGTGAAATCCTACGGTATTTGTCCTTCTCTGACTGACTTATTTTGCTTAGCATAATATCCTCTAGTACCATCCACATCATTACAAATGGCGAGATTTCATTCTTTTAGACGGCCGTGTAGTATTCCATTGTGTATATAGACCACATCTCTTTAAAGAAATATGGTGGAAAATTAAACAGCTGCATTGCTGACCTCATCTCTACATGTTTACAACTTTTTTTTTTTTTTAATGGTACCTTTTAGGAATGTTTTGGGGTTTGTAAGTTTGGTAAAGAAATAGGAAGTTTGGGCATTCTTTCAGTTTGATCTCAGCTTCTTTTTCTTCTTAATATATAAATTAAATTTATTTTTTGAGATAAGTTAATTAGTGGTGATCTTCATGTGGTAGGTGGTTTGGATTTTCCTTTTTATACTTCATTGTAATTTTCCAGATTGTCTGCTGTATATATGCTTTCTTTTTTTTTTTTTTTTCTAGTGTGGGCAAAAGCTACTCAGTTTAAATAGACTCACGAAGAAAGCAAAAAAAAAACAAACCCAAAAAGCAAAAAAAACCATAATTTAAACCTGGTTTCAAAACTTCTTTCCATATTATAATTAGCGTTTGTTAAGGGTTCCCGTTCTGTTCTCTTGGCTTGAGCCTCCTGTGAGTCAGGGAAGACATGCTGAAGGAATGGGTGTTCCATCTCCTTTTCTACCATCCACACAGTTCCCTGCTCTCCTAGCAGGTACGCATCAGATTTCTACACTTGACAGTAGCTGGTTCTGTCTTAGTTTTTAAAGCATTGTGTTCGTCTAAATTGGCTCACGTTCGTATCATGGAACCTTCAATGCTTCTTTGGTACCTGGGATCATACCTTGGTGATCATTGCCCATCTACTCTGAGAAACAGCCATGAATGAGCCAGGTTCATGAGCATGAAAGGAAGCATGCTCTTTTCAGCACTATCTGCCCCATAGCGTCACTGTGAAGATAAAGCAGGGATGAGATTCAGTTTGGCTTCTGTGGCAGTTCAAACGTGTGATGACATCACTGTACCCAGAGGATCCGCAGCAGGGTTCATAGAGCAAGCCCATGCTCTAGCCTGTGCGGGGCATCTGTCACTGCTCGCCTCTCTCTTTTCTTTCTGGGATTATCAGGGCCCCCCTGTCTGTGATTCTGGCAGTATTGCTGGTGACATGGTGTGGTAGGTTAAAAATTGGCTCCCCAGAAGATGTCCATGTTCTAATCCCTGAATCCTGTGAATGTTACCTTACGTGGCAAAACTGTGGCTAAGAATCTCGGGACGGGGCAGCTGTCTTGGATTACATGAGCACGTCCTAAGTGTACTCGCAAGTGTTACTTTAGGAGGGGAGTGGAGTGGTATTTGACAACTGCGTGCAGAGGAGAAATCCCCGTGAACATGGAGCGGAGAGAGACTGGAAGAGGCTGGCCTTGAAGACGGGAGTGATGTGGCCACAAGCCAAGGCGTGCAACAGCCACCAAAGGCTGAAAAAGACAAGGTTCTCCCGTGGAGCCTCTGCAGGGAGCGTGGCTCGGCTGACCCCTTGATTTTGGTCCAGTGATACGGATTTCTGACTTCTGACCTCTAGAACTGTGAGAGACGAAAAGTCTGTTGATTTAAGCTGCCAAGTTTATGGCCATTCATTAGAGCAGCCACGGGGGACTAATGCACATGGCTTCTAATTCCTGTATCTCACGGGTGGGCTGCTGACCCGGGAAGCCTCGTAATCGTATCCCAGGTCCTTACCCAGGGTTCTGAAAATGACCCAAGTGCAGCTAATTAGTGGCCTTTCGGGACTTCGGAATATGCCCTGAGAGAAATGGGGATAATCTCTCTTCTTTGCAGTCATGAGCTGGAAGGATGGTGTGAGCTGTAGGCTGCTTGTGGCCATCTTGTCACTGTGCGGTATCCACCCAAGATTAAGACCCAGCAGAGCCCATCATAACCGGGAACTGACACCATTGAATTCTTTTGGCATGCTCTGAATCTTTGGGCTAGTCTGAATCTGGTTTTCATATCTTATACTTCCCAGTTACAAAATATTTGACAGCTTTAGCTCTAAACTGATTGGAGTTGAGTTTTTATCACTTGTTACAAAGACAGTCCTAAGAGCTTGGTTAAAATGATTTTACTTCTGTCTGCTGCTTACATTAAACCTTCTTCAGACAGATTAGAATGCCCATGTACACTTACTTTGAGACTCCTGACGCTTAAGAGTTTGCTGCCTAAAATTAGTCCACCCTTTGGGAGAAGAGGCTGTCTTTAGAGTGTTGGGTCTGATGCCCGTACCAAGTGTGATTTTCTTCTGTTTAAAACAAACGTTACCATTGGTTGAGGGAGTCACTTAGCTCATGAGACACATGCTTGGCTTATAAATACAGATCTCCCAAAATTCACTTGGAAGTCACATTTAAACCAGGCATTTCTGTCCATTAGAGAGAACACAAGTTAAGTCTGGCATATTATTCTTCTAGTAGCGTATTAGTATGCTAGGGCTGCTGGACAGTTCTTACACGTTTAATGGCTTAAAAAGTAAAAATTTATTCTCTTAGAGTTCTGGATGCCAGCGGTCTGAAATTGAAGTGTTAGCAGGACCACACTCTTGCCGAAGATTCTAGGGGAGAGTCCTCCTTTGTGTCTTCCAGCTTCTGGTGGTTCCAGGAGTGGCTGGCTTGTTGGTCCAATCTCTGCTCCATCTTCCTGTGGCCTTCTGTGTGTCAGAGTGTCTCAGATATCCCTTGCCTTTTTCTTTTTTCTTTTTTTTAAAGATTTTATTTATTTATGTGACAGACACAGCGAGAGAGGGAACACAAGCAGGGGGAGTGGGAGAGGGAGAAGCAGGCTTCCCGCGGAGCAGGGAGCCCGATGTGGGGCTCGATCCCAGGACCCTGGGATCATGACCTGAGCCGAAGGCAGACGCTTAACGACTGAGCCACCTAGGCGCCCCTCCCTTGCCTTTTTCTTATAAGGACACTTGTCATTGGATTGAGGGCCCACTGGATCATCTAGTATGATCTCTGAGATCTGGAGATCCTTAATTAGATTTGCAAAGATCCTATCTCCAAATGAGGTCACATTCCAGGTCCCAGGTGGCTATGTGTTTTGGAAAGCCACCATTCAGCCCAATGCAGGTGGTAGGTGGGGACTCTTTGGAAGAACATCTTCCCTAGTTTATGCATCATGGTTTTGAAGAGGTTCTGCCTGTTCGTGGTGCCACGAGGCTCTCCTTGTGTTATGACTGCAAGATTTAAAAAAATGACTGTTCCTCTTTTTCTCTACCTTAGGGTTTCCTAACCGTAACACCACGGACATTTAGGTCAGATAATTCTTTGTTCTGGGGGGCTGTCCTGTGCATTATAGGACATGGGACAGAGGCTGCCGCGCTGTCCTCTGTTCGCCGGATGCCAGAAGTCCCTTGCTCCCCAGCCGTGACCACAAATGTCTACAGACGGTGCCCGATGCCCCTTGGGCGGCAAAATCACCCTCAGTGGCGAAACGTGGCTCTGTCCCCACATCACACAATGACGGTGATGAATGCTTTCTGACAAAAAGGCAAAGAGATACGTGAACAGGATCAGAGAAAACAGAGACAAATGTCAACTCTGCCTTTCCCAAGTCAGAAGTGGGAGGAACGGGTTTTCTCTGGCAAAGCCAATGGCCAGTGGTGCGTGGAAGGAGCTGCGTCTGCCCACTGGCCCCTTTCTTGAGTGCACGTGACCTTAGATGGATGCGGGGGTCGATGATGTCAGAGAGCTCCTTTGTCCTAGTGCCATCTCAGCGCTGTCCTGGAGCACGCCTCCCCAGGGGCCACACGAGGTGCTCGCAGCTCGGCTTGCCCGGCTGTGCCAACGGGTGCTGCACAGTATCCCCAAATCCCTCAGGCAGGTAAGCACACGATCCTTGGCAAGTGGGGGGAGTGAGAGGGTGGGACTGCAGTTTTCTTTCTGTTCACATTTTAGAAGTCGTTTTAGGATGGTAGTAATGTCCCAAGGTGAGAGCACTGGGAACTATTGGTTCTCCGGTGAGCTCGGCCCCTGAAGAAGGGCTTCCAGAGTTCCCCGCCTGTTGTAATTCAGCAGCGTGAGGACATCCCTGGTCCTGCCCCGTATGGGAAAAAGGAAGCGTGACGTGTGGCTCTTGTCCATTCATAATCATCACTGCCAAGTTTTTCTTGTAAATATTCTCTGGCTTTTTATAGTTCCTGATAAGAAAGTGGAGAAATGTGTTACATTATTTATGGCCTCCTTCCCCAAACCTGTTCAAGTAACAGGTGTTTACAAAGGGTGGAGTTCTGCCTAAGGCTCTGCCTAAAGGGGTGGTTCCACTTGGCTCCTGAGCCTCCCTGCCAAGGCGGCGAGGGTCACCAGGGCTACTCCTCTGCCCAGCCTCCCTGCTTACCGCCCTCCTTCCTCGCTCCACCACCGTGCCCAGCCGGGGACAGGAAGCTGACGCAGACACAAGGCCAGCTCTGAGAGAGTCCCCGGGATGTGTCCCCAACGTGCTTGCCCTCCTACGGTTGAACCCAAACCTCCCCCCTGTGTCTTCACTGGCTGTTTCTCCTGCTCTCATTATTTGCTGCCTGTCTATACTCTCCCCCAAATCAAATGCTGGCACTTTTATTTGAACTGTCCCCCTTCATGCCAGGCTGTTTCTTCAACACTCTCCTGCCGCTATTCTTACCTTGCTTTCCTCCATCCCAACCGGATTAGACCAGATGCACAGATGGTCTCCAAGGGCCCTTTCCGCTCTAAGAGGCTGAGGTTTGCACGGCCAGTGGCTATGGAGTCCCCTTCTTCTGAACAGTTGGGCTCGTTCTCAGCGTTTAATTAATATTGAGAGTGCAGCAAATCTCGCTCACTCGGTGCCTTCAGTGGCCCATTGACTGTGGGCTTGGCTTGTCAAGCCTGTCCAGATGACTAGCTGGTTGATCCCACACTCCTAACAGCTCCGTATGAGAGTATTTACTTAGGCTAATGGCCTCCATTCCTCAGTGGGCAGCACTGAAGGCTGGGAGAGCGCATTACTACAATATTCTGGTAATAGTTTGGAAATCATACAATGATGGGGCCATTTCAGAGTGTTTGAGTATCACCATCCTTCTTTATGAATGTTGTCACTCCATATATTTGCAACATCAAAAATGTCAGCTCCTTTCCCGGTCTTGAAAAATAACCTCAATCACAGATATTTTCCTTTAAACCCCTTGTTCAACATTCTGTTCCAAACAGAGAACAGATCTCCTATTTAATATTCTTTAAAAAAATGGACTCAGGGCAGTACTAGAAAATTAAGCTGTGGAAACATTTTTATTACTTATACGTTCATGTTTACTTGGGAGGGACTGTTCAACTCTTCAGAAAAAGCTTGGGTTGTGATATTTTTCTCTTAACCAGGCTGCCATGACAGAGTAACAAAAACGGAGTGGTTTCGCAGCAACATAAGTTTATTATCTCCCAGGTCTGGAGGCCAGAAATCTGAAATTAGGGTGTCACAGAGCTGGGCTCTCACGGAAGGCGCTAGGAGGATCCGTCCTGCCTTTTCCAGCTTTAGGTGTTCGAGCGGTCCTGGTCCTTGATGTTCCCTCAGGAATAACTTCACTTCTGTCACCTGGCTGTCTTCTCTCTGTGTGTCCTCACACCAGCTTCCCTTTGTGTTCATCTGTCTCGGTTTCCAAAATTGTCTTTTTTATAAGGACACCTGTCCTATTGGATGAGGGCCCACCCTAAGGACTTCATTTTAACTAAGTTCCTGGGCTTAGGATGTCAACATATCTTTTTGGGGGGAACACAATTGAGCTTCTAACACCATCAATATAATTTTAAATCATAGGTGACATTTTAGTCACCTAAGTTCATGAGTATGTATTTTTCATTTATGTGTGTGCGTGTGCGCACACACATGCAAGTACACGTACTTCCTCTCTTTGCAGAACATTTAGAGAAAAAGTATATGTCTTTTTGTTTTTATAGTTGAATTTGTCACTTTTCAACATTCAGCTGTTGTTAGATTTTCTTTTCTTTTTTTTTTTTTTAAGATTTTATTTATTTATTTGAGAGAGAGAGAATGAGGGACAGCATGAGAGGGGGGAGGGTCAGAGGGAGAAGCAGACTCCCCGCTGAGCAGGGAGCCCGATGTGGGACTTGATCCCGGGACTCCAGGGTCATGACCTGAGCCGAAGGCAGTCGCTTAACCAACTGAGCCACCCAAGCGCCCCTCTTTTCTTTTTTAAGACTTATTTATTTAAGACAGAGAGGGCTCAAGAGCGGGGACGAGGGGCAGGGGGGAGGGAGAGAGAGAGAATCCCAAATAGGCTCCGCGCCCAGTGTGGAGCCCAATACAGGGCTGGATCTCACAACCCAGAGATCATGACCTGAGCCAAAATCAGGAGTTGGGCACTTAACCAACTGAGCCACCCAGGCGTCCCTATTGTTAGATTTTCTCAGGCGACCCCCATGCCACCGTATTTCTTCATCCTTTTCCTCAGTGCTCTCCTTTTCTCACCATGGAGCTCCAAGGATTCTGGTTGTCTTCTCTGGACTTTAATTGCACCTTGTTCTTTTCCATCATGTGTCACGTGGAGCGTGTTGTCTTCCAGATGGAGATCCTGAAGCTTCTGCCATAACTCCATTAAAGCTCCCCGAGGAGAAGAGAGTGCCTTTACATATTTTTTGAGGCCATACAGTTTGAAGCATGTCTTACACATAGAAGATACTGTCTTTCCGTCCCCGTGTCTCTCCTCCTGCCCCATGTTGTTACTGTCCATAATAATCCTGAAATTTAAACATTATCAAGTATTACAGAAAATATTTATTATTTCATAAGCTGATCCTTGAGTTGAAAAATCATAAGGTAACACATTTGGACCAGGTTACTCTCTGTGTGATGCTTTGCATTTATATGTGGCCCAAGACTTTCTAATATGCAGATTTCCTTTTGTAATTAGAGAAAAACAAGTAGCTAAATTAACCTTGAGCATAAAAGTTGTAAAATATAAAATAAAAAAAGAATAGTCATTATAACGATCTGACCAAGTACATAATATGATGCCTTTTGGCATTGAGTATAAAATGGAAGTATATATAACCATAAATGTAAATGTGTTCCCTGAGTCAGAAAGGAATTTATAATTTATTTACCTTGGTAAATAGAGATTTTACATTGATGGCTTTTTTATTAGATTTACATGTATGGATAAAAGTATAGTTCTAATGGTGATTCCCCCCTCCCCGAGGAAATCATAAATAAAATGGGCTAATCATTTTGAGTCATGATTGAAGCAAATATATATAATCTCAAACTCATTGCTCATGGTCAAGGACACAGGAAGGGTTCTTATGAAAAGATGAGTGAACTGGAGCAGTAAACTTGAAAAGATCGTATGTACTTGAAGCTAATTGGAAAAGAGGGGGAGGTGATTCAGTTTGAACGAAACCCTCTAGTATCCAGGGCATGTATGCAGTAAGTGAATTGCTGGTGAAATTATTTAATATTTTACTGTCGCATTGTTATCTTCCCATAAAGTTCAGTTAAATTGTTTTTACTCCTTTTTATTAGGTCCAAAGTCAAATTCAGGGCCCACATTTTTTAGCTTGTTTCCATAACATTTAAAATAGGAGTGTGAGGAAAATGTGAGGAAAGGCCCATTAAATGTTAAGAAATACATTTGTGGAAAGTACAGTTTGACAAATAGAACACAGAGACTTTTCTATTTTCATGCAAAAATGCATATTTTTAATTATGGAGTGTGTCACATTATGTACGTTATGCTAGAGCTCTGTATAAATGTACCACAATTAGCTCTTTTAAAAAAGAAAACGATTTTACCAGTTTTTGACAAATTTCACTTTGTCACTGCTGTTTAAACATAGCCAATATATGTGAAGATTCATAGATCAACCTCGACGGCATTATAAGCCTATAAATGGATGGACAGATAGTATATTAACTCTACGTGTTCTACACCAATAACCTTTTTTTCCTGACCTTCTTAAATAACTGGTGTTTTTAGACTGTATTCCTGCTCGTGGGAGTCAGCTCTCTATTTTCTTGCCCCAATTACATACCCCTTTTTAAATTAACATGGTAGCATTTGAGGTTTTAAGTCCTTAATTATCATTCATCACATTAAAATACCCTTTAGATGATAAGTAGTAATCTGTTTGCTCCACTGGTTGATCAGAGTTGGTATTTGGCAAATAGAAATTATATTTTCTGCTCATTCTACCTAGAATCAAAGGAAGTGTTGAGTGATACAGGAATGAGTACACTGATTTCCAGCCAGTTGTTTCAGATACATGCAGTGTCATTCTCTGAAGATATTTAACTATAGGAAGAGGTTAAATTTTCCCGAATCTTAGAGGGAACAGTGATCTTAGGCAATATTGCGACATTGTATCCATCTGTATCCATCTGTATGCCTAGAGCATATTGGGCATGCATTGAATCTTATCAGAGCTCCTCGTTGATAGGCGCAGTCTTTATCCTGACTTTGCACATGAGGAGAGCTTGTCGGGGTCGCTAACTGTGGTGGACTCCAGGATATACCTCAGCCTTCCTGGCTGCAGCACCCCTACTGGTAACCTTCTAAATACTGAAGAGCAGGTTGGGGGGACAGTAACTCTTCCTCCTTCGCTATCGCTCACCTCTCTCCCTTGGAACTTCTACCTACCATCTGAACCATTATAAAATTCATCATTAAGTCCAAACATTCACCATGAATTATCTGGTCTCTTATTTCTCTCTGTGTTCACTTAATTCTAAAAAGCTGGATATCCTTGGGGTGCCTGGGTGGCTCAGTCAGTTAAGCGTCTGCCTTCAGCTCAGGTCGTGATCTCAGGGTCCTGGGATCAAGTCCTGCATTGGGCTCCCTGCTCAGCGGGGAGTCTGCTTCTCCCTCTCCCTCTACCCCTCTCTTCTGCTCATGCTTTCTCTCTCTCAAATAAATAAATAGAATATTAAAAAAAAAAAGAAAAACAACATTATAAAAAAAGGAACCAACAACCAGGTATCCTTAACTAACAAAGGAAAGTTATTTCTCTGTGCTGCCTTTTCCAATAGAATGAATATTACAAATGTGAGTCAGGACAAGAGGCTTACTGACTTTTTAACACAGTGGTTCTAGAATCTGATAGATCATCAGGTTTGCTTGAATAGGCTTTTACAGATGGAAATCCCCAAATCCCTTCCATCTCTACTGAATAAGGGGATCTCTGCTCTGAACATGAACCCTGGGAAATGAGAGCACCCCTCATACTGTGTGGGGCCAGATCCAAGCACGGACTATGCAGACAGTGCATCTAATCACAGACCTGCTGAGGGCGACGGGGAGAGGGGGGTTTTGAGGAGTAGATGTTTAGGTGGGTCGAGGGGATGGAAGACAGGAAGGTCTGCTCTGACCCTGGTGACTCTGAGTGATTGTGCGGTATCCAGTTCGCTGTCCTGTGGGTATTTGAAAAGGCAGTTTAAACTCTTGGTGGGGGTAGAAGAGGAGGAGGGATGGTAGGAGGAAAACAGAGCAAGTGGTAGTGAGAGAGTGATGGAGAGAATGAATGAATGAATGAACGAGTGGATGAATGAACGAGTGAATGTGGGACCAGGAAGGTTTGGGAACGGGGCTAGACTGCTGGGTCATTAGGAAGCCACTCCTGCATTTCGACCTCTCAGTTTCAAGGAAGAACGGGTTGTCTGCTCTGTGGGGAAGTGTTTAGAGTCCAGGTCCTTGGGTGAAGCAGATGTCAGGTGTGAGGTTTGGAGTTCGGAGAGGTGAAGCAGGTAGGCTAGTTGGGGATCTAGGGAGCGCTTTTTATGTCAAGGTATGTGGACAGCACCGGACGTTCCGATATTCCAGGCAGGGAGTTTGGCACCGATATAGGTATTTAATATGAAGGAGGCGTACTGTCACTCTTGTGCGAGGAACAGCGGGAGGAATCCAGGAGACAATGGAAGGAACCGAGTTTGTATCCACCTCCTGGTGTCTGGTGGAACTGTGGCTTTTGAGCCCAAGGCAAGGGTCTGCTTCCCCAGTTTTGGGCAAATGTGCTGATGTGGAGGGAGAGTATCTCCTGGGTGTTTGCAGCTTTCCGAGGTGATGCAGGGCGCATCCCCAGTGCATCGTGGTGCATACCCCGGGCGACGTGCCTCCGAAGAGTCGTGGCGCTTGTAACTCTCCAGCCCCGAGTGGCTGCCCTGGAGATGAGCCGGGAGGAGATTCTGTGCCAGAGGGCGCCTGCACTGCAGATGCGTGGCGGGAAGCCCAGGTGCTGTCTGGCCACATTTCAAAGACAAATAGACAAGATTTGGGGATTATCCACCGTTGTCCATGATCTGAGCTTCTGTTGCCCATTTCATTTGGCAATGAATGGCACTTCCTCTCCCTTCAGTTATACGATTAATTAAAAGCCAACATGTTTTCCAGCCACAGATACTTCTGTTGGCCAAGGTACTACCAGGTGATAAGACAGGAGGTTGGAATATATAGACCGTAATGGTGATATTGCAGATAAAGAAACAAATGGCTCTTCATTTCTTTTCTCTTTAGAGAACAGTATAGAGCTAACACAGTTAATACAGAACTAACATAAGATGCCAATGGCATTAATCTTTGTATTTACTTCTTTATTGGTTTTTGCAAAAAATACTAGTATCCCCTCCACCTGCGCCTGAATATCAATTGCTAATTTGCATGAACAGTTTCTCAACTCCAAATACTGGGAGTAGTAGGGCTAATCTAGGCGTATGGCATTGCTAATTGATCTAAATAAACTTAAATTTTAGAGGAAGAGGAGAAAGAGAAGTGAAAAGGAAATTAGATCAGCAAATAGTATGGGAGAGGTAGATGTGAGAAAAACATTCTATAAATGTGTACTGTGACGGGGGCGCCTGGGCGGCTCAGTCATTGAGCGTCTGCCTTCGGCTCAGGTCATGATCCCGGGGTCCTGGGATGGAGCCCCGCATCGGGCTCCCTGCTCAGCGGGAAGCCTGCTTCTCCCTCTCCCACTCCCCCTGCTTGTGTTCCCTCTCTCGCTGTGTCTCTCTCTGTCAAATACACAAATAAAATCTTTAAAACAATGCATATTGTGACACACTAGGATCAAGAACAGTGTAGAATTTAATGACAGGCTTTGGACGGTCCACGCAGTGAGTATAAAGCAGCTGGAACGTTCGCACTGACTGTTCAACAATTGGAGTTTGTGTTTCTCTTGTCATAACTTTCTCTTGCAACTTAAAATGAGAGGACGTTTGTTTTCCTTCTGCCTCTGGAGGGGGAGGAGCAAAAGGACGGTGTCGTAAACCCTTAAGAGGTAAAAAAGACATTTAAGGAAGACATTGTCTCAGAAGGAAGCAATTACCTGAATTGCTTTGAGTCTTTCATTTCAAATTTTCAAGAAATGGCAATTATAAGGTAAATCATGTTGACAAATAGATATCAGGTGCCATTTGCACTACATTCTGCCGGGAAAGAAAGGGACCTGAGAACTCACCAGAAGCGTATGTGCTAGTTGACAGGATAAGATATATGCTCCTGAAAAATTAATCGTGATAGTGGAGTGCTGTCCCAGGCACTCTGTGATTAATTGCTGGTGTGTGATGTAAACCTGCGCTGAGGGAGCTCAGAGCCGGGAGAGAAGATGCTCATCATGGACACGGGCCACCAGACGAGACAGAGCACGGCTCTGACCACCTTCGACACCAGGGTTTCTCACACTGTTCAAAGTTTGGGTCAGATCATCTTTTTTTTTTTTTGATGAATGCTATTTGTGCATTGTAGGATTTTTAGTATCGTCCTTGGCTTCTACCCACTAGATGCCAGTGTCCGCACCCCGCAATTATGACAACAAAGATGTCCCCACACATTTCCATGTGTTCCTTGGAAGGAGGCGGCTAGATAGCCCCCGGTTGACAGCCGCTGGTCTACACCAGCAGCAACTGCTTAGTGTTTTGAATTACCCATATGATACACACAGTGGAATACCCGTTGTATCATTTAAGGATTTCAAAGGAATATTATTTGCCATGCTAGTTTTTGTTTAATAAAGCACCAGGAATACTGATTGTTTAAACTTACAGGGAATGCTAGAATAGTTCATCTTCCTGTAAATTCAGCAAAGTTTAGTTATCTGATATTCTATCTACAACTTCCGTATTAATAACTAGAGACGGGGAAGAAGAGTTTTGATAAATACTCTCCGGTTCCCACGGCCTCAGTTTCCCATGTGTGTGGCTTTGGGCAAGTTGCTTAAACTCACTGTGTCTCACTTTCCTCTTGGGAATAATCATAACGTCTCCCCTCAGGTTTTCATGATGAGTAAATGAGTTCACGCGGATAACACTCGGTGAATGCAGCCTGGCGTATCGTTAAGCACTGGATGAACGTCACTATTATTTTATTGGTATAGTTGTGAACTTTACAAATCTCTCTTTCTCTCTTTCTCCTCTTCCCATATAACTCCTACTTGGCATTTTATCCTCCAGGGCCTCTCCTGCTGGTCGGGGTAGTTGTACTTCAAGAGGCAGGAGGCTGAGCTGATGGGCCAGTTAGGGCTGAGCGTGGAGGTAGCGGGGACAGGGTCTCTTCTGTCATATTCCATTGGTCAGAATGATAACAGGCCTTCAGGGGTGTGGAGCGGTGAACTGGATTCAGTTCTGGACCGGGGACAGGCACGTCACCTTACAGAAGCAGGGGTGATGTAGCGGGGGCCGTCTGAGGAGCATAGCGGGCCAGGCCCCTGACCGTGTTGAAGCCCTGTGTTCTGTGACTTCACCTCCCACCGATTCTGACCTCCTTGACCAAGAATCTTCGTTTTTAACGCACACCCAGATGTGAGTCTGGTGCAGGAAATCTGGAGTCAGAAGCAGTGGTTTCAAAAATGGATGGGGGGAAAATACTAGAATTTCTGTTTCTATTATTTTTATGTAAAAGTTGGTATAAAATTTGCTAATACTAATATGCAGCTGATGCTCGTGTCCTCGCCTTCTCAGTATGTCATGCTGCTGCCACATGTCAGAGTCACTTTCTGGGCTATCTTGAGGGGGTCATGGACAGATGGGGACGGATTTGGGTTTATAAGTGCCACCACAGTGGAATTTTGCATTATGTTATTTAATACAGTAGGATCTTCATAGTGTTTTGTAATGAAGTGGGAAGGGACTGTTACTTTGTGTTCCATAGCGAAGTTCTCTAGGTATCTAGTGGCAACGTAGTTTAAAAATCATCATATTCATTTAACATTAAAGAGTCTCTTTTTTTAAGAGAGGTGATCCAAATTTGCTGAACTTTCTATAGTTTTTAATAGTGTGATAAATAAATAGTAGATACTTTTGGACAAAAAATAACCATTTCAAGAATAGGATAAAAATAGAGCTACCTTATGACCCAGCAATTGTACTACTGGGTATTTACCCCAAAGATGCAGATGTAGTGACAAGAAGGGGCACATGCACCCCAATATTTATCGCAGCATTGTCCACAATAGCCAACTATGGAAGGAGCTGAGACGTCCATGGACAGATGAATGTATAAAGAAGATGTGGCCCATATATACAATGGAATATTACTCAGCCATCAGAAAGGATGAATACCCACCATTTGCACTGACATGGATGGAACTGGAGGGGATTATGCTAAGTGAAATAAGTCAAGCAGAGAACGACAATTATCATATGGTTTCCCTTATATGTGGAACATAAGGAATAGCATGGAGGACATTAGGAGAAGGAAAGGAAAAATGAAGGGGGGTGGAATCAGAGGGGGAGACAAACCATGAGAGACTATGGACTCCCGGAAAGAAACTGAGGGTTTCAGAGGGGAGGGGGGTGGGGGGATGGGTTAGCCCGGTGATAGGTATTAAGGAGGGCACGTTCTGCATGGAGCACTGGGTGTTATACGTAAACAATGAATCATGGATCACTACATCAAAAACTAATATACTGTATGGTCACTAACATACAATTAAAAAAATTAATTAAAAAAATGAGTAAGACAGAATCTGTGTTTTAAAAACCCTCTTGCAATGGAAGTTATTTTTTAATTAGACACTTCAAAATATTTCCATCCTTACACGGATTTGCTGCTGGAAATGATACAGGTTGTCACTGTAATAATGCCTTGCCTATATTCTAGGTTTGAGAATTTAGAAAAATTTTTAAAAATATTTTAACATACACTTTTAACTTGGTGATAAAACTTCCAACTGGAGGGTTTCAGTGTGTTTTGTGTTCATTTTAAAACTTTTATGAGTTTTCAAGCATGAGATTTTGACACCAGTCAGGATGGAAATGTACTAGGCAAATTCCAACAACAACAACAAAAATCATTTAATTGGAAACTAGGTTTGAAAAAAAATAGCAGATCAGGGGCACCCGGGTGGCTCAGTCGTTAAGTGTCTGCCTTCGGCTCAGGTCATGATCCCAGGGTCCTGGGATCGAGCCCCACATCGGGCTCCCTACTCGGCGGGAAGCCTGCTTCTCCCTCTCCCACTCCCCCTGCTTGTGTTCCCTCTCTCGCTCTCTCTCTCTCTGTCAAATGAATAAATAAAATCTTAAAAAAAAATAGATCAAAATTTAGTAAGAACAGTCAGAGATACAATTGGATTTATGTATCTGTTTTCGATGCCTACTTTAGCTGTAACACTTTTAAACCAAAAATCAAAATAAACTGAATGTCAAAACAGAATCCCTAAACAGTTTTAAATCACTGTATCACTATATCATAAATTACTGAACCAGGATTTAAAAAAAAATCCTTTCGTTCAATTAGAATATAAAACAACATTTATTCTACAGTATCCTTCATTTTATCTTTCTGCCATTCTTTTAAGATGTAATTAAAATATGCATATCTACATGCCCAGCTCTATGTGTAGATAACACATAAATGAGGAATTACACTTGATGGGTAGTAAATGCTGAGTCTTACTCATAAGTGTGTACAAGCAAAGCATTTTGAGAAATACTAGAAGAGTCCTATTAAAGATGTCCTGTGAATACCACAGTCGTGGTTTCCAGTCAGCTTAAACAATTGAATAAAATATTACTGTAGCTAAGATTCTCCTTCTGGCAAAAAAAAAAAGGCACTGGATTTAAAAATATTTTTTGGAGAACGAAGCCTTTGTTTGGAGAACATGATTAAATGTTTTACTGCTTTTCGCTTGTTTGTTATGTCTATGCTTTTCGATATCACATGATGAGAATTAGACGTAGTTTAAAACTTGCATATTTAGCTACTGCCTGGTGAATTGTTTTCTGATCGAGATGGCCTTTTGATTCTAGCCACTTCGTCATGATACCAGTTTTTAGTAAAGTTAGTTTTTTAGTTTAATGTTGGAAAAAAAGAATCCCCCTCAGTTCTTAACCTTGACTTTTTAGAAAAGGAATTTTGTTCATGAGACTGTACTTGCTGGTTTTCACATTTGTCTGCTCCTGTTCCATCCCCCTTGAGAACGCATGGTCCTGGGCTGGGCACCCTCGCTACTGTCTCCTAGTACGTTTTCCCCTTCTCCAGGGGACCCTGCAAGAGTCCAATTGGCTGGGGCGAATGGAGAAGGCACACAGAAGGGCAGGAGGGAAGAGAGGGGACTGGGGTTAAGATTCCCTTCAGTTGTGCTCACAAGGTCACCTCGGACTGGCTGTGGCCCTAGGTCAAAGGTCAGCTGCACCCAAAGACTCGCACTACAGAGCTCCATATGACCTGGCTCCGTCTTTGTGGTCCCAGTCTCCTCGCACTGTGCATCTGGACTTCCTGGGAGCCACAGGGGACTCTTGTGTTTCCCTTCACCCACCCACATCTCTGTTCATAGTCCTCTTATTAAGCCTTCCTCTGTTATCTTCTGTGATGATATTACACACTGTTTCCTAGAGGACCATGGTCTAATAAAGGATCCTACAAATTTATTTTAGGATTTTCCTAGGCTTTGGAAGTATCTTTAACTCTGTTTTAAAACCACAGTATATATGTCATTTGTTTCTTCTAAATTTGTCTTATATTGCTTGCTTATGCTCTTTACCCATCAATGATTTTAAAGAGACAGAATTTTTTTTTTTTTCAATTGAAGCTGTCAAATCTTTATTGAGTATACTGTATCCAAGCACCAAACTAGGCTTTGAATAACTTTGCCCTTTAGGAGTCCATAACTTACGTGTTGCACTAGCTTGAATGATTTATTAATTTTATCCTGTTTTAATATGATTGTTTTTATAAGAGATATATTCATTTCTACTTTGGTCAGACTTATAAACTACTTAAGATAAATTTAAGCCAACTGTATTGTGTTCATGTATATTTAAAGTATGATCGATATAAAAATCAATGAAAATCTGAAAATTTTCAAGAGTTAAATGGCCTAAATGATGCTACTGTCTATAGCAACATTTTATTTTATTTTTTATTATTAGATAGTTCATTTGTTTAATTATTATTTTTTTAATTTAAATTTTATGTCAACTGTATGTAGTTAACATACAGTGAAATACTGGTTTCTGGAGTAGATTTCACACAGCAAAGGAAACAGTCAACAAAACAAAGAGGCAACCCACAGAATGGGAAAAGAGACAGAAATTTTAAGAATCCACATTTTTTTTTAAGATTTTATTTATTTATTTGAGAAAGAGAGAGAGAGAGCACAGAGGGAGAGTGAGAGGGAGAAGCGGGCTCCCTGCTCAGCAGGGAGCCCAATGCGGGGCTCGATCCCAGGACCTGGAAATCATGACCTGAGCCGAAGGCAGACGCTTAACTGACTGAGCCACCCAGGCGCCCCAAGAATCCACATCTTTTAACTGAGTTTGTTTGAATATGATGGAATTTTATTTATTTATTTATTTATTTATTTATTTATTTATTTAAGAGAGCACGCATGTGCTTGCATGCTCTCCAGTGGGGAGGGAAGGGGCAAAGGGAGAGGGAGAAAGAATCGTAAGCAGACTCCACACCCAGCATGGAGCCTGCCATGGGGCTCGATCTCATGACCCTGAGATCATGACCTGAGCCGAAATTAAGAGTCAGACGCTTAACTGACTGAGCCACCCAGGCGTCCCACATTTTAATTTTTTAAGTTAGAGTTTGAGGAGAGGGATTTTCAAACTGCTTTGCTGTATTTGACTAGAGCAAGATTAGCAAATTCGTTTTCTGTAAAGGACCATTTAGTAAATTTTGAAGCTTTGCAATCATGTGATTTCTGGGGCCAATGATCAGCTGTGCCATTTGGTGCAAAACTGGCCCCAGACAAAATGTAAATGAGTAGAGGTGGCTGTGTTCCAATAAAACTTTATTTATAGTAATAGGTGGTGGGCCAGGTTGGCCTACTGGTTGTCGTTTGCCAATTCTTGTAGGAGACTAACACAGTGTAAGAAAATGGATATAATTTCTTTTAAAAGCATGACATTTTTAGAGGTGGATAGATTATAAATCTTTACAATGGATGAAGTTATAAAATCTTTGACCTTTAGATCATTATTTAAATTCTCTTTATTTTTTTTATTATGTACACTTAGCCAGCACATAGTACATCATTAGTTTTTGATGTAGTGTTCCATGATTCATTAGTTGTATGTAACACCCAGTGAGAAAACTTCTACTTATATTCATCTAAAAATAGTTATAGTGTACAAAGAAATACTTGGCTGTAAGAATTACATATGTATTAAAGAACTAAGCATCTAGTCTTTTTGAATAAAATAATATTTAGTGTATTGTGTGAAACCTAAGAGTAGTATTTGATACTTTTTCTGACATCAAAATCACTTAACAGATATTTGATTGACCCTAGTGACTGTTGAAAGAGATGGTATTTTCCAGATCATGCTGATGTCTGAGTTGAAATAAAAATGAATGCCTTTATTTGTTTTATACATGTGTGCATGTGTGTTTGTGCATCCGTCCATATTTGCTTGTCTTCTTGTGAAATCGAGGTGGAGGAGGGAACAGGAAAATGGATCAGTCCCTCCATGAGTTCTGGGTCTTCACACTGCCGGCTGGACCAGGGCATGCGCTGTCCCCTCCTTGCGTGGGTGCATGAAGAACAAAAGCAGAGGGCTGAAACTTGCTGTGATTGTTTTGAGTGCAACTGAAAAAGGAGAATGTGTTCAAAGAGGGAAGTGTCCAATGTCAGCGGGTGCCAGGAGGCAGGAGAGAGAGAGACAGACCTGAGGAGACTCCTGTAAAATAGAGGAACAGATAAAATATGAACATTAAATAAGTGATTATATGGGGCACCTGCCTGGCTCAGTTGGTGGAGCATGCGACTCTTGATCTCAGGGTCATGAGTTCGCACCCCCGCTTGGGTGCAGAGCTTACCTAAAAAATATTTTAAACAATAAGAATGGAGGATCCTTTATTAAAAAAAAAAAAAAGTGATTGTATGAAAACAAGACCTAAGGAATATCTTATTTGGACTGAAATGGGTTAGCTGTCCATCCCTGGTCCATCTGGCTATGACCGGGAGGCAGGCCACAGTAAGACGGTCTTTTGGGGCCACTCCTTGAAGGGGGTGCTTCTCAGGCAGTGGGCGTGGTGAGCTGAGGAGAGGTTCACAAACGTCTGCTGTGTTGCCCAAGGCAGGAGGCGAGAATCCAGAATCAGGCAGCAGAGAAAGATTGCTGAGCTTTATTAATATATTGGCCTGGGAGATAGAAGGGCGGGGTGAGCACCAGATTCTATGAGAAATATAGCTATCAGTAAAATGATAGGAAAACCCAGTTTGTATAATTCTTATCCTTGTTAAATCAGTGCCTTAAGCATTGTAACGATTTGAAAATTTGACTTTTTTGTTGGCAGAGTCAGGTGACGGTGACCCACCCACATGTAACACACAGGTGCATCTTCAAACACAGCCTCATAAGAAATCTCTTTGTAATTTCTTTTTATTATAATATTACAGATGGAGTCGTAGCACCTTAATTTATCATCTGTATTTGGTCAAGGTAATAGAACAAACCCCTAGTGTTCCTGGAAGCTTTATGCAAAGGGATCAATATTTCTAGTTCAGCTCAAAGCTCGTGCTTCTTGATCAGTTTTCTTGGAAACATCCATACTTTTTTTTTAAGATTTTATTTATTTGAGAGAGAGAGAGCATAAGGGGGCGGGGAGAAGCAGCGGGAGAGGGAGAAGCAGACTCTGCTGAGCAGGGAGCCCGATGTGGGGCTCGATCCTTGGTGTCCGGAATCATGACCTGAGCCGAAGGCAGACGCTTAACCGACTGAGCCAGCCAGGCGCCCTGGAAACATCCATACTTTTTGACAGTATTTTGTGATTCCCCATGAAGCAGCCACCGGCAGAGCACTTGGGTCAAGATTCATTGTAGCATGCCACCTCCAGGGGGGAGAAGGTTGCTCTGAGACCTCCCTGGGAGTGTGCTCTTCCCCTGCGCACTCGTGAATGACTGCTTGGCTCAGAGACACGGGTCGGGCATCCGGACACAGCTGTTGTGGAAACTTGTGAGCTCATGTTGAAGTTTCACTTAGAGAAGAGGAAGGACTAAGCCTGGCTGCTTTTGAGTCACATGACTCATGGCTTGACCAGGGCGACTACAGTTTGAATTAAAGGACGTATTTGATTTGAATGTTAATATGGTGAAAGACTAAGTCAAGAGTTCCTTGTTAATGCCGTGCTTCTTTGGGGAGGAAGAGCTCTAGGCATTTTTGGCCTTTGTGGCTGCCTCACAGAAGCACTGTCTTGGCTGGTTCCCAGAGCAGAGACTGATGCTCAGAATTCCTTGCAGGCCCATTTGCAGAATGAAACACAGCACCATCAAGTTAGGTCAGTTTCCGGAAATGCAAGCATTTTGTGGGCAGGAGCGCTTTCTAACAAGAAATGTTCCAAATGCTTACGAGGATAGAAGGCATCCCGGACAGTAGATGGATGGAAAAAGCACCCGCGGTGATGTACAGATGGTTCTAGTCGGAGGGAGGGGACCTGAACCGCATTGGAGGTGTGAGGAATTCTGCACACACCCCAGATGCTTCTCCCTCACTTCCTCTCCTTTTGTGTTATTATTAGAATAGGCTTCGAGAGTTGTCCTCCTGGGCGCACTGCCCCAGACTGGCAGGGTTTATCTGGCTGGCCAAGGAGGTGCCTTCCTCCCTGTGCTGTCATCACTTTTCCCAGGGCTGGGACCTGGCTGTGAAGACCGCTCCTTCCCTCCCCCAGGGCTGGGGTAGAACTGTAATTGAAGCAACGTGTGACGCGTTGGCACAAGGAGAGCTGTTTATTAAAGCGCATCCTGGTAGGTTTCTTCCAGCTGAATCCTGTAAGAGCGAATAAGAGGGCTGTTCCTCATTTTACACAAAAGCACCCAAGGTGCACACTAGCTTGTGATTTCCATTTGTGATTTCCTCAAAATTTTACCCTGTGAAAGAGTTCTTGAGTTGGGATTTTGAAAAAAATCACCATCCGTGGTGATTGTTAAAAATAATTGATAAATAGCGTTGCATTTGAATCAGCCCAATCTGTCATAAAGACGGAATGGAAGTAATTATATTCTCGTCTTTCCTTATTCGCTGGTTCAGTGTTAACTCCCCCATGGCCGATTTCCCTTCATAATTCATTCAGGATGTGTCTACGTTGATACGTCTCAGGCAAGCAAATCTAGGTTTGAGTTTACATTATGAAAATGAAGGTCTTTTGCTTTCCCCTTGTCACTATTAGTTTCTTTCCGAATGCTGTATTAGCTTCTGTGTTATAGTCCTGTGAAAATTGTTACATAGCTGGATGTTCATTACAATGTGCTTTCATTTGGATTTGGAACATTGAATCAGGAAAACATAGTTGATACCGACAAATTCATTATATGTGGATTTCTGATAAAGCCATGGATCATGTGCCTTGAGGTGCATAGCAATTAATTCCATGCGCCCCATGTTCTGTGTTAGGTACTATGGTCATGAAAATGAAGTGATGTTCGGGCATTCTTTGAGACAGATAAGAAGGAGCTGGGGGACAACTTGGAGGCAGTCATGGACAGAGAAGGGCATGCCTGAAGTTACACGCGTTCTCTGTAACAGTGAGCCTATTCAGGACAGTGCCTGCAACTCACTAACTGGCCTGTGTTGGGGGATTTGGTGAAAGATAAGCTGACGGGCAAGCTGACGACGTACTCAGTTTTCTCAACCAAGGAGTGTGGGAGACAGAATTCTAACATGGTGCCCAGGATTCTGCCTCCTGGTTTACTTGTCCTGTCTCATCCTTTCTTGCTGAGTGTGGGCAGAGCTGGTGATGAGAAGGGGTTCCCTTCTATGATGGGGTTGCCTTATGTGGTAAAAGTAAAGGGATTTTGCTGATGTAATTAAGAACACGGATGAACTGAGTATAAGTAAGCAAAAAGGAGATTATCCTAGTGGCCTTGACCTAATCATGTGGGTCCTTAGAAGAGACTCCCAGCAGAAGCAGATGCTCTGCTATTGACTTTGAAGAGGCAAATTCCCAAGCCGTGAAGAGGGCCACGTGGCAGGGATTGATGAGCAGCCCTTATGAGGAGAGAACCTCAGTCCTAAAACCACCAGGAACTGAATTTTGCCACAACCAATGAGCTTGGAAGAGGATTCTGAGCCTCAAAAGAGGTCTCCATCTTAGCCAACACCTTGACTTCAGGCTGGTGAGATCCTAAAGAGAGGACCCAGCTAAGTAAGACACGACTGGACTCCAGACCCAAGAGAACTGTGAGCTCGTAACAGGTATTGCTGTAAGCCTCTAGGTTTATAGCAACTTGTTAGAATGCGATAGAAAATGGAAATCGGGACAGATTAGTTTCCTATTGGTGCTGTAACAAATTACCACGTGCTTACTGGCTTAAAACAATGTACATTTATTACCTTACCCTTCTGGATGTCAGATGTTCAAAATGGGTCTCACCAGGGCTAAAATGAAGGTATTGGCAGGGCTGTGTTCCTTTTGGAGCCTCTGGGGGACAATGTATTTCCTTGCCATTTTCAGCTTCCAGAGACCAACGCTGCATGGCTCCTGGCCTCCTTCCATCTTCAAAGATAGTGATGTCATCATTCATCACTCTGACCTCTGCTCTCCTCATTATACCCCTGCCTTCCTCTTTTACTTATGAGGACCCTTGTGATGACATTGCACTCACTGGGTGTCCCAGGATAATCTCCCCATGTCAAGGTTAACTTGTGAGCAACCTTAATTCCATCTGTAATTTAGATTCCCTATGGCCAGGTAAGATAATGCGGTCACCAGGTCCACGGGATAGGACAGGGACACCTCTATTCTGCCTACCACTAGGAACTCAGGTTTTAGGTTTTGGAGTGGGGAGGCGCACGTGTGACATGATGGAATATGTGTTTCAGAAAGACCATTCTGGGGGCACCTGGGTGGCTCAGCTGTTGGGCGTCTACCTTCTGCTCAGGTCATGATCCCCGGGGTCCTGGGATCGAGCCCCTCATCGGGCTCCCTGCTCAGCGGGAAGCTTGTTTCTCCCTCTCCAGCTTCCCCTGTTTGTGTTCCCTCTCTCACTGTGTCTCTCTCTGTCAAAATTAAAAAAAAAAAAGAAGAAGAAGAAGAAGAAAGACCATTCTGATGGCATGGCCATGGGCCTGGGTGGAAATCCCTTTCTCCTTCTGGTCAGATATGGCTTCCAGGGAGCGGGGAATGCCTCAATGGACCCACAGCACTTCAGATTCCACTGTTCCTTTTCTCATATTCTAGAACTGGAATTAAATTAAGTGGATTTCGCTGTAAATAGTGTTGTGTCATGTTCATTTCCCTTAGTGTCCATTTCACAGGGAGGGGGAGTGTGCCATTTAGTGCATGTGTATTACTGCGATTGAGAGTTGTGGGGACACTGCAGTTGCCGCTTGTCCAACTCCCGCCTTCGGGACGTCCCGGGTCCTCTTCCGCAGCGTTGCTGGCAGTGTTGCTGAAGACATCAGAGACAAGTTCAAGGTCGGCTGTCAGCCCGCGCACAGTCCTCGCTGCCTGTATCAGTTCTGGCTCCTTGTTTTTCCTTCCAGCCTTTACTTCCTCTTTGCTCCTTCCTTCCTTCCTTCCTTCCTTCCTTCCTTCCTTCCTTCCTTCCTTCCTTCCTTCCTTCCTCCCTCCCTCCCTCCCTCCCTTCCTCCCTTCCCTTCCCTTTCCTTCCTTCCTTCCTTCCTTCCTTCCTTCCTTCCTTCCTTCCTTCCTTCCTTCCTCTTTTTTTCTTTCACTTTCCTGTCTTTGTCTGGTCTTCATAATTTTATTTGTAGTCATTATTTTGCTTAAAGGTGTGCCTGACATTACTCTGTTTGCTCCAGAGAGTGGACCTTGTTTAGCCTGAATTCCGATGATGCTCTTGTGTTGCACTGGGAAGGCAATGAGATCTGAGCCAACCATCCCTCCCTTTACTCAAGAGACCCCGGTGTTCCCGAGACGTGTGGTGGCCTGACATGGTTTCTCTTCTGTCGGGGACAGTAGTATTTCTTGGCCTCTTACAGGCAGGTTTCATGGTTCTATTTACCCTACCTGTTTGGTGATTTGCAAGTCTGTAAGATACGTCTCAGTATCCCTCTGTAACTCTGTCAATCAGTAAATCAATAGAAATCAATAAAATAATGTGGATATGGGACTTACTTTTCATATAAAGTAGGATTTCTCAAGTATGGTACAGTAGACATTTGGGGCTGGGAGAATTCGTCATGGACAGACTGGTCTATGCATTCATTCTAGGGTGTTGAGCAGCATTGCTGGCCTCCATCCACCAGACACCAGCAGCACCAGAGGCAGGGCTCAATCCCAGGACCCTGAGATCGTGACCTGAGCTGAAATTAAGAGTAAGATGCTTAACGGACTGAGCCCCCCAGGTGCCATTCATGGCTGTGGTTTCTATTGTGAAGCATATGAAGCCAAACCCGTAGAAGAAGGCACCTCATGGGAGAAGGTCCAGAGGCAACAGGTAGAAATTTCCAAGAGTCTTCTCATGGGGGAGTCACAGAGGATAAGCTTAATTCCTCCAGCAGCACCCTGTGATCACACATGTGCGGTGCTGTCTACCAGGAAAGCTCACTGGACTCAGTGCCCATGGTTTTTACTGCGGGTTGGTCACGTAGGGACCCTCTGCCTGGAACATTCTGAAATTGCACACTCCTTGAAGCAAAGCAAGTTTCAGCATAAACCACCTTGTTACATATGTGGTTTGGGTCCAGTGAGCATTCATAATGGAGGATGGTGGAAACCCTCCTGAAATCCAAGCTCCCAGCTAATGCTAAAGACCGACTTTGCAAGCAGGTCCTTCTAGGGATCCGTCTCAGGCCTGTGCTGTGTGGACTCTTTTCTGTGCAGTCATTAAAGGAGGATAATTGTCAGATGGGGTTTAATAGCACTGGTTTTCTGGGTCAGAAGAGACCCCTAGAACTAATCCTTACTTTTTAAACCATTATATTTTAGTATTGTATAAGTCGGGAGTATAATTTGAGAAATTCTGTACACATTTATAGAAACCTTAAGATCACCTTTTGTCATACAAAATCTTACATTCTCTATTTTATGCCCTTTTTTTGCTACCATTCCACAAATAATTATAATGGAAATGTTTCTATTCCATTTTAGTGTTAACAAGAGTATTTTCATGGATGTTATCTCTTTGGAACTCTGTATCATCATTTTTTGGTAATTAGGGCATTTATTTATTTATTTTTTTCCATATTTCCAGACGAGCAGACCAACTTAGGTTAGGTGCTTTGCTCAGGTTGCATAGCTAATAAAAGCAAAGCGAGAACCCAGATAGTGTGCTTGTTTTCCTTCATGAATTCCACAACCATCTCTAGTGTCTTGTTACTGAGTCAGGTAAGAGTCACAGCTCCAACACCCAGAGGCTGTTACCAGCCTTGAGATCTACTTTGATTGCTTCCATGCCCTCAGCAGATAGTATTAAACTCTCCCTTATGTGTTGTCTACCTGGCTACCCCCTCTCCTCCATCTGCCACCACGCCATCTCTGATTGAGGGTGGGGATTCTAGTCTAGGGAATTTGTTGCAGGTGGGGACGTTGGGTGACTCAGTGCAGGGACGAATTATAGACACGAGGCTCTCAGCTTTCCAACCAACAGTTACTTCTTCAGTGTAGTCTTCTCCCGTATGGCTTTCTGTGATGATTCCAAGGGATGCACTTCTGGTAGTCTCTTTAGTCTAAAGATCTGATCTTATAACCTGAAGGGGAAAAAAAAAAAAAATGTATTTCTGCTTAGTCTCAGAAGGCAACTGTATGATGCAAATGTTGTACTCCTTACATCCTTATTTTTCACGAAATTATCATTTCTAAAACAAATGGAAATATACCTATTTCAAAAATAAATTAGTATGTTTAAAACAGATAAATATAATTTATCCCCAAATTATTAAGCAATTACAAATCAAACAGTTGGTGCTGATTAATTATCTATATGCAAGGTAGCGTTTTAAAAATTCATGATAAATTGCAGCAATCTGTTGAAGTGTTGAAGGTGATTATTTATAAAGTGTGATGTAAATGAAATTTGTCACGGCGGAAGGAAAATAAATTCTTTATTAACATCCAGTTATCTCTTTCTCTCACTTCTGGATTCAATATGTCCTACCTCTACATCAACTCTTACCGCTCTGGGACAATGATATTTATTAAGGTGGCATTTTTAATGCCATCATCACTCATGTTTTTCACGTCCAGATCAGTGTCATCACATTACCAACAAATTCCAAACTTGATTGCAAAAAAAGGATGCAAAAATAAGCTTTACATTTCCTTCCCCAAGAGCTCCACAACCTCATTTTTTGGGTTTTTCTCAATGAGTGGACGGTCTTATCACTGTTTGTCTGGTCATCCTTCCAGACTGAATTGCTAACTGTGAACATCCTCCACAAACAGGAAATGCTTTGCAAGTTCTTTCTCTAGACTTTGAACCTCAGCCTGTCTCAGTGTTTTTTTGTCAATGATTCAGATTAGGATTTAAAGCCTCTGCTAAAAATATTTGTGCATAGTCCCGAGTGAATAAGTTGATTGGCAGTTTTAGTGTCTATTGGATCTTTACAGATGAAATCTACCAATATAATATTTTCAAAGGCAAAATAATAAGCTCTCCAATTGGAGCTAAATCCATCACCAATAAAACCAGCAAGAGCCAACTTTGTTAATCAAGAATGAGAGATAGTTGAGTTGTTTCAGAAAACACAAAACAACAGATTTTGGTGGCTCTAAAAAGTAATCATTTTTCATTAATCACTGTAGAATATTATGATTCAGAATGTGGCCTTAGCTTTTTCTAACTAATCCTATCATGTCTGAAGTATTATGCATGTTTTTGGAAGTTATACTTCTAAAAAAATTTTATTATGTAAAATGTCAGATCTAGACAAGGGTAAAGAAAATTCTGTGAAACTCTGTATTCAGCAGTCAGTTAAAAAATGTATCAGTATTTTTGCAAATCTTGTTTCTATTCCCTTATCCACTTCCTCTATGAGCACCCCAGCCTCAGATGATCCTGAAGCGAATCTCAGAAAACAGGTCATATATCATCTTTCAGTATGTAAGTTGAATTCTATACTTCTGAGTAATAGGCAATCATAAAGAGGAGAGAGGAAAAGGGCCGGAATAGTCAGAGGAATCAGATGCCATATTATCTGAGAAATGAGAAAAGGAACTTGAGCATACTGGTCTAGAGAGGAGATGACCCAGGAGGACAATTTAGGGGTTCATAAACAAGAAAGGAGCAATAATGTGGAAGAAGGCAAAGAATTTATCTCGGTGTCTCTGAGGCGTAGAACCAGAACTAATGGGTAAAAGCTGTGGGGTGATAGATATCAGCTCAGTTTAAGAAAGAGCTTCCTAAAGTCAAGTGGGTCAGAGACTCAATGGATGGTTACAAGAAAGTGGTGTTTTCAACCAGCTGGGTTTATCAAGCAGACAGAACCACAGCGCTGGCACCGAGAGGGGGTTAGGTGAGATTTGATGTCACGTGACTCTCTCCAAAGAGCCCTAGGAAGTGTGGTTGGAGTCTCAGCTCACCCTTCTCTTGGTTTATAGGAAATAAGAATCTGATCTTTTCTGAATATAAAACCAGATATGAGCTTCAGTCATTTGTAATGTGGTTATACAGGGCCATGGACAGATCCTAGTGTTTTGAGCCAACAACCTGGGGATCCTCCTGGATTCTGCCACTTTCTAGCTGGGCAGAACTCAATGAGGTATTTACCTCCAGCTTGAACCTGAGGCTCCTAAGCTGTAAGATGGGGTTTTTAAGGAGGTTTCTGAGAATTACATAGGACCCATAATTTAATTCTGTTTCCTTTAATCTCTACTCAGTTAGGTGCTTGACTTTAGTGTATACGTGTTTGACTTTACTGTTCAAATGTCCAGAGCCTCCCAAACTTCCATGTTAAGATTGTATTGATGGAGTTGTATTTGTATTAATTTGTTCAACAGTCTAGCTGGGAGTACAATGACGAGATGCACATGATCTTTTCAGAAGGAGGCTAGACTCAGGTGGGCATTCCGGGTGAGGTCAAGTTCTTTTCATTACTCTGGAGAAATAAGAATATTCTTAATTTAACCATGCTTGCTTCTTCCCATCAAAAGGGAATGGTTGCAATCATTCCATTACTATAATCTTCCCACATTCTTTCTCACAAGGGTGGGAAGGAGTTAGTTTAAAGATAACATATTTTTTTCTAGTACTGTCTTAAGGGATCTGAAAAAAGTTTCCATTGTACCAAAAATCACACTAAACAATAATGGCTTATTTAACCAAGCATCACATCATTATATTGGTAGAGACTTTGTAAACCTGCAATAGTCCTTTATGGAACCTTCGCCTTCTAGAGGTTGCCACAGATAACAGGATGCCCCCAAATCATGTTTCTATTCCTCTTCTTTATTAATAATATTTACAAGGGGAGGTTTGCCAAAGGATTCAATTTATAGGATACCTAGAAAGTACAGAAATGTTCCTTGCTGGGAAGTGTGCCCTGCTAACTGACATGTCATGGTATCTGAAACATCACAACAAAACACAGAGCTGTGGACAAGACTGTTTTCTCCTCGGAAACATGAACCTGTATTCAGAGACTTCTGGCATCCATGAGATCCTAAAATGCCCCGAGGGCAGATACAGCACCAGCAGCCTTTGGAGCTCATGCAGTGTGGAACTGAGCACTGATGTTCTTTGTTCGCGAACAGGTTGTTGGGAAATGTGAGATAAATGGGATTTTTTTGTGGTGGTGGGAGAAAATGTGGGAGAGGCTTGGAAGGAGAGGGTGCCGTGGGGCAAGGAATGTTAAAACTTAGCAATGCCTCTTTGGTCTTCCTCCGCAAAACACTGCCTTCCTCCTGACAGCATTTTTCAGACGCCATGCCCTCACCATGAAAACACGGCGGGCCAGCCAAGTGCCTGACATTCCCCATGAGCACGTGGTGTGGAGCCAGCCAGTGCCCCCTGGGTCTGGAGCCCAGACATTCAGCGTGGGTAGAAACCAGTCCTGGGGTGGCCTGAAAGGAAGCTGAGGGGACAGCTCCCTTGAACTTGGTTTAACATAACCCGGGAGGTGATGACTGTTTTAACTGCCTTCTGTTCACCTACGTGGTGAGACCGTAAGTCCTCTGCCTCAGGGTTATGGGGACGCGGGAAATCCGGCACTGGGCAGATAGGATGACAGCCGTTTATTAGTCACATATACACAAAGCCAGGATAACATGGGGAGCAGAGTGAAGGACCCGGGCTGTGGGTACGGGCTTTATAGTATCAGGAGGTTGGGGTGCCCCTGGTGCCCACAGCAGCAGGCGCTGGGCTTGCTTGAAGGATTTCAGGAGCCGACAGCTGACGCCACTACTCGGGGATGAGCAGGAAAGGTGCCGGGTCCCGTGAAAAGGAGGGTCTTTGGGCTTAGGGGACCTCATCCATGGTGATGCAGCAGGGAGGGGAACGTGCAGTTTGGCCGTTTGAGACCCTCCCATCCCCCCACGTATGGAGGCAACACAAAATAGTAGGCTTTGATTTTAGACCTTATGCCATCGTGACTGGAAGAAAAAGAGAGAGAAGAAAAATTGCACTCATTTGTAACCCCAGTGGGCCCCTTGCTCATTGTTTCAGTCACTCAGCTCACATATTCATAGTTTCTCCCTACCTTTCTTTTTTCTTTTCTTTTTGAGAGAGAGAGAGTGCTAGAGAGCACACACGAAGGTGGGGGGTGGCCAGAGGGAGAGGGAGAGAGGAAATCATAAGCAGGCTCCACACTAAGTGCAGAGCCTGACGTGGGGCTCAGTCTCACAACCCTGAGATCCTGAACTGAGCCAAAATCAAGAGTCGGACGCTTAACTGACTGAGCCACCCAGGTACCCCTTCCCCCGACCTTTCTATTCCTAAATATTAACATGCATATACATTACAGCAAAAAATCCCAGCAGTGAGATAGAAGGAATTTCAGATCAAAGACAACCTTTATTCACCTGTTGGGGGGCTCAAAATAAGGGATACGTTAGGGAGTTGATAAAGATACTTGATTCTTGGCCAAGGGGCACCCTCCCTTCCTCCACCTCCCAGCACCTAACAGGTCACACATTACATCTCCACTGAATGTTCTTTGCTGTCATTGTCTTTCAAAAGCTATCCTCATTATTAAGAGGAGGATACCTTTCTTTGTCCTCCAGTAGGATATACAAAAATGATAAAACTAGAGATGCACTTCCTGTTTAGTTTTCCATCCTCGGTCTCCCAGGTCCACTGAGGAAACAACTGGACATTACTCCCCACAGGCGAACTCAGAGGGAGTGTGAGTGTGAAGGCATCACCCTCCTGAACAGCCTAGGATCTCAAAGCTGAGAACCAGAGGCTAGGCTCCACCACCAGTGATTCATTTGACATCCAGTTGAATTCATTTTCTTACAAGATGGTTCCCTGAATGTGTGGCCGTATTTTAATTTCCAGTGCTTGGTGCACTGCTCTGGGATTTGCTTGGAACATTATTGGAATACAACGCATCCTATCCTTGGAGGCTGGGTGGTTGAAGCTTTCCGACTTTCTCTTCACCCCTGCCCCACTCCTTCCTTCAGTATACCCATCTCCCCTCTCCTTCTTGGCCTTTGCGTCCCCTCTTCCTTCCCTGCTTCATTGGCCCTGTTTATCTGTCCTCTGTCTTCCCACTGCACAAGTCCCATCCCTCTTGGTTTATAGACATGTGTTGGGCAAATAAGAAATGCTCTTCAAGAGGAAATAATAGACATAAACTCAAACTAAAGTGATCTATTTTAATGGTATGTGTTTTTGTTTGTTTGTTTCTGTCCATTCTTACAACATAATTCCCCCAACAGACTTGAATTTGAGTTTGTTTACATCTTTCACGAGGAGTCGGTATTTCCTAAAAAGAGACTAGGCACAAAGCCACCATTTGAGAGTTCCTAATCCTCCAATTAGTGTAAAAAAAAAAAAAAGTAGATTGACGAGCTAAATTCTTCTTATCAATCTCTGCAGGGGAGATAGCAGGAGATGAGGCGAGAGGGTGTTGGAGAAAAAATAAATCATCATAGCCCTTGTGGTTGGTTTCTGCAAGGAGGCCCATTGAGAAACACCCAAGTGTAAGCGAAAATGGGGGCCTGGGCAAACCTCTTTAGACAGGTCCTGTGGTTAACAATCCAAGCGTAATTGGTGAGAATAACTGGACTTTTACCAGGTAATCACATGATGAAGAATGAGTACAGGTCACACGATGAGGAACTAGTACAGGTCACAGGCATTAAAGGCCATGGTTTCTTTTGTTTTGCAAGAACCTAAATTCAAGTCATAGAAAAAGGTTACTGGCAGTATGTAGGTGTCCTTGAACCGGGAGATGGAGGTACTTGTCTCAGGGACTCGAAGAATGAATCCCGTGGGCAAAGGAGAGTGAGTAAAGCCATAGAGTTTTATTAAGCAAGGATACAGAAAGAAAAAGCTCTCGGGAGTGAGAGGGGTCCCGACAGGGTTTCCACTGAGGGCTTTTAGGGTTGGTCTTTTATTGAAGGCTAACCAGGGAACTTAAATCCTTTTTTTTTTTTTTTTTAAAGATTTTATTCATTTATTTGACAGAGAGAGACACAGCGAGAGAGGGAACACAAGCAAGGGGAGTGGGAGAGGGAGAAGCAGGCTTCCCGCTGAGCGGGGAGCCCGATGCGGGGCTCGATCCCAGGACCCTGGGATCATAACCTGAGCTGAAGGCAGACGCTTAACGACTGAGCCACCCAGGTGCCCCGAACTTAAATCCTTTTAACGTCTCTATTGATGGCATCATTGAGGAAAGACTAGCGATAACACCTTTAGTGGCTTACTTCCTTGTCAGGATCTGTAATTCTTTATTGGTCACAAGGGACTGTTATAACAAGACCCCACTTCTGACACCTAGGGCAGGGTGGTCTGGTTTGTTCCCTTATTTCTGGTTTCCTTACAAAACCTCCCTGTTTTGGGGATTTGTGTGAGCCCCCTACCTATCTCCCCCTACCTAGCCCCACCTGTCCCTTACTCAGTAGGACCCTTTAGATGTATATCAATGGGTCATATACTTGGGGGATAATTGCCAACATGTGTCCTGGGGTGGAAGGGGGGTGGATAGCAGAAATTTCCAAATTTTTATATGTTAAAGTAGACATACAGGATCCTGGGGGTCAGGCTAAGATTGCCTTTTGCCTTTAACGAAGTGTCAACATCCAGGCACTTGAGTCCCTAGGGGAATGTCACTCTGCCTGGTTCAAGGACTTGTCAATGGGCTGTAGGTAGTAAGGACATTTAATAACTTTTCTTCTGCCTTTGTTTCCCACATCATCCTGATGGCTTCTGTGGCTCTGGCGGACTGGGTGGAAGTTTTATTCCTTTCATCATCAGATCTGCTTCTACTCACAACACTTCTGACATCAGTGGGGCTTTTCAACCACACCTGAGTCACACAAAGTGTGTGACACAACCACACACAAAGTCATTGTGGCTTTCTGAACTCCTAGATTCATGACTTCTGTCAACACATATTTAATTAGGATGTCCTGTGTGGTGGTCAGACTTCTAAGTGCAGGAAGTAAAATGGTGACCAAAGAAAAGGACTTTCTTCTCTTAGAAGTTTGATTATAGTTGGAGACAAACATTTAATCAATTAATAGTTAAGGAAAGGGCTCGAAAGTGATAGTACATGGGCCATGTATCCTATGGAAGCAAAAGGTGACCTGATTTTCCTCCATGGGGCAGTCTGAAAGTGTTTTTCCCACACCGACCAATTCAGCAACTCCCCGGACACCAACTAGGTATCCTAAAATTCAGTTTAATTCTGACACTAGCTTCCTGGAATTCCTCAGACCCCACAGAGTGAGGACTCAGTCCGGGAAGAGTAATCTCTCCTTCAGATGCCAGTCACAAGTCCTGATGGTCACCTATACTTCTGACCAGCTTGCTCTAAATCGGGGCTTCCCTCTATCCATTCCTCAGGTTCGATAATTTGCCAGAAATGGCTCATACAACTCAGGAAAACACTTTACTTAAATGTGCCAGTTTATTATAAAAGATACAATTCAGGGACACCCAAATGGAAGAGTTGTGTGGGACAGAGTAACAGGGGCGGTGGTGCATGTTGGGCCCACCACCCTCCCAACACCTCAGTGTGTTCTCTAACCAAGGAGCTATCTGAACCTCATCGTGTACTATATTTATGGAGGTTTCATTACATCAGCATGGTTAATTAAATCATGGTTATTGATGAGTGAACTCAATTTTCAGCCCTTTCCCCATTCCTGGAAGCCTACGGGTGGGGCTGTAAGTTCCAACCCCCTACTGGGGTGGTTGCTTCTCTTGAGAGCCAGCCCCATCCTGAAGCTGTCCTCGGGCCCACCAAGAGTCAGGTCATTAGCATAAACTCAGGTGTGGTTGAAAGGACCTTGTTATGAATCACAAAAGATGTTCCTCTCAGGAGTGTGTCCTAGGACTCCTGAAATTCCAAGAGTTTTCAAAGCTCTGTGTCAGGAACTGGGAGGGGAAGGGGACAAAGACCAAGGATATGTTCCTCCTGGTGTCAGACATTGATAACAAATTTTCAGTAATTCCTTAACACACAGAATTGTTTGTTCCAGCTTTCTCCAAATATTGCAGTAATCAGCTTAACATTCTGAACAGATTTTGTAGTGGGTTTTGTTTTTGTTTTTGTTTTTTGGCAGACATCTGTATCTTTTTTTTTTTTTCCCCTGACTGAATGGATGAAACTTTTCTAAACGTTTGGAATTCCTTAGACATTTACATGAAATTTTATTTTCAAATCTCCCCCAGAGCAAAAAAAAAAAAAAAAAAAAATCCTCATCAACACACTTGGAAATACTTGTTACTCTGAACCTTTTAAGAATATTAAAAGCAAACTTCCGCCCAATAGCTATTTCCATTTCTCCCTTCCAATGTAGCTGTGTTTCCAAGCTACACACAGATAACCTGGAGGATTAGGATGGGATGAGAAAAGATTTTTAAGAAATAATCGACATCATTAAACAGTTAACAGTTTTGCAGGCTTACTGTGTGCAGACTCTATATTCAATGCCATTTAAAAATTCTCCTTCGCACTCGCCACGGCCCTTCGAGGCTGTTAGTATTTATTATATCCATTAAGCCATGAGGAGTAATGAGGGAGAGAGAATGACAGTCTCCTAAATCACGTAGCCAGGGTTCAGCCCAGCTCTCCCTGCCCCCAGATAAACCCAAGGGTGCCTGGAGCAGGACTTTCATGGTCTTTACAAAGGAAGAGAGAGAGACCTGTGACTTTGCCTTTGAGTCTGCAAGGGGGGAAGACAGACTGACAGCCAGACCTGCTGTCTCCCTTCTGGATCAGCTGCCTGCTGGCCTGACTCTCTGTCTTCATTAGGTCACCAAACAGCATACCCGAGACTGAGTAGGTTCGATCAATACATTTTTAATCCAATAGTCAGGATTTTTGTTGCATAGGAGAATTTTGCTTCCCTGAGCCCTCTAATTTAAGAACTCAAATGAATCTGTAGAATTATGCCTCAGACTAGCATTTGAGAACCTAGTTGAAGGGAAGAGGGTTAGACTTGGAACTTCTCTGGAGATTCTTTCCAAATCAGCATGAATATTTCTATTTTATTTTCATGTCATGACATCTGACAACTCATCTCCCCAGTGTTCCTCCTCAGCCACTTTTGAGTATTCAGTCTAAATGAGCATCCAGTAGGTGCAAACCTCTGGGTTTTGCTCTGGGTGCAGGCCGCTGGCCTTTGGGCCCAGGGATATCGCCATGACCACCCTGACCTTTGACCTCTGGCTGCACTTCTGCACTCTGCCTCCTGGGGGCCTTGGCGGCTGTGTGCAGAGCTGTCCAGAGGCCACCCCCTCTCTGCTCACTCTTGTATATAACCCACCCCATTCGCGCCCCTTGACCTTGCCACTGGGAAGCATCTGGAAGTCATGGCCAGCACCAGGATGCCAGGCTGACCATTCTCGTGCTTCGGTTCTGAATCACTAGGGCTGCCTTACGAGTAAAGTGGTGGGAGGAAGAGGCTGGGGGCTTCATTTATTCATTTATTCTTCAGTGTTCGTGGGCCTCATCTGCAGGGAGAAATGATAATTAATTTTTTAGAGCCAGGCAGCCTCCGTCCATGATATTAACCACATGTTTTGTGATGGAGCTGAACCTTTTGATGGCCATTTTCAGGTATAATACCGAAGCTCTGATTTCGTTTGGCTGACTTTCAGTGAAATTTAATTTGGTATGAAAACAGATTATGTGTGTGTGTATGTGTTTATGAAATTACATATATATGTATGAAATATATATATGAAATTACATATATGTGTATATATATATGAAATATGTATATGAAATATATAGTTTGTTTGCCGGGAGTGCTGAGCTTTACTTTCCCCCCTTAGAATAGTTTCGTGGTCGTCTCTCCAGTGTGATAGCACATGGGCCATGTATCCTGTGGAAGCAAAAGGTGACGTGGTTTTCCTCCATGGGGCAGTCTGAAAGTCTTCAGGACAGGCTGCTGTGCAAAGGTAATAGCGGAGATGGTGTTGAAGGAGTTTTCTCTGTGTTTCTTACTTGGTAGAGGAGTCATTCTCTGGATTGCTGCCAGATGCAAAACTCTCCCTCCACCCTGCGTATGCCTCATCCACCTAATGGGTCAGCAAATCCATCAGTGAGAAGAAATGAGCTTTCCAGGTCCTGATGAAGACCGAAGACTCCAAGCCCAACTACTCCTACTGACTTGGTTTGCCCTAGAATTTACAGGGAGTTTCCACATCCATCTCCTTTTATCTCCAAACACAGGAAGCATGGGGATTATTGTTCCCATTATATGGATGTGCAGATTGAGTTTCAGAAATGCAAAATGATTTGCCCAAACTTCACTCTTCTTGAACCCGTGGTCTTAAAACCTGTGATGAAGTTTTGCCTTGAAATTATTGCCCACTGCTCAGAAAGTTTCTAAAGGCAAAGTCATTGTGGCTTTCTGAACTCCTAGATTCATGACTTCTGTCAACACATATTTAATTAGGATGTCCTGTGTGGCGGTCAGATTTCTAAGTGCAGGAAGTAAAATGGTGACCAAAGAAAAGGACTTTCTTCTCTTAGAAGTTTGATTATAGTTGGAGACAAACATTTAATCGATTAATAGTTAAGGAAAGGGCTAGAAAATGATCAGTGTGCTGCCAAGAATACAAATGCAATAATCCAGTAGACAGCATCATTATGGCTCCTGTATGTTAGGTGGGCAGCACAAGCCCACTCTTAGGGAGTGATTTTGAGCTAACACCTGAGCAATGAGGCATGGGGGAGGGGTGAGAGGAAGAGATTTCTGGAGAGGGAGACCAGGAAATCCAAAGGTCCAGAAGACAGAATGACCTTGGTAGGCTAAAGGAATATACAGAAGTTTAAAGTTGCTGGATCATAGTGGTCAAGGGGCGGAGGGATATTACACATGGTCTGAGAAATGGGGGCAAGATCTCATGACATTTGTGAACAAGGCTGAAGACTCCAGATTTTAAGTACAATGCTAAGCCCATGGAAGATATGAAATGTAATCTAATACACATGTTAGAAAGGTACTTTGGTTGAGGTGTAGAGAAATGGTTATGATGGAGCAAGACTGGAATAAGAACACCAATTAGGAGATGATTACAGTAATTCAGTCAAGAGATACTGGTAGAGAAATGGATGGGTTTGGGATTTTTTTTGGTTTGTTACCATCAAGAGGATTTGCTGGTGGATTGCATGTTGGCAGTGAGTAAATAAGGGGAATCAAGGATAGCTTGCCTATTGTTTTTACCGGAGTGGGTGGTGATATGAACAGAACCTGGGGGAAAAGCAAGCTGGAACACATTGAGAGGAATCGTGTGTGGTGATTTGGGTACCATGAGATGCCTTTTGGCTATCCTGAGGGATGTGCCCAGAAGAGAGAAGAATGAATAGTTCCTGGCAATGGACAGAAATGGAGGCAAAGCATATGGATGGTTTTTACCCTCATGGACCAGTTGATACTCCCCAAGGAGGAAGGGTTGAGAAGAACCACAGGAGTGTCAGGCAGATGCCAGAGGCATGCCACCATTTGGGGAAGACCTAGCAGGGGGGGGCTGGTAAGGAGACTGAGAAGGAGCAGCTAGTGAGTGAGGAAAACCTGGGCATTGTGGGTAGACCATGAGAAGTAAGTGGTTCTAGAAGGAAGGAGAAGTCAACACTAATGCTTTTGAGAAGTCAGTAACAAAATGCTAGGCAGGTTGATGATTGAGCTATGGTGACTTCTTGTTCCATTCCCTTCCCAAAAAAGAGCAAGACAAAATCCAAAATAAAACATGTGGCCCACACTTGTCACTACACGCCCTTTGTTTCCAAGCAAAGATGAATATAAGGGTCCAGAGAAACCAGGCTTTGTGTTTACCTCCAAACCAGCTTCTTTCCTGGATGATAGAATACTTTCTCACACCACCACCACCACCACTGGAATGGAGCATCTCAAACTGACCTCAGAGAACGAACTCGAGACCATCTGTCCAGAGCGCATGTAGCGCTTTTTTTAAAGCTGCATACCTGTTCATGGTTCAATCTTAGATCCTTCACGTGCTTTCTGACCTTGAGCAGTTGTTTATCATGCTCCATGCCTCAGTTTCCCCACCTCTAACTATGGTTAATGTCTTAATGTAGGTAAACTATTGTATTACCTTAAGGCTTAAAATGCTTAAATGGAAAAAGTCCTGTTTTCAAACCACATTATGTAAGAGGCTTCATGGTCTGTCCTTCTCTCCCTTTCCAGCTTCAAAGTCTGCTAATCCCCACCCTTCCTTGTGGGCTTCAGCAGACACATCTCTCACAGGTCCCTGAACATGGGATGCCTTTTCACTCCTAACAGACCTTACACATGCGGTTACTTGCGTCCAGCAAGCACTTGCCCCTTTCATCTGCCCCGAGAAGCTCTGTCCTCCATCCCTGCTCACATGGAAGCCCAGCTGAGTTTCTTTGTGTGGCTCTCCCTCTTCGCTACCCAGGGTGTTCGCTTCTCGATGTTCTCATGCTATATACTCTTACTTCCCAAATTGTATTAGTTACTCCCTTCCTTTTCTCTCACCTTTACTACGCTGAGAATTTCTAAAGTGTAGGAGGCTTTAGGAAGAATCATGTTGTAACCCACATTCTTTCACATAATAGGTGCTCAGTAAATATTGGTTGAATATGTTTACAAGTTAGGATGGATTACATAGAAATATACTGGATAATTAGCATCCCCTGTTTTGGAGTGTTTCCTTGGCATAGAACCAATTAAAATGATGACAGGGGCACCTGGATGGCTTAGTCAGTTAAGCATCTGACTCCTGGTTTCAGCTCAGGTCATGTGGGGAGTCTGCCTGAAAATTCCCTCTGCTCCTCCACCATTCGCTTGTGTGTCTCTCTCTCTGATAAATATAAATCTTTAGGGGTGCCTGGGTGACTCAGTCAGTTAAGCATCTGCCTTCAGCTCAGGTCACAATCCCAGGGTCCTGGGATCAAGACCCGCGTCCGGCTCCCTGCTCAGCAGGGGAGTCTGCTTCTCCCTCTCCCTCGGCCTGTGCTTGCTCCCGTGCTCTCTCACTCTCTCTCAAATGAATAAATACAATCTTTAAAAAAAATCTTAAAAAAAAATAAAACGATTACATAAGGATGACATAGAATTTGTCTGTATTTCATATGTGGTGAGTTTACCAATATTAAACTCAGACAAGCCTCAATGACTGTCCTTTGTGTTTTTACACATTGGAGGAGAAACTTTACTTGGTTGTTTTAGGATTATTATGCAGTAACGTTTTTGTTTATCACTGATGTAGAGGGAATATAGAAGCTATTCCCTAAACTATGAGTTTCTTTTTCCTGGGACTCATCATTATTTAAAGGAAAAGCAAATATTGGCAGAGAAGGCCTAGGGATGAAATCTTTCGGAAATGCCCAGAGTCTGGTGCCTAGAAAAAGTGAGATTCTGAGATTTTGTAGGTCACTTGTGGATTTGCCACATCCATTTTTTAAATAGATTCAATTATAATTGGGTAATTAAACATTATGTGTCGGCCGAATCACCCAGATTATGTATTAGTATGAACACAAATCTAACTAATTACGAATGACATTTGTCAAAATACCATAGAAGGCAAACCAATCAAAATAGTTATAAATAGGCTGATAAGGTCTTTGAATATGCAACAAAAATGATGACTACACTGGAACAGAGATAGTTCTCAAAATCAGAAATCATTTCTAAATTAAAAAACAATTAAGTATTTTATAATTGCTATTTAGATGCATGTGTATGTGGCTTGATTTTCACCACTACAATAATCCTTAGAAAATAATTAAGAGACCTAATTATCCATCATCATAATCTATTAAACCAAGTTGCCCTTGAGAGCACATATAGATGTGTATGGGGAAATGTTATCTTATTTGGGAAAACAAAGAAGAAAAATCTGCTTCTCTTAATATTCAGCTTAATCAAAACTGTAGGCCTTAGGAAGTGAGGATAACTCTGTTAGCATGATTTATTTGAGAGAGATTAGTGCTCTTAGGGTATGACTGTTCTAGAAAATACTACACTGAAAGCGCAGTGCTTGCCTACAGCCTCTGTGATGGCTTGGGGAGCAATGCTTGGCTTCCCTCTCTAATAGCATTACTGTTGCCAGCCTTGAGACCATTTAGGGAGACTCCAAAAGGCTGGGTTCTCCAGTAAGAGGAGAGCAGTGGGAATTGTGAGACTGTTTGGGGTCAAGGTGTAGAGACTGGGGGAAAAGGTAGGCTAGCTCCCAGCAAGGACAGGAACCCAGGAGTGAACCAGGTCCCACTGCTCCTTGTCCTTGTCTTTCTGGGGCCCGGCGGTACCTCTTCAATGGTCTGTCACACCTCCCCCGAGTTCCCCTGCCATGTGCAATGAGGCAAAGGGGCTGGCCTCCGTGGTACACGTGGGGCGGGAAGGACCCACCTTTCACTGGAATGGGGGGACGTGGAATCTTAGAATCTCAAATTGGAAATTCAAGTGTTTTCTTGGCCATGCTTGCATAATGTGTGGGTCCTTCATGCCATATCCAAGACACTGGGTTCTGTTGACCGTGGTGCTTTTCAGCTCAGCTTGCATGGTATCTCTGTGGGATGGCGTTTCCTTTATTCTCCCAAGTCCGATACATAAACTGACTTTGGGAATATAACCCAGTGTGAATTACCTGTATGTAGTTTAGTATCTTTACCCCAGTGTAATGTGCTGGAAGATGGGATTGTATATACACTGGCTGCTCATACATGCTCTTTGTCTTGCCTTTGATATAATTCCCCATGGGTTTGGATAATTCCACAGAATTGCAGAGTGATAGGCTATCCTCAATTAAATTTACTTTTGTGTTTTGAGGGCCCTTTCAGAACTCAGGGTAGGAGGGGTTGCCAGCCGAAACGTTCAAACGAATGAGTTCATGTGGCATCAACATTGAAACCATAACAGTTTTGTCAAAAATCTCTGTAATGACAAAGTGAAGAGACATCAGCTGTTCAAGCAAACCATTTTATTTCTCTTTCCCCACCAAAGGTCTTTTCCCATTTATTAGGAAGAGAAAGCATCGTATTTTATTTCCTCTGACAAGTTCAAAGCAAGCCAACTCAGTCTTTCAGTAGGACCCTGGTGAGGCAGGAAGGAATTAGGAGTCTGGGAGAGCCTGGCACCCCACTCACTGAAAGATGGGGCCAAGGCACATGGGCTAAGACAATGGAAGCTGAAGCCAGATGACCTGAGTTCGAATCCTGCATCATCCACTTAATAGCTTGGTGATGTTGGGTGACTTACTTCCCCTGCCACCTGCTGTGTAGGCTGAATCTGATAGTAGTGCCTATTTCTCATGGCTCTTGGGAGGAGAATGTGTGTGTGTGTGTGTGTGTGTGTGTTTGCATGTGTGTAGTCCACGTATACATATGCCTGCATTATTTTTCTATCACTGCTGTGACAAACTAACACAAGCGTAGAGACTTAAAGCAACAGAGCTCCGTTCTCTCACAGTTCTAGAGGCCAGGAATCCAAAATGAGTTTTATGGAGCGAAGATCGAGGTGTCTCGTAGGCCGTGTTCCCTCTGGGGGCTCTAGGGGAGAATCTGTTCTTTGCCTCTTCTGGATCCTGGTGGCTGCTGGCCTTCCTTGCCTTGTGGCTGCATCACCGCAGTCTCTGCCTCGGGGTCACACTGCCTTCTCCTCTGTGCATGCAGATCCCTCTCTGCCTCCCTCTGCACGGTACGTTTCACTGTATTTAGGAGCCGCCCAAATAATCCAGGATAATTGCCCCATCTCCAGATCCTTAATGCAGTCACATCTGCAAAGTCCTTTTTTTCCCATACAAGGTGACACATTCACAGGTTCCAGGGAATAGGATGCGGATATCTTGTGTGGGGCCATTATTCAGCTGACCGCATTGTCTCACTCCGACGCGCACAAGCATGTGGCTCTGGGTGCTGCCAGAGCCCTAAAGCTCAGTTCCTTCATAGGAGGCTGGGTGAATTACAGTGTTTGCAATGAATTGCCAGGTCTAGCTAGTCGGGTAGCAGAAAAGCTCCTGAGAATGGGCCGAATGGGGGAGGGGGAGCGTGAGTGACCTTCACTGGAATTTGTTGTAAAATTATACCAAAAAATTCCCATTTTCAAACAAAATATCCTAGACGTTACATATATCAGAAAACCACCTGCTCTTGGGCGCCTGGGTGGCTCAGTCAGTTAAGTGCCTACTCTTGATTTCGGCTCAGGTCATGATCTTAGGATCATGAGATCGAGCCCCGTGTCAGGCTCTCTGCTCAGAGTAGAGTCTGCTTGAGATTCTCTCTCTTCCTTTGCCCCTTGCCCTGCACACACACACACACACACACACACACACACACACTCTCTCTCTCTCTCTCTCTCTCTCTCTCTCTCTCTCAAATAAATAAATAAAATCTTAAAAAAAGAAAAAACCCAGAACCTCTTATTCTCATATATGAAACACTTTTGGACTTCTTTACTGGATGGAGCTCTTTCTCATCTAAGGTTTTAGGAATAGTTGTGATAATATTTTAGGACTCTCCTCTGGTATGTAGTCTGATTATACTAGAGAGAGAGACAAATGTTTGAAGAAATAAATGGCAAACTCACAAAGTACTGTTTAATGCTAAATTATTTGATTTAGTAAGTTCCAGCAGACATTCATAAAATTATGAGAATGTTAAATATTAACGGGGAAATGGATATATCAATAATGTTCATTAAGTTCTCATTTAACATTGTGATCATATTATAATGTTTTTTGAACAGAAGTATATCATCCTGTTTCACAGTTTATTTAAAATAAGAAAGAAATGTAACTGCCCAGATGTACACCAGAAAACAAATTTTAATGTTCATTTCGCTCAGTTGCAAACAAAAATTTATGGAAATAATGCTGAATAAAGCTCATAAAAAGAGTTTTCAATATATCCTGAGATTTGGCAGATAGATCGATATGTTCTGAAACTGGGAGTAAAGTCATTCGTGGTAGTGGTAGGATGCATCTCAGGAAACAAGCATTTATAATGTGAATAATAAATAAATTCTGAGTGGTTGGTTCAGTGAATAGAAAATAATTTCCAAAGAAGCATCTATAATCTGGGCTTTCTATGTACTCCTGTGAATACGGTACACACATTCTAACTCAGAACTGCAGAGAAAAGTAATCAGGTATGAAGTGTTGTTTGTTTTCATGAAGCCAGTTTCAGAAAAAAATAGAAAATATTGATGGGAAAAACTAAAAGCAAACACTCATCTATTTAAATCTATATTGCCTGTTAAGCTGACAGTTTATGTAGAACGTCTTCATTAGGATTCAGCCAGAATATGCAATAATGAGACCAAAACTGATGAGCACGACATAGGTGACCTTACAGTTCTAGCAAGAGAAACCAAACACACAAAAAGTCACAAGTGGTAGGTAAGGTGTATAGAAATTATCGTGTCTCTGCATCTTCATTTACATTCATGCTATGGTTGCTGGAGTCTTTTTCTACATCTGTTTCATGTTGTCTGAAAATAAAGACCTTGGTCCTTCATATTGCTTGTGTGATACATTCCCTTTGAACCCTTTGACTATATTTCCAAATGAAATCTCATTATAGGGCTGGGGCGCTCATTCCTGTACTCAGGCCATGATTGACTCTCTTCATTTTCCCAATGGTTCTAGAATATGCTTGCCAGTCGTCAAGTGCTCTGTGTAGGAATGCTTTGGTCCAAGCCATGCTACAAAGTTATCTTTCCAAAGACATTTCCAGGACAGCCTTCTTTATAGCAAGTTGTTTGTCCCTAGAGTTCTTTTTTTTTTTTTTATTTTGATTTTTTAAAGATTTTATGTATTTATTTGACAGAGAGAGAGACAGCGAGAGCGGGAACACAAGCAGGGGGAGTGGGAGAGGGAGAAGCAGGCTTCCCGCTGAGTAGGGAGCCCAATGTGGGGCTCGATCCCAGGACCCTGAGATCATGACCTGAGCCGAAGGCAGACGCTTAATGACTAAGCCACCCAGGCGCCCCTAGAGTTCTGTATCTTACAAATAATCCCATGCCAGTATGCTGCTCATTCTTTTTTCTTTTTTTTCTTTAATTTATATTTTGCAAAGCCTCATGTCATTGTCAAGTAAGTCTTCAAATAGTGGTATGAAGCTCAGGATGGTCTGATAGTTGTCATAACTTTCTATAATCAACTCATTCCCTTTGGGGCACCTTTTTGCATGTACAGAATAAATGTTACATCAGATATAACATCTAATTTCCATTTGATTATGATGTATTATTTAATTTCTAGTGAGCATTACAATTTCTGTTAAACATTACAGATATTGTGGTGTTTGAATGGCATCATCTCTATGATGTATGTTTTTGAAAAACATACGGAGAGAAAATATGTTCAGAAGCAACAGTTTTCCCACCAAACACACTGGGAACTTAAAAAAGGCAATTCCTTGAAAAGTCAGCCCACTCTAATGGCAACATGTTTGACTGACTTTGAACTGAGTTTCTTATGTACTAATACTTCAGGAAATTTAAGTATAAAAATAGTCCTTCCTCTAGTAATTGGACTTTTTTCCACTATGGTTAGGCCAGCAAATTGTACAGGATGCCATTTTTTAAATCAGTCCTACTTGGATCCACCAAAATAATTTTTTTGAAACCCAAAGCAGCTTTTGGTACTAGGCTTACCTTCCAGTACCACTTTTCGTTAACAGCATCATTTTTAAAGTTAACAATTGTTTGCTGCCTCGGTGTCTATCATAATTTAAAATATTATACCATATATTACAGCATCCTTTGATATTAGGCTCATTCCTAAGGTACTTTTTTCACCAAATTGTCTCAGTGGGCCTCATCCGTGTTCACGAATAGGGTTATTAGAGCTTGTCCTCCATTACTTTGTTTTCCTCCCTCCTCAGGGCCATTCCAAGCATTTAACTTGGGTGTCAGAGTTTGACTGGTACATTAAAACCAAATATGTTAAATATGCTTCCTGGAACCGCAGGATTTTAGAGGTGCTCAGGGGTTTTCTACATTACATATGTTTTAAGTCTGTTATTTAAAGATCGTTTATACTAATATACATAATATACACAATGTTTAGGCATTGGAAACCCTCAGTGAATTAACTTTTATTATAACATTACCTGGATTAATTGGTTTATTGTAGAATATAGAATAAATTGACTGCTTTTACTTCGGAATATACTCCACATTACCTGAGCTTCAAAGGTGGCCTCATTTATTACTACTTAATTCGTATAAATCACTATTATTTCAAAAGTAGACAACCAAAACAAAATACAGAAATAATTAGATACTGAGTGTTGTGACTCAGGGGTCATTTGTTCTTACATTTTACTAATCATTTACTGCTGTAATTTTACATTTTATAAAGCATGAATTTGGTAAAGGCCACTTTTACTTTCTTTTATATGAGATTGTGCATAAGAATTAAAGAAACGAGCTTGGTCATAGCAGCTCTTACTAGACACATCACCAGAGGCAAGGGAAACAAAAACAAAAATGAACTATTGGAACTTCATCAAGATAAAAAGCTTTTGCATGGTGAAGAAAGCAATCAACAAAACTAAAAGGCAGCCTACAGAATGGGAGAAGATATTTGCAAATGCCATATCTGATAAAGGGTTAGTATCCAAAATCTATAAAGAACTTACCATACTCAACACCCAAAAAACAACCCAGGTAAGAAATGGGCAGAAGACATGAGTAGACAGTTTTCCAAAGAAGACATTCAGATGGCTAATAGACACGTGAAAAGATGCTCAACATGACTCATCATCAGGGAAATACAAATCAAAACCACCATGAGATACCACCTCACACCTGTCAGAGTGGCTAAAATTAACAACACAAGAAACAACAGGTGTTGGTGAGGATGCGGAGAAAGGGGAACCCTCTTGAATTGTTGGTGGGAATGCAAGCTGGTGCAGGCACTCTGGAAAACAGTATGGAGGTTCCTCAAAAAACTAAAAATAGAGCTACCCTACATCCCAGCAATTGAACTACTAGGTATTTACCCAAACAGTACAAATATACAGATTCAAAGATGCACATGCACTTCAATGTTTATAGCGGCATTATCCACAATAGTCAAACTATGGAGATTGCACAAATGTTCACTGATGAATGGATGAAGATGTGATACACACAACACACACACACACAAACACACAAAAACACACGACTATTAATTATTCCATCAAAAGGAATGAAATCTTGCTATTTGCAATGCTGTGGATAGAACTAGAATGTATTATGCTAAGCCAAATATGCCAATCAGAGAAAGACAAATGCTGTATGATTTCTGTGGGTCAGAAGACAGTGGTTTGAGCACAGGTTTCAATCCAAGTCACCAAGTTCAAATTTTGATGTCTCACTTACTCTTCTTGTCGCTTTATGGTAAGTTATTTAGCTGATGTCCTCATCCAGAATATTATGTTAATTTTATCTCCCACGTAAAATTATAGAGAGACTTAACTTAGAAAATGTATACAAAGCACCCAGCTCTGTAGTCAGCACAATGTAAGAGTTTTGTAAATTGTTATCAGTATTTTGCCTAAGATTTGGCAGCTGATTTCCAGCAAAGCAATGGCCCTCATTTGTGTACTACCAGTTGTCAATCTCAAACTTTTACTTTTATGTCACACTATCTTGTACTGGGTTGAATGGTGTCCTTCCAAAATTCATATCCTCCCAGATTCTCAGAAGGTGACCTTATCTGGAGGTAGAGTGTTTGCATATGCAATGAGCCACATGAGGTTTTCTTAGACTAGGGTGGACCTTAATCAAAGACCAGTGTCCTTATAAGCAGAGGACATTTGGGCAAATAGAGGCAGAGGCTGGAGTGATGTTTCCAGAAGCCCTGAAACACCAGGGCTGCTAACCTCCAGCAGAGTTTGGGAGAGGGGCAGGGAACAGATTCTCTCCTGGGGACTCCAGAAGAACCAACCCTGCTGGCACTTTGATTTCAGACTTCTAGCCTTGGGAACTACGAGGGAAGAAGTTTCTATTGTTTAAAGCCACCCAGTCTATGGTACTTTGTTATGACAGCCCTAGGAATCTAATATACTGTCTACTCAAAAAACAACCCTCAATTTAAAAAGATCCAACCAGGGCGCCTGGGTGGCTCAGTTGGTTAAGCGCCCGACTGTTTATTTCAGCTCAGGTCATGATCTCAGGGTCATGGGATTGAGCCCTGCGTCGGGCTCTGTGCTCAGCCCCGAGTCTACTTGTCCCTCTCCCTCTGCTCCTCCCCCCGCTCACGCTCTCTCTCTCCAAAATAAATAAATAAAATCTTAAAAAGATCCACTGAGAAACAGAAGGCCCAGTAAGCATTTAACAAGTTGGGAACCCCACTGTGCAGCTATCAAAAGTAAGTCTGATTTGGTATTCTGATGTGGAAGAAGATCTTGGGCTTTCATACAAGGGTTTTAAAAAAGGGTAGTAACACATTTTTATGGGATTTCCAAAGTAAGCTGTATCTGTAATCTTGGATGATGCCAATGTCCTGAGAATCAAAAACCAGTCATTGGATAATAGGACTAATGCCCCCTTACAGTTCTCTGATTTGGAGGTCACCAGTAAGAGTGAAATGGACTTACATATTTGCCATGGACAGAAATCCTTCCCAAGTGACTAAACTATCCACCCCTTTGTGTCTTTCAATGCACACCATTCCATCTCAAATTCCCGGTGTTTTGAACCTGTCACGTGTGGCCACTAAAGGTAATTTGCGAACGTGTCTCTGCTTAAGGGTAACTGGATTAGCACCTATTGAAGTAACATAAAAATCAAGTTATTTCAAGTTCCAACTCATTTGTGTTTTGCTTCTGTTTTGAACAAGGATATGGTCTCACATTGCCTGACAGTGTGTTTATAGTTGCCACCACGATTTCACATTCTCTGGCATTTCACAGATATACATGACATAAGAATATGAATGCAATGTATAAAAAAAAAAAAAAGCCCTCAGGTGGTTGTTAATTTTTGGCACTGTGTAATTAAACTAGTTTTTTTAATGTTATCTTTTGCCAGTATCTAATTAGCAAAGCCATCTGCTGAAAGAGTAGTGGCCCATCTGCCTAGAATGTTGTTCTCTTCATTTTTATGAAAAGTATCTGCCTTTGCTGGTCCCTGTCTAATTAACTTCTCTCGCTGTGGAATGTGATAATACACAGCTTTGTTTATATACTTCTGAGAACTGTGGATTTATATGTATGTAACACGTACATAGAAAGAGCCAATCTTTTTTCTTTCCCACATTTGATTTACTCCCGAGATTGGAGCTCCGTTTATCATAACTTGAGCATATGTGTGTGTGTGATGGTGAGGTATGTATGGTGTCGTGCTTCCTTCCATCCAGGGCTTCTGCGGGTATAAAATGATACACTGTAAATCTACTCTATTTCCTTTTCCGTCTGTCTCTAACACTGTGGCTTCCTGAAAGTTGATGATGTTGTAAGTTCCAGGGTATCTCTGGATCTGAAATGAACATGGCTCTTGGAACAATGGAAATGACCACGGTGAAGTTCTCAGAGTGAGCAAGTTCTCAGAGTTAGCAAGATGTTGTCCAGACTGATGGAAGACACTTGTATGTTATCATAAACTAATGTCTGACATGTGCAAATATCACCTATATGTCTATTTCTCTTCCATCAAAATTATCTAGCACTGCGTCTTGCACTTGGTAGGTGGGTACTTCCTAACCGTGTAGGACATGAAAGAGAGAATGAATGCAAATGCGTAAAGCAAAGCTTCTGTAGGTAGTTGAAGAGCACAGATGTTATTGGTATATATTTACATACAAAACAAAAATAAGGTTCTATGAATGGGAATCTTCTTGTCTTTTAAGATGTAGATGCTTCACACTCTTCGCCTACTGTGTATAGCCTTTGGATATCCAAGTAACCACAGTATTAATTCTACGTGTGTGCTGCCAAGAAATATAATGAAGATTAAATGCAGAACGGAATAGAGAATTAAGATTTTTTTTTTTCCCTCTGCAGGGCTATTGTGCAATAGGAAAAGACAAGAGATGATAAAAATTAGATTTAAAAAAAAACACAGAGACTCAGGAAATAAGATCACGAATGTTGTACTGAGATCTGAGATGTAGCATGTCAATGGCTTCCCATTTGTTTTGACTGTCATAAAGATAGGTTTGTGTAGATACAAAAGTGTCTTAAAAGGAAGTCAACTGGAAAGATGGCTTCATGAATCAGTAGTGGGATTTGTTCCAAAATTATGATGCATGAAAGAATAACAAGAATCTCCTGTGAGAATATAGTGAGAAGACTTGATTAAAAGAAATTTAATTTATTAGAACAGTTCTTGTGGAATAAAGAAAGTTATGACCAGGTTAAAACATAATATAATTTCAAACAGGATGAGTAACTTTGAGAAATAAACTCTGGAGGATTCTACTGATACTCATATTTCTAATAGAAGTGTTTCTCTCTAATAGAAGTGTTTTTTTTTTTTTTTTTCCCCATAGTTGTGAAGTGGTCAAATGGATTAAGTTCAGTTCATTGAGAGAATAGAAGGATACTATGGGATCAACATCCTGTTTTAGGCCAATCTGCAGATGACATGTTTTCCCACTGCATTCTTTGATAAATTCTGTGACATCCAGTGATATTTGTCCAGCCCTACGATAGGTAGTTCAGTCCATTCCTAATATAAATCTTGTCTATCCTGTCCTCTATTCAGGTAGGAAGTGAATCAACAGAAAAGCTGAACAGTCATGGTCTTTAATTAATTCTGGATTTGAATATTATTGGAAAGCCAGTTATAGTATAATAAAAATGCCTCAGAAGTAACTTTGCTTCTTTTAATAACTGTCTTCAGAAAAATCTGTAAGATCCGTCCTATTTTCTATTGGTCTAATAAACTTGTGAGTGCAAGTGCTTTTTCTTGCCAAACTGGATAAAGTAATGAAATATTCTTGAAAACTCTCCTTCTTTTTCTATTACTTTCCCCATCCAATCCTTGGCCTTCAATTATCTTGAAAACACACAGGCTACTTGGGCATTACACAGACTGGGGAAGCTATTTCTTTGTGATTGCGGCAGAAGGATTTGAACAATTCTGATGGCATTTGATAAATTTTCTTGCAACCCTGGGACTAACCATGCTCCTCATAGGTCTTACGTTTACTGAAAAGAGAATTACTATTTAACTTTCAACAAAATCACTGGACTAACAAGAGCCCCTACAAATGCCTCTTTACCTAAAGCTTTTTGCTTTGTAGTTGTCCTAGTAATTATATAACCAACCCTCCTGATGATAGGAGGTCAAAGTTGCGATAGGGTCGACTTTGTAAAAGAATGTATCGTAGTATATCAATTCTGTTTTGAGTTTAAGTAAGGGCAAAAATACAGATATCTTTGTTTCAATACAAACAACATAGTTTTATAAAGAGATCTAAGAAAGGAAAGGTCCATTTGGAACAATAGTAATGCACTTATTTTACGTGAGTCCCGTGGGGACACATGGATCTGCCATTACACATGAAGCCCTTATGTCTTCTCGGGAGGTGTCATCCCTTGTCATGAATGTATTTGTCATCCTAGCACAGAATTCAAGTCATTTGTTTGCATCACATGTTGACTCGCTGTGATTTTATTGCTGCCATTAAACATTATGAACAGGAAGACATCACAGAAAGAATTAACAAATTCTCTTATCAAATGTTGACACTGACAAAAATCGCTAAGTTGACACAAGGGAAAGCAGTTAGGATATTGTTTCTGTTTGAAAGTCACTGAAGTGGTTCTCTTTAGAATACTTTTCTTATGGACTCATATTTGCCAAGGAAGATAAGTTATACAAGAGGCAGGGTTTTGTGTTTTAATCTCTATTATGTAACCTTCTTTGGAGGACAGTAGATACGAGATTATGGTACACCATCACTTTGTTAACTCTCCTAGGTTTAGGAGAATTAAAAAATATCTTCTTCCTAGAAGTGAGAGTGAAGCCATTATTCTCCTTCATAATGTTTGACTGTAGCTTATTTTTGGCTTAGTTTAGTTTACTATTTAACATTAGTTCAAATTAGCAAAGAATTGTCCCTTGCTTAAATTATTTTTTCTGATAATGGGGCACCTGGCTGGCTCAGTTGGTTAAGTGTCTGACTCTTTTTTTTTTTAAGATCTATTTATTTATTTGATAGAGAGAGAGAGCGCATGGGCACAAGCAGGGGGAGTGGCAGAGGGAGAAGCAGACCCCCCGCTGAGCAGGAAGCCTGACTCAGGGCTCGATCCCAGGACCCTGGGATCATGACCCGAGCCGAAGGCAGACGCTTAACCAACTGAGCCACCCAGGCACCCCAAGTGTCTGACTCTTGATTTCAACTCAGGTCATGATCTCAGGGTTGTGAGATTGAGCCCCGCATCGGGTTCCACGCTGAACTTGGAAACTGCTTAAGATTCTCTCTCTACCCCTCCCACGCCCACCCCCCAACCCTGCTCATGCTCTCTCTCAAAAAAATAAAATTTTAAAAAACTTTTTTTTTCTGATAATGATTTAACTGATCCTTCAAAAGTCCTAAATTCTTTGGAAATCCAGCTCTAATAGGAAGATAAAACACAAATCCACATTCCATACAATAATACAAAAGATAAACAGCTCAAATTCTTAAGTTTGTTCAAAAAAATGATTCACAGCCTCAGCGTATAGATCGTTAATATTTGCAGGCATCATTTCTTCCTGTGAAGTCAGCGCTGTGTGTTATCTCAGGTAATCACGGACAGCAGCAGATGTGAAAGAATGCACGTCAACTTGACGCCATGCGTTGGATTTGGAAAGTCTGGGAAAACATACTCGCAGGTTGTGGCTCTAACTATTTAGTCAGAGCTCCTAACGGTATGAAAATTACTGGTATTGGGTGAAGTAGTAGATGTGCTCTTTGCATGAGCTATTTCTTTTATTGACTATTCATCATTTACATATGGATCTTGGGAGTAAGGAGGTTGCAAAATCATCCTTGCTCCATTATCTTTGAATATTGATAAGAGACATACTATGAACAGAAAATACAAATGTCTAAATGAGTATTTACATCATTTTGTTCCAAGGCTTGTCTTTTCAGTGTGCTGTGGATCTATCCTGTGATGTCACTGCAGGGGTGGTTTCAGGAATTGGTACTAGATACCAACTCCTTGCATGTGCCTTTCTTACAGTCACCGAAATATCACACTACTTCTGCTGAACTGTAGATACTTAGGGGACAGGTCCTTTAAATGCTTTGATTTCAAAGCTAAATAGAAGCCTCTGTGAGTGAATTTCATGAATTTAGTGTAAATTCTATATTAGTATGAAGGTTCCGTGGTGTGCCCACATTTCCTAATCTGATTATAGGTGCCTTATTGTTCTTCCCCTTTTCTTCAGTCAAAACCGTAACAGTCGCTGTCATTTTGGTGTTTCCTACAGGCTGTGGAGTGGGAGTGTGATGAAGCCACCAAGAAGGCCTGTTACAGTAAGGGCAAGTCCGAGGTAAGGGGCATGCGGAAATGCACGGTCACCACTGTTTGGAAGGACTATAGGTGAAGCATTTTGATATGAAGGTTATTCCTGATGATGGTGCCTTGTAACTTGAAAAAACAGGATTCAGAATATACGTCGGACGCCTTGGTGGCTTGGTCATTTAAGCGTCTGCCTTTGACTTAGGTCATGATCCCAGGGTCCTGGGATCGAGTCCTGCATCAGACTCCCTGCTCAGTGGGGAGCCTGCTTCTCCCTCTCCCACTCCCCCCTGCTCGCGGTCTCTCTCTTTCACGTTCTCTGTCTCACGCTCTCTCAAATAAATAAAACCTTTAAACAAACAAACAAAACAGAAACAAAATATATGTACAGTAGATTCTCAAGGTTTTAACATTAAATCAAAATTAACCACAGTTTCCAAAAAAGGATTCAGAATAGGAGAGCAGATCTGATTTGCACCATTAATCATTAGGCTAAAATATGGAATCAGTTGGCTGTGATATCATTTGGAAATATATGGGCCTGAATTTTAAAAATAACATTTTAATTTCCCCAATTATATCTTAGAGCTAATTCCATAAAGTGACTCTATGATAAATAAAATTATTATATCAAAAATGATGAGATTTCTTTATAATTCATTTTAACATATCTATAAAATAAACTCTCTTTCCCTCTCTCTCTCTCTCTCTCTCCTCCACCCACCTCCTCTCTTTCCATATGAAAATCAGCATCCCCAAGTTCCTAAGGAAAGTGCAGTTTCTAATTAAGGTTGGAAATGCATTTCTTGAGCAGCTTTGCCCAGGGTCGAACTGCCTCCACACGGTCGCTGGCTCAGGAAGAGCAGAATTCCTCCATCCGGGGAAATCCGGTTCTGAGAAAGTTATACAGGACCATCTTGAGGAAATTCTTTTGCAGCTGGTGCAGACGCTCATTCTATCTCGTTCTGAGGGTGATGGCGTTACTTTATTGGAGCACAGGTCTTTCCACTGTGAATCCCACTTTGGGTCACAGAAGAAAGCAGATACACAAAGAGCAGCAAGTAGGGCTCCCTGTGCAAATGTGAGCCCAGAGCCAAGAGCTTGGGGGAAAAATCTAGCAAATGCAGTGAGCAAACACTGGTAAAAGATCCTCACACCGGCTGTGTGGGTAAAAGATGTTAGGCACTCTATTTTACCCAATTTCATTGCCCGTTTCCCTGTTAACTAAACAGTTTTGAGAGTCAGACGTGGAGGCCGGTCTCAGCAAACTCAGTCACTGGGTTTTCCAAAACTGAATAAAGAACCCGGAAGGAGGAGAGGGGAAGGAAGAAAATGCCATCTTAGCCAGGGAAACACTTGGAGACGAAGAAAGAAAAAAAAAGCAGAAATTGATGAAGGCAATTTACTGAGAGATCTTTAACCTCAGAAAATGCTTCTGACATAAATCATTGGAGACACAAGAAGATGTAAAGATAGCACCAGGTTACGAAAAATATGAAAATGCCCCCACAAAATAAAGGAGAAGTAACTAATGAATTCTTCTTACTGAGTTTGGATAAATTATGTGCAAAACCCTGAGAAGGGGGTGTCTCTGTGGTTTGCTTTCTCCTCCCTGGAATGTTTGCATGTCATGATGTACCAGAGGTATTTCTCCCTATTCACCAGAGCACAGGGAACTCTTCAAACAAAACCACCTTATTGCAGTGTGGAGAGGCAGAATCGTCTGGGGGCAGTAAGGGGGAGGCACCATTTTTATTTCTACCAGCAGAAAACATGGACCTTCCTTTCCAAGCTTCTAATGCCCTCCTTGTCCTCCCCTTTGCCTGATGACCCCGGTACCTTCCAGGGTCTGCGTCCTTCTCCCTCTTGGCTTTTCCTCTCCTTTTTCTTTTTGTCTTTATCTTTTCTTTTTTTTCTGGTACTTTGGCTCATCCCTCTCCTCTTCCTTCTGGGTCTGTGCATGTGCCAATAAGCATGATTTGGTTTTGGGCAGCCCAGCAACAAATTTTCTGGACCTGTGGGGTGGCCATGGCTTCCTACCCGTTCAAGGGGCCCCATCTCAAGCATTCCCCCTGCTTCCACCTTGCCCACGCTCCCCCCTGCACCCCCCCAGTTATCGCCCGGGACTTGTGTCTTTCTCTGCAGGGGTTCCTGCCCCTACTGCACCCCCACATTGCACCAGTTACCAGTAGCCATCTGTATTTTCCCTGTCATGCTGCATTTTCATTACGCAACCCATGCCCCTGGACTGGGAGCTGGGCCTGACGGTTTCCCGTTGAGCCCAGGACACAGCCGAAGTTGGGAGTGTAACTCCACTCTCCTGATGAGTGACCAAACATGTGAGACCCACACCTGGGTGGTGATCTTTGTTAATTCAGGGTTTCTCGGGCTCCCCACTCTTGACGTTGGGGATCCGATCACTCTTAGTTGTGGGGTCTCTGTCCTGTTCATTGTGGATGTTTAGCAGTGTCCCCAGGTCCCCACTAGAGGCAAGCAATCCCTCTCACCCAGTCGTGACAGCCAAAAAGAACCAAAAATGTCTGTAGATGTTGCCAGATACTAACGTGCTCAAGAATCTGGACTGTATTTCTCCAAATGATGAAAGCATTGGCAGTTCTTACATGGTCCATTTCACATGGTTCTCATGTTTCCTCTAGATCACATTCATGCGTTTCACAGACTATTTCAAAAATAGCTATTTCCTTCCCTCTCTGGACATCAGTCTCCTCTGTTCCTTATGTATTTTAGGAAAACATCTGATTATTTCGGTAGCCAATGCTTCTCCTGCTGATAGTTTCTGAGTCAGTAATTTTATAAGGATTAGAGCGGTAGCCTTTTACTAGCAGATGATTACTGCTTGGAGTGAATAATTGCTTCTGAATCAGAACTGACCCATGTTTTGCCTTAAGCTGTGACCATTTGTTGTTTGGCGCTTAGAAATTAGGCAAGTGAAAATCAGAAACAAATCGGAAAGAGCATCTTTCATTCCTTTAGGTAACATACCCTCAATTGACAGATGGGAGCAGTCCTCACTACCCTCTGCTGAGTTTTCTGAGACACAGAAGGAAAATGAGCAGAACAAACACGGTCAAATAAAATCAGACCTTCACGTTCCACATGTTTCTGGTTTTGATGGGTTAAAAACAATGGCAAATCTCCGTCATTACAAATTGATTCAAACTCCATTTGTAGATGGGATTTTTTCAGAAGAATATACTAACGCAGCTAAAGATGAATTTCAAGCACCAGTACTGTAAGGAGAGATGGTGCGTTCTTTGAGGTGGCATTAAGTATATTGATGGACCCATCTACGCTCTTGAACAACCTGTGCTCAGTTGAAATGGATTTCAGTTTTGTGGCAGCACTGTGTGCGGTAGAAGTTCATGTGCCCAAAATGATGTGATGAGTTTCCAGAGGCTTCAGCCTACGCCGCACTGCCAGGTGGTCCGTGGGTGGGGAGCCCGGTGGGACGTCCGGCTCTGCATCTTCCTCTACTAGTTCCTTTTCCTTACTTAGCATCTCTGTTACATTCTCAAAATGGCACCTGACCCAGCAGCCTGAGCCCAGCCCCTGGGACACAGAAGAAGAAATAAGGCCACTTCCTATGAAGAGGAGCAGTGAGGCCAAATACCACCTGCCCGAGGGCCAGTCTCTGAATTCACAGTTCAGACAACCCAAATTTCTCCATTCTGACAGTTCAAGGGCCCAAATCGGAAAACATTTTCACAGAGTCAGCTTAATTAGAGCAGTCCCCTTGCTTCTGGAAGTTTCCATCACCTGCAGTCAACCGCGGTCCAGAGGCAGATGATCCTCCTCTGATGTCACGCCAGAAGGTCGGTAGGCCCACGCTGCGTCACAGTGCCTACATCAGTCACTCACATCACCGCATCACGTAGGCATCTCATCATCTCAGACCATCACTCACAGAAGGGTGAGCACAGAAAGTAAGACATTTTGAGGGAGAGAGAGAGCACGTTCACAAAACTTTTACTACAGCATATTACTAGAATTGTTCTATTTTATTATTTGTTGTTGTCCTCTCTCACTGTGCCTCACTTACAAATGAAACTTTCTCAGAGATATGGTATGTACAGGAAAAACCGTGGTATCTGTAGGGCTTGGTACTATCCATCATTTCAGGCATCCCCTGGGGGTCTTGGAAGGTATCCTCATAGATAAAGGGGGACGGCTATAACATCCGTTTAGGGAGTGGAATTCAGGTTTTTTTCTTAGTGGCCAGGAGTTTAGAAATGAGAATTCAGCGATTGTTTATTTTTTGTTTGTGCAGTAGTCTTAGGACAACTTTCACAGAATTACAAAGTTTCCCTTCTCCCTGAAATCAAAAGAATAATGCAAAATGTGACATCTCAAAAATGAGAAGAATGCCAGCCGTTTTGACTGAACTCATGGTTTTCTCTCCCCGAAGAGCAGTGGTCCGTGCTGTCCCACAGAAAGCAGGATAAGCAGAGCCAGGAATGCTGGGCGCGGTGAGGGGGCTGAGCCAGCGGGGTGGCGCTCCCTGGGCCCCCTCGCCGCTCTGATGGGAACATTCCTCAGCCGGCTGCACAGCGGGGGAGAAGAAAGAGGACACATTTGCTCTTTTTCCCTGGTGGCGCTGGGACCGACACAGGAACCATTTCAAACGTGTAGTCCATTAAACTGACAGTTCAGGGAATCAGGTCAAGAAAATGTCATAGATCTTTGATTTGGGCCCATTTAGAAGAGAAGGGAGGTGCGGAGACTTGCCAGTTCTCTGTGAGGTTGGAGTTCAATTGTATTTATAAAATTTTCAGCTCATTTTGGGGAAAGAGGGTGACTTTGCCTACAAAGGACTCAAACGTTTCCTGCGTTGAAGGGGGAAGAAACGTCTGTTTTTATGTATTCTGAAACTTTTATAATAAAATCTGTCGTATTTAGTTCTTTTTGAAATCCGATTACAGAAGGATGCTTCAAGAGTTATTTAAATGTCTTTTAAACAAATATTATTTTAAACATAAATGGCTGATTCTCCTGCACGCGAACAAGAGTCCCTTGTCTGTCTGGGGTCATTGTGTCTGAGCCACAGCCCTGCCCGCTGTGCCCTTTAGGAAACACACCGGCTCGCAAGGGGGTGAGGGGGCTGCTTTGTGCGCCTCTTGGAGCTTTTGCTTCTCATACCTTTCTTGCTCGTGATCTCATTTTGGTACTTTTGACACCAAGTGCCTAGAATTATTTTGCTCTTTGGTGGGAGAGTTTTGATTGGAATCCAGGGCTCCATGTATTGTTCTGCCTGCCTTTCTCCTGGGGCCCTGCTTGCCGTGTTGTCCAGCTGTGCAAGGAGAGTGCAAACTCCAGATGTTGGGGGGAAGCCACCATGACTCCATGACTCCATCCTGCCTGGTGGCATGGCGGAGGGGGGCCTGGACATGTTCACCGGGAGTGCCAGGATTTGGAATTCTTGAGTTAATGCATACAGCACCCTGCAGACCTGAATTTATTCTATATGATTACTGCAAAAATTAAGGCTTCTTTAAATGGGACACGAACAACCTGTGTAGATTCTGTGCAGGCAGTTTTATTTTTATTTTGTTTTGTTTCTCATTTTTTTTTTAAATCGAGGTGTCCCCAAGAAGTTTTCCATGGAGTTCAGTTGAAAATAGTCACATTATGTAAATATATGCATGATAAGTACACTTTAATTTATCAATACACTATGTATTATATAGCATACAATAGATATGTTAATATATATTCATATGCATATGTGTGTATTTTTATCTACATATTTCTAGATATGTACATCTGTATATTTAGATATAAATATGACTATAACAGCATGTCTATATATTTATTTAAATTTATGTAACCTGGGGGCGCCCGGGGGGCCCAGTCGGTTGAGCATCTGACTCTTGATTTTGGCTCAGGTCATGATCTCGGGATCGTGGGATCAAGTCCTGTGTCTGGCTCCCAAGCTCAGTGTGGAGTTTGCTTGAGATTCTCTCTCTCCCTCTGCCTCTGTTCCTACCCCTGCTCACGCTCGTGGACTCTCTCTCTCTCTCAAAATAAACAAACTCTTAAAAAAAAAAAAAAAAACTTCTGTAATCTGTATGCACATACATACATATGTAATACATGTGTCTCTTACACACATATATGTCTCCTATGTGTATACGCCATATATATATACATTTACATCTGATTGGGTGATGCAGTTTCTCAAGATTCCCCTGGTAATCGTGACTTTCGGTAAGTATGCATTCAACAGGAGAGGCACGTGCCGTTACTGTAAATTGCTCTGCGGCTCACAGAGGTGATGCGTCACTCAGGGAGACACGCTGTGTTCAGTGGGAGCGCTGTGATGAGCATGGACGCTGCCTGGCTCCCAGCCCTCCTCCCCCACCCCTAACAAAGATGGGTTGGCATTGCTGAGCCACCTACCCAGGATACGGATCGTCTTTCTGCACAGTTACAGTGTTTCTTCAAGCAGAACATACCTGTTTGGGGGAAAAAATGATGAAACACTGTAAGGGAAAAATCAGTGAATTCATTGAGAGAAAGGTCCTGAAAACGTGTTTTCTGTCCTGGGGTCAGGGCCGTGTGTCCTTGAGACCAAGGAGGCCTTGGCCTGCCTCTGTCTCGAAGCTCTTTTAGTGAGTCAGCAACTCTGCCTCCCAGCTGTCAATTCAAATAAGAATTGCTTCGAAGTCAAGGACAGGTTGACCTGCCTGTGGGATCGCAGGCACCCACGGGTCGTTTTAAGGTTCAAGTGGTATTACCAAAAGGTAGATAGATGACTGTCATTATCAACAAGAGAAGCCGTGTGGTGGCAGGCTGTTGGCAGCCTTGGAAATGAGCACTATGACTTCTTAGAAAACCAGAATTCATTAAATTCCCTTAAACCACTTTCAAGATACAGAAATGGGATAAAAGAAAATATTCTTAGATGAGAAAAGGAAACTCAAAGATATTTAGGTAAGTTGATTTATAAGACAAACCTATACCAGAATCTCCAGAAGGGACATCTGCATCGTGCCTGTACTTTAAATAAAACAAGCGATCCCAAGCAGTCCTTCTGGCACGTTTAGGTAACCGGTGAAACAGCCATGTTTGTAGCCGTGATCGATAACGCGATCCACCAGGAGATTTTCCGTAGGAGAATTCGGGTCTTAGGCCTACCACCAGCAGGAGACTGATGATTACAGAGCCTGGCCCTCGGGGTCATTTCCTTTCATTCTTAATTTTGACTCTCTGATTTCTACATTTATCTGCTGCTCAAAAGCTAAGTACCTCTACTTTCTTCTATCTAATACGGTCTACATTCTGTTTTGTCTGAACTTACCCCAATTTCTCTTAAAAAAACATTATTTTAGATGCATTTATTTGTTTACGATTCACATCCAGCCTGCTTCTAAAATCAGTTGAAGCAGTCTGTGAGTTAAACATGAGGCGGCTTTTAAGGGAGTGAGAACGAGAAAGCTCTGAGATGCACTGAGCCAGACTTTTGGCAAAGGAGTTCAGCTCTTGACAGTTAAGAAGAAACACAGAAGTATGCCCACCTCCAAAGGTTCCTCTTACAGGACACAAGGAGGGAGCATGCCTTGTCCTAGTCGCATTGGTGATAATGCAAACCTTCTCCTCTTCTCCTCTCCTCCTCCCCTCCTCCCCCAGTGCAACCCAGTGTGCATACTGGACTCATCTAGAACATGACTCTGGTCAGGTCCCATATGTCACAAGCAACTCTAGGGTCCACAGGGTTGGGTCTGTCCTCTGTCCTTGAGAAAAAGACTGTATGGGCCCCCTTATCTGATTGTCCTGATCCCTGAACTCTTCCTCTATCCTGCCCTGCAATCTCACTGAGCTGGGGAAGCTGATGGGTGGTCCATGGGCATGTGACCCTTCTCAGACAGTAGAGCCCCCGAGTGTGTTCTCATGTGGTCCTGGTTACTGGAACAGGCTTGTTACAATTCTCTGTTCCAATTGAAATATCATTGTGCCCTCTCTTGTTTACTTTTTTCTAAGATTAAAAAAAAAAAATCCAGCTGGATTTGTCCTGCCTCTCTGGTACACTTCTGCCTTCTGGTGCTCACCCTCCCTAACCATCCTTCCAGTTCTTCATCAAGTTTGTGATGGGCCCTCACAAAAGTTAATGACCTCTGCTCTTATTTTCAATTTGTCTTTCTTTTGGGAGATGAAGATAAACATTTTTGTTATCTCGATTGTTTCCCTTCCCATAATTGATGAGATGTACTGGCTTTCTCTCCCCCAGGTCTGTAGACATCATCTTTCAGTCGGGATCTTGGAATAACTTACCCTTGACTGTGTTCATGGATATAGGCTTGCTTCCAGCACATTTCTACTTTGTGTCAGTCTCTTGCTTTAAAACGACAACAAAAGAGTTCCTCTATGTCTTAGACTCCTTCTTGAGAGAGTTCTAAAAGCACAACAGAAAACAAGCAAAATCCCCACTTCTCCCACTGTTTGTCATTTCCCATCTCCTATTGATTATAGTGTCATTTCTGCGTCTGTTTTATATGTTAAGGCATCAGGCCCTCTCAGCTCCCTGTGTGCTCCAAGTTGTCTCTTTGGAGTATCCCTCAGACATATTTAGTCCTCAGGCTTTCATCCTTGCCTTTATGCTGTCTTTGCAGACCCGCGTGCCCCCATGCTCCCTGACATGGCCCGGCCACCTCGCCCCTCCTCTGTGTCCTCCCTGTGCTCCCTGAGCCTGGGAGGAGATAACCATGTGGCTCTTTGAAGTCTTGTTTTGTTCTTTTTCAGAACTCTCTGCCCTTTCCATCGTCATAAAAACAAAGCAGAACACAACAAAACAAGCCTCCTCCCCATCTGGCGTACCTTTCTCAGCTACCCAGTACACTGTTGACATTCATTTCTCCATTCTCCTGATATCGAACTTAGAGCTTTCATTCCTTTTGTTGTTTTTTTTCTCGAAGTGTGTTCAGATTAGCAGTCACTTATAATTTGTTACTATTCTTGCTAGTTATGGTATTGGGAGAATTATCTGCCCTTGACATTTGACTTCATATTTAGAAAGCAGATCCCCAGACTTAGCTCTTTTCATCATCCTCATGGCCAGGCCAACAAGCAGACTGAGTTATGGCAAATCAGCATGGCATGGAGATTGGGGCTCCATTTGATTGAAGAGAGCATTGCCAAATGCAGAGCTTCTTATGCAGGGCAGCATGCTATTTGGACCATCATGCATCATGAGATGTCGGCTCTGTCCACTCGGTTGGCTCCTCACCACATCCTGTTGGTTCACTGCGTTCTGGCTGTGCACATCCACACCCCCCACCCGGTCTGGGCACTAAAGGACATGGGACCCAGTTAAGGAAGTGGTTCCCTTGTCTGTCTCCGGAACTGTAATCTCCCTATCTCAAGTTTAGCTTCTACACTGAGTGGTCCTTCAACATTGGGTCAGGTCAGACTTCATGCAATGAAAACAAATAGCAAGTCCCTTCACATTTGGAGTAAAATTCAAATTCACTAGGCACAGCGGCCCCTGTCTGACTGTGCAGTGGATGTGTGACCTCTTCCATACACCACGAAGCCCCTCACTCTAACCACGGCACCTCGGCACAGTCCACTGCCCCCACCTAGGATGTCTTTTTCCTTTTCAGGTCATTAAATCCTGTAAGTATCAGATGGCGCTTCCTCCAGGAAGCTTCACTAAATTCTATCCTTCTTGTATTTTTTTAAAAGATTTTACTTATTTATTTGACAAGAGAGAGAGCAGCAGAGGGAGAGGGAGAAGGAGACTCCCACTGAGCAGGGAGCCTGATGCGGGACTTGATCCCAGGACCCCGGAATCAGCAACTGAACCGAAGGCAGACGCTTAACTGACTGAGCCACCCAGGCGCCCCTCTATCCTTCCTTTAAAACTTACATTAGATGTCACCTCCTGGGAAGCCTTTCTCCAACTTTTCCCTTCCCCTTCCCTCTCGAGGTAGTAATATTCTGTTCTCTGGACAACTCCATAGTAGTTGTCATGGCCCTGTATTTTCATTTTCTGCTGAATGCCTAGATTGTGACCTCTAGCACAATGTCTACCAAAGAATATCTAGTCAGTAAATGCTTGCTGAATGAATGAAGAGCTTTCTGGCTCAGAAGTCCATGCACTATGATGACAGTGCCCCAGATTTTCTATGCATGCTTTGCAAGCACAAAACATACTCAACTCTGGGTCATCACTCAGCATGGGGTCTCATCCCACATGTTCTGGACATCCTTTCCTTATTAGTTACATTCTTGTTTCTCCATCAAAAATAAAAAATGTGTAGAGATTCTCACTATGTATGGAATAGCACTTTGAAAACTTTGTGTAAAACTTCCAATTTGTATGCAGAGTTTCACATGTGACCCTTGCATTTGGAGAAGCATTTGTAACATTTTTTTTCAAAGTTCTGGAAAGTTCTCTAAGACACTTTTTCATGAGTGGCATCCAATAGTTTCCTTTTATTCATTCTCCTCACTAACACATATCAAAGGCGATTTCGGGTTTGCTCTGTTAACAGGTACAATTCAAAATGAAACCACGTTCATCAAAAAAAAGATACATGCTTTGAGATTTTAATTGAATGTGTATATTTATCTTCATAAATATCTTCTACCGAACAAGTGTGCAGATAGAGAAGGTCAGATTATTTAACAGTTTTATTGCTGTTTGGGGGTCATTATCTAAGAGATTTTTGTTTTTGTTTTTAGTGGTCAATTGCCATATAATTCATTAGTCAGTCAAAATATATTCAGATTTGCCATTCCTCTTGTGTTCAGGCCTGTTAACATGTTTTTTGTGATTTTTTTTTTCCCCCTCCAGGAGGAATGTCAGAACTACATCCGGGTGCTTTTGGTGGGTGGCGACCGGTTATTTACCTGTGGGACCAATGCTTTCACGCCTGTCTGCACCAATCGCACGGTAGGTCTTCGTCTTGAGCTTCGACAGAGTTTAATACCAAGAAAATCCAAACGTTCTGTTAAAGCTGTAGTTTTACATGTATTTCCGTTCTCTAAGGAGTTGCTTTTTTTCTGAAAAAGACTGAAAAAAAAGTCTTTTTTTCAAATAGAAAAAATATTTGATGTATTGATTTATTACTAATCACACTGCCTAGAGTATAAAGAGCTGGAAGTAACGATAGCTTGTTGAATTAAATTTCATTATGTTTCCAAACTGTTTCTGCCAGCTTTTCTCCACCAGTGATCCTAAACGCTAATCCTCAACATACTCTTCTTTTATCCTGGTTTACTATAGAGATCCTGAGAAGTATTAAATGGCCTTAAAATCATAGTCCAAATGATGAAAATTATAATTGACCAATTGGATAAGAGCAATGTCAAAAAAATGAAAGCAAGCCAATAAATGAAGCCCAAGCCCTGGGCAAAGTGATGGTCCAACCTGTCCTCTTTCTTTTTCTTTTAAACCTGTCCCTATTGGCGGAGGACTCTTCAGCGCCTGTATCTTACACCTGTAGATCCGTGGGGCATCCGAGCACAAGGGCAGTCTTCCTAATTCGAGATAGGAGTTTGATGTCCCGCAGGGAGCATGATGAAGAAATATCGTTATGTTAATTTCCTGGTTACCCAACTTCTCTCAGAGCGTGACTTTATCATCTACAATATTTTCAAACTAGCATTCGGTTATTGGAAATATAAGAAGAACGAGGAGGAGGATGTCACGCCGTGTTCTCAATGCTTTGCACCTACTCGGGTGGTGGTTATCTACCCCAGGTTGTGTTTATCCTTTGGGTCCCTGTTGTATTAAAACAAGAGTTTGAGATATAAAGAATTTAAGTAACTTGCCCGGAGCTAGACCTCTGCCGGCAGAGAGAGCAGTGTGTGTGGGTCCCCTGTCTAGCCCTGTGCTCTGCTACCACCCAGGTCAGGATGAAGAAGCCAGTGGAACTTTTCTCATTCAAGGATGGGTTGGGAAACCAGCAACTGAGAAGCTGGGTTCACACCAGATGCCTGCAAGACCCCGAGTTGGCTGTCTGAAAACTGACAAAATAAAGTGTTGGAAATTGGGGCTACACAGTCCGAAAGAGCACGCATCCTTATCTGTGAGCAGAGTTTGGAGCTATTCGTAGCATTTTAATTCACTTAGGGTGATAAAATTGTTCAGAATCTATATTGTGGTTTGTGTTTCTCTAAATATTGAAGTTTTCTCTATTGAAGTGGAAAGATCTGCAGTACCCATGCATTATCAATGGGACCCATGTACAATCACCTTATTTCTTTTTTTTTTCTTTTTTCTTTTTTTGGTGAGAGTTTAATAGTGTGAGGTCCCGCAGCTCTGAAGGGAGGATGAGGGAGATGATTGGTGGATCCTCCATCCAAGTCCACCGCAGGGCGTTTACATCAAAGTCGGAGTGCACACATCTGTCGTGTCTTATCCTGAGCCCCAGAGAGTTTATTGCACATGTGTCTTTTGTGGGTCGGGCCGGCCCTGTTCTAGGGCTTTCCTGGGGGATAATTGGTTTCGTCTCTCTTGTCCTCCCCCACAGTTGAATAACCTGACCGAGATCCATGATCAGATCAGTGGCATGGCCCGCTGCCCCTACAGTCCCCAGCACAATTCCACGGCTCTCCTCACGGCCGGTGGGGAGTTGTACGCTGCTACAGCCATGGATTTTCCCGGACGGGATCCCGCCATTTACCGGAGTCTGGGCATCTTGCCTCCTCTCCGCACGGCGCAGTACAACTCCAAATGGCTCAACGGTGAGTCTTCCCATCACTGGAGGGGCCCCACCTCGTTTGTCTGTAACGCCTGGGTACTTGTGCTCAAAAGCAAGCTGCTGCCGCTTCCAGACAAAAACAATTTCTTCATTTTCTCAGGAAATCAAAATGTCACTTGTTTTGTTTGTCAGTGTGGAAGGGCATCTGCGCGGCGCTCTTTCGGAGTAGAAGGGGAAGAGATACTGTCAATGCTGGAGACCAGGACAACAGGGCTAATGTTGACATGACCATACATCGAACTTAGGCTGTTCTTTACGCTGGTGTTTGAAGTTCAGGAAATTTGATGTCGTATCAGAGATACCTGTAGATTCATGTGCATTCTTTCTTAACTTCTCATTATATATCTAAAAGCAGGAAATTACTAGCATTCATGAAATGTTCAGACACTGGGTAAGAGAATGGGTTTGGCCACAGGTAGCTCCAAAGAGCTTGATCAGTTTAAAAAAGTATCGAGTCACATAACCAGAGCATTGGGGTACGCGTCTTCAGGGTTACTTCCTTCGATGGCGTGAGCGTCAGTGAGCTCTGTCACTGGTCTCTCTGCCATCCACGTTGTGGCAGTGTGGTCCTCAGACTGACTCTGCTGGGCATGCAGAATCGCTGATGCAATTTCAGGCACTGCATCCAGGTGTGACAATATGCAGCAGCAGGAGAAGCTGTGTCTTCCCAGAAGACTTCAGTCTCGTACTAGAAATTGGTCATGTGCTCACTAAGCAGTCAGAATAGGGGTTCGCTTTGTTCAATGTCCTGAGTGAGGGGTGCCAGCTAAAATTGAGCCCTCTGTATGTGTGTTCATGTGTGAATGTGCTTGCACATGCACACACACACACAGTGTTATGGATAGATACGTGCATCACATGTCATCCCTTTATTTGGTAGCTTGCACAAAGATGAAATCTTGAAATTGCCCTTATATTATTTATTATTTTGAGCTTTCGAGTTCTACAAAGATTTACTGGCCTTCTGTCAAGTACAAGCTAATTACGTAGATGGGAATTTCTCAACCTCAGCACTACTGACATTTTGGAAAAGATAATTCTTTGATGTGTGTGTGGTGCGGGGCTCTCCTGGTTATCATAGGATGCTTAGCAGTACCTCTAGCTGATCTATACTCACTAGATGCAGTAGCATCCCCCTCTACCTAGTTGTGACAATAAAAAAATTTCCAGAAGTTTCCAAACGTCTCCTGGGGGAGAAAATGCCTCTGGTTGAGAACGACTGGCTTAAGCTCATTATTTATGCATATTTATTCCTGAAGGTGTATATAAACACGACACAAGCATTTTTCCAAGTAATAGAGTCAAACCAGCCCCCAGGTTGCCTTTAAAAGATTCCATTGTAGAGAAGAGAATATCCTCCTCAGATTTCTCTAGTAATTTAAATGACTCTGTACCCTTCCAAAGGGCAACATGAATTGTTTTCCTAAACTGAAGCTGTACCTAGCTTTTCTTCATTAACATTATTTCTGTTGAACTGGTTTCAGTCCCCTTCGGGCCCTGAAGCTTTCATCTGTTTAGCTTAAAGCTCTTCTTTCTGTTCATTTGTTGATTTTTACTGACCATGCAAAGTTTCCAGTTACAAATCAAAATCACCTGCCCCCCAATCAAAGGCATTGTAATTAGAGTTTGTCCAAAGCAAAGTAAAAAGTAATTAGGAGTACCGTCTCTCTCTCTCTCTTTTTTTTCCCCCCAAAAATGACCCCCTGAAGAATATCCTGGAAAAATAACTCCGGTTATAGCATGAGTTAAAAACACTGACTATTTCTTTGCATGTGACTCCAGTGCCCGCTGGCTGATCAGATGGTCTGATTCCATTAACCCCTGGGTGGAAGCCTTTCTGTCTGCGAGTCAGGGGATGTGAGGAGGGCAGTGGGAGAGCTAACCCTCCTTACCACAGTCACCATAGGTGTGCTGTCATTTGGCCAACATAATGAATCATGTTTTAGGTTCCTAAAAGGTGCTGCTGTTTATATATGATAGAATCCAACAACTGGAGAAATTGAAAATTAGTCCAAGGTAAACATGGTAGAGCCACCACTCAGCCTACCTTGTCATCTTCATTCCCATGACCCTGAATGACCCTGTTGCCCTCAGCCCCGCCCGCCCCCACCCGCCCACAAAGGAAGGCCCTCACTCCCAAGGCAGAGAGCAGAGAGTTCTTGGATGTTGAGTGTTTCTTCCCTCTCCTGGGCCCTGTTGGGTCAGTGCCTTCTCATGAACCCCGAGATACTGTTTCTACTGCTGGTTGGCCCTGTTTTCGGCTCTGATGGACCATCCAGGACAGATTCTGGCCTCTGACCCCACTTAGTCCTGCTTCTGTCCCCCTGCTGAGCCTGGAAGCAGGGGCCTCTGTTCTTCTTGACCTCATTGGAATCCCTACTTTGCATCCCATCTGCTCCGTGACCAGATGCCCTGGTCTCAGTTCCCCACTGTGTTCTGGAGTCATTTTCTTTCTTTACTTGAGATTGTTGCTGTATCTGTTATCCCTTCTTCTTCTTTTTTTTTGCCCTAGCCTCAGATTTCTTCCTCTCTAGCGATAACTGCCATCTTTTTATAAAAATGTACAGATTTCTTTCTCCTTCAATGAGACGAAAACAAATAAAGAAACCCAAACAAGCTGAAAACAAAGTTCGTTCTGCAGTATCCAAAAAAAGAGTCCTAATTTCCTGTTGTGATTTTTAGGGACCCATTCAAGGAGGCGCTTAGATTCTTCTCCAGAGTTTTCAGCTGATTGAGAATCAAGGCACGGAGTGAATAAATGGAGAGCAGAGGTTTGGATTTATTCTTGATAGAGCTGAGCGGGTGTGCTGGAAAACCCGGAGCTGGTGTGTTCAGTTAAGAATATGGGGCGCCTGGGTGGCTCAGCCGCTGGGCATCTGCCTTCAGCTCAGGTCATGATCCCAGGGTCCTGGGTTTGAGCCTCCCATTGGGCTCCCTGCTTAGCGGGAAGCCTGCTTCTTTCTCTCACACTCCCCCGGCTTGTATTCCCTCTCTCGCTGTCTCTCTCTCTGTCAAATAAATAAATGATATCTAAGAAAAAAAAAAGAATATGCAGACTCTGACCTGTTGAATGAGGAGACATGAGCCACCACCATGGGGTCGGCAGGCAACTCCCTTGGCATTGGAGCTCCCACTTTGGGGAAATAGAAAGCCCGGGGCCTGCTGATTGAAGGTGTGGTTTCATGACACTCACTCTCAGACGTGAACTCACAGTGTTCATGACACTCACTCTCAGACGTGAGCTCACAGTGAACTTACTCATCTCAGGCTATCACTCAGCTAACAGCTGCTCACCCATGATCATAACCAGAGCTCACTTCTTCATCTTGGACATTTTTTGGGTTTTACCAACAATTTTGTTTGACAAAAGAGAATTGTCTCAGCAGGAAAGAGGTCTGGAGGATAGGACCTTCTAACTATGGTCAGCACAATTTTTGTCTTCAGATTTGGTGCTTGTGATTAATTTGTGCATAGGACAATTCGCCTATACACAGAGGTGGCCCTTTCCATAATTCAATTAGTTACCTTATACAGGAAAAACTCAGTAGTCTTTGAAGATTATAGAAGAGGCCCATTCCTTGCCTCTTGCAGCTCTGGTAGTCCCAGATATTCCTTGGCTTGTGGCAAATCACTATAGTCTTTGCCTCGTTGTTCACATGGGCTCCTCCCTGTGTGTCTCTGTGTCCTCGCTTGGCCATCTTCACGTAAGAACACTGGTCATCCTGGATTAGGGGCCTGCCATACTCCAGTATGACCTCCTCTTAACTCAATCTGCCATGACCCCATTTCAAATAAGGTCTCATTTACAGGTACTGGAGGTTAGGACTTCAACATATTTTTGGGGATGGCAGGATACAATTCAACCTATAATGGTGGGCTAATCAAGAAATGCTCAAATGTTGCCACCTTACAGCACAGCACCTTACTTCTGATGACAGCCCCACTCTTCTTTCTGTGCTGTGTATGGGTCAATCCTCTGCCCACTCCTCAGCCTCCTTGTCTCGACGCTAGCATCTCATTCTTAGCAGACAGTGGTGTCTCCCCTTTGCCGAAGGCACAGCTGGGTTTCACCTGTTTCTTCCTTGCGTTCTCCAGACCACTGCTGTGGACAGGCTGTTCACGTAAGCTGCCGCCCTGTCTACTGAGCATCCCTTCTCCACCCCGTGATCTCTGGGGAAGGGGGGCCCCTCTCCTAGGCATCAGGCTGAAGTGCATTGCATCTTGCTCATTCTGTGGCTGAACTCTTCCCTCAAAGGACTGTGGTAAAGGCTTGACAGAAATAAGCACACAGACACCTCAGTCTAAGGGAAGCACACAGACACACAAAAATGTTCTTCAGGACATGTGGACCGAGCACAGCAAGTCGGGGCCCTTTGGCCACCACAGCCTTTCAGGAACCTCCATGCTCCAGGGGTAATCTTCAGGCACATGGTGGCATCAGCCTGTCCAGGCTCACCTCCCTCCAGGACGCAGGGAGCCCTGGGTAAGAACCTGTAGAGCCTCGACTGTCCCCAGGGATGCAGCATAAACACCTGCTCTCATTCCAACAACCTGCCTGAAGTGCACAGAGTCCCCATTCCACCTACAGAAAACGCCGAGGCCCTACCCACGGCCTCCTCTTGCCCCTGTGTCCTCACTCTTCTTCCCACCCCTTGCTTCCTCTGCTTTGGCCTCTTAAATGTTGCACAGGGCTGCTGGCTCTTTACTGTCTCCCAGGGATCAGCAAAACCCAGAGAGTCGACAGCTTAAGCTTTGCAGTCCAAGTTGTCCCCATTGCAGCTTTTCGGTTTCTCCCTCATAGCGGCCATCACTGGTGCCCACCTGATCACTCACAGTGGCTGTGTGCTCAGAAAACTTTATTTATAGCTAGCAGGTAGGGTTGGCCGGCAGACTGTAGTTTGCTGGCCCCTTTCTATCTGAAAAGCATCCCCCCCCCCCCAAAATCTACCTGGCCAACTGGTTTAGCTCCTTCCAGTTTTTGCTCAGATGGGGCTTCTCAATAGACATCCCCCAACCGCCTTATGTGAAGTGACCCCCTCTCCCATCTAAGGCTGCTTGGTCCCTCTTACCGTGCTCAGCTTTTATCCTTAACTCCTATGCCCTTTAGTGGTTGTCTCCTCCCTCCCTTAGAATGGAGGTTCCCCAGTGGCTGGGCTAATGTGTTTTGTTCACTGACGTGTCCCGCATGCTTTCACCAGTGCTGGGCACATAGTAAGCACCCATCAATATTTTTTGAATAGATGAGCTACTAGATGAGTAGTTTGCTTCTTTGCTTGCCCCACATGTGTATGAATTTCTTGAGGGCAGGGATTATATGTGAGCTGTCTTTGTGTGCTCAGCATCTCACTCAGAGTCTGAAACACAGTTCACACTCCATCAATGTTTGTTGAATGAGTTAGGAGATAAGCACATTTCGTAAATAGTAGAAATATGAACGGTGTCGTTAAACAAATGGAACGTGTCATAGGAATTGTAACCAAGAATTAAAAAAAAAATAGATTTATATGTTTGAAACTGATTCAGGTCTGAAAAAACTCTTCTTTTGTCATCTGATTTAGACACTCCTTCTCAACCATTATTTATTCAGTTAACAAACACAATGCAATCAATTGGATAATGTTTTGGAGGAATTTGAAACATTGAGTTATGTGGTTGGTAATGAATGCAAGTTTCAACATCAGGTTTATCCCCCTGTGCCAAAATCACTCTGAAAACAAATTTATGTGTTTAGAGAAATACCTTAACAGTTTTAATGCATTAAAATATTCATTGTTAATAACGTTTATTAAATGATTACGGTAAGGCAGGATAATAAATGTTTAATGGTCAATGCTTAAAATAGGGAAGCTATAAAACTTGCCTTCAAGAAATTGGCAATCAAACTGGGGAAACAATAAACCCATGAAAGAGGGGAAAATGACATTTCCAAATTAATAGTGTGCAAATTCAGTTTGTGGGTTCTGAGGGAACTACATGCTTTCACGGAGAAAAAAAAAAAAAACCTTGGTAGGAACTTGGAAAAGCTAATTCATAAATGAGCCTTCATAAGTCAGCATAGATATCTACATGGACATCATCTTATTAACACTTGGTGACCTGTTCATTTTTCTTCTCTGGGGGTAGTGTTTGCCTGTCCACGGGGTTCTGATGAGGTCCCCAGCCCCTTCTATTTCTGCAGATTCCAACCAGGACCTCATGTGGAAGCAGACAGACCTGACATCAAAGGCCTTCTCCTTTTAACAATATTATTTCATATGAGCTATTATGTTTCTAGCCAAGAGAGAACTCTTTTCGTTATAATCTCAACTTCTCCTGGTTTGAAATACTTTAATGATGTTCCCCGTGCCTTAAGTAGACTCTTTGAGGTCTTTAAAGTACAATGAGTAACCTCCTAATGATTAAGGATAATTTACTTAGAGGGAGAAAATCCCCTCTGTGCTTAACTCAAGGAAAAATTGTTTCTCCTCACCGTGAAGACAGGTGCCTGGTGAAGGAGCTCAGCGCTTCTCCCTGAGAACAGATGATGCCTCTCGGAGCTGTAGGCATGGCCAGGCCAGAGTGACTCTTTTGGTCTCGTCCTGGGGACAGTGAATGAGTTCACTTTTGGCAGGGTCTACACAGCACAGTCCCTAATGGTGTGAATCATCTGCTCTAGGGTCTCCCTGGATGGACGACATTTGGTAGAGCAAGAAATTTATAAATTGGAGGCAGTATTCACAGAACAAGCAAAATACGGACAAGTGGAGCCTAGGAATGAAGTATGTTTGTGTAGGAAAAGTCAAGTCTTTATCAAGGGAAAGAAGCCCAGGAAAACCAGAACAAAAATCACGATTGCCTAGTCAGCAGCCTGGTTTTATATTTTACTAAACGGGCATCTGGGGAGATGCTTAAAAGGGGTGTCGTTGTGAACAGTGGGCTCTCTTCGGTGAGCTCTCTTTAGCTGTGAGGCTAAAGCCTGACATCTCACGTGTGAGTTTGTAGCTCTCAAGGTGAGCTGTGGGCCTAGAGCATGTGAGCAGTTGGGTGACATGGGGCCCAGCCCTTTTCTAATTGGTGGGACATCGGGCAGTTGTCCATCTTGAGTGGGTTGCAGGTCTATTGGAAATTGTGCTGTAAACCCAATCTGATTATCTATATCATAGGGGTCGCAGTGGCTCTTTAGAACTTGCCAGGTGGATGGGAGACTCCATACATACGCCATCTGTAATCCTCCACAAAATTCGCCAAGGGAGATGACATTGTCCTTATTTTAAAGATGAGCAAGCTGTGGTCAGAGGGACTAGCCCCCTGAACCAGAGCCACTAGGCTGATGTGTACATGAACTGGGATTTGCAAACACACGCACTCCGGAGCTTGCATCCTCCCCCTTCCATGTGCTCCCTCCTCCCCTCCGTCTCATCCACATCTTAGGAAACAGCAACACCATAACCTGCCTCCATCTCCCTCCCGAGGTCCACGTTTTTATGCACGAGCTACCACAGAAGAGGGGTAGGGGGACTTCGGAGAAGGTGAGGAGGGTTTCCTTACTGGTAAAAACTTGCAAAAAGAGGGGCACCTGGGTGGCTCAGTTGTTAAGCGTCTGCCTTCGGCTCAGGTCATGATCCCAGGGCTCTGGGATCGAGCCCTGCATCGGGCTCCCTGCTCCGTGGGAGGCCTGCTTCTCCCTCTCCCACTCCCCCTGCTTGTGTTCCCTCTCTCACTGTGTTTCTCTCTGTCAAATAAATAAATAAAATCTTTAAAAAAAAAAAACTTGCAAAAAGAAATGAGATGAACGGCAATTATTAAACCCAACCCAGAAGGGCCTGTGGCATAATTTAAAGGAGTCCTCCATGGGCACAAAAGTTTGTTAAGTGACATGAAGGAATGGGTTCTTGTGGTGCCCTTTGCAAGCAGTGTTGTGCACTGATGGGTCTCTGGGCTGAATGCCTGAAACTGGGGGAGCACAGAATCCCTTCCGTCTTGTGGTGACAGCTCTGTACTCGCCAGTCAGTCATTTGGACTTTCAATTTGCACATTTCAGAAGAGAATGGATGAATGAGCCCTTCTTTCCCCCACCAAGTTAGTATGTGGCCAAAGGCACCAACTCGATACACTAAGTCATACGGAGACCTGCATGAAACAAAACAGAAATCCACATGGAGAAGTTATGTCCCATTAGACAGAATATAATATATTGTATAGAAATTTTCTAGTACTCACATTACCAGGCAGGAAAATGGTTCAGTGTATTGTCTAGAGATCATGAGCCGTTTCCTTGCGACAGCCCTAGGTCCCTCCTGCCACCCTGGCATGATTATAACATTGCTCCCTGTCCCTCTCAAAAGTGCTCCCGTTTGGCTCATAACTCATATTGTCATCCTGTTTATAGGATCCCCAGGTCTATGTGTTTCAGTAAATTTGTCTCCATAATATTCTGTTAAACTCTTTGTAGCCCCTCAGTGGCCTCTCACGTTATGTCATGCACTGCTACATATTGGAGAGTAGAGTCTGTCCTTTGGGCTTCTGCCTTGCCCTGGCCCGGGTCAGCGCAGGAGACAAAGACCAAACAGTCATTCAGGTTGACGTGTTCTAACCGCATACTCTTACAGCCTGATACCCTTTTCCAGTGAGCTCTCACATCTTGTCCTCTTCCTCTTTAAAACCATTTTATAAACACTAAAATATTTCTAAGATCTTTGAATTCAGGTTAATATGGCAATTTTAAAAAAATTCCTAGCTTTTGATTCACAATTCTGCAGGCTCAATGATTCATTCTTAAAAGAAGTGAACTGCTGCATTGAAAATATAATCAGGAAAAAATGAACGTGGTAAATGGAAACTTTCTGTTTTGAAAATATTCAGAAATGCATAGTCGTGAAATTCGTTTGAACAAATTGAGCCTAGGAACGTGTGACATGGTAGATGCTTATGGGAGAAGGGAAAGGTTGCGGAGGCTTTGTGCTTGGAACAGATCGAGGGAGAACAGACTAGGATGTGTTTGTCAGTTTGAGCAAGAACATCTTGCTGACGACCAGTTAGCGAAGCTCCTCTAGACCTCAAGGCAGAATTCCAGGGAGAGCCTTGGGCTTGCAGGGTGAGTCCTCACACAGAGGGGGCAGATCTCCTTCAGGGAGGGACAGCACAGGTCCCCTTGGTACTGGCTGCTCGCTAGAATCAGCAAATCCATGCAAATACCACATTTTCACCAGGTCATACTCCCCTGGAAGCAAGAAGGAATCAAGTCGGCTGGAACCACGTTTCTGGTTTGACGCAATGGTTTCTTTCTGCTGGGTGCTCAGGGAGTGAAGGACTTGGGGATCCAGGTGCCGTCAGTGACCACTCAGGACATGCTTGGGGCCCCGTCCCCCTTTTCCCTGACCACTGCCACCACAGGAACGTGGATCATAAACCTTTTTTTCAAACTCTTCAGTGACTCTGCAGGGGCAGTTGACATCCCAACTCCTGTCTGGGTTGCTATCCTGGCCTTCTCCTGTTGGGTGGATTCCTTCATTCCAACATGAGCTTCATTCCATTCCTGGCCACTCTTGGGGTCTCCTCTTAGCTGTGGTCCCTCCTGCTCTTGGCCTGGTGGCCCCTCCCCAACCTTCCCTCTGCCTTTTCTCTGATCCTCTCCTTTCCAATTCTTGAATTCACCTCGCTGCTGGTGGTCTTCATTGTTCTTGTCATCACTGTGATTGCTTGTTGGTTTGTCTTGTTTGTTTTCCTCACTCTGTCCCTGAGGGCATGAGCTCTGTCGGTCAGTTGCCCGCACACCCAGAGCCCAGCACCGCCTGCCCCCTACCCCGCCATAGGTGGCGAGTAGCCGATGATGGAGGGGTTTATGATTTAGCTTGTTAAATAAATACTGATATGTTTACCGATATGTGTGCCAATGTTAATTCACATATTTTGCATACATCACATACATATTTAGATTTTAATTTGCATATACAAATGAATGGTGGTCTGTATCTTGATGCTGAGCGATTAAGTGCTAGGCACTTGTCGCTCATCGCCTCTGATTCCCCCAGTGATGCATATTGGGTGGTGGTACCATCATTCTAGAACAGGACACAGAACGTGTGCTGTGAAATAATGACTAAGTTCACACAGCCAGTAGGTGGAAGTATTGAGCCATATATACATGCGCCCCAATAAGGTACGTATGTATGTGACCCACACACAGACACATATACACACATACAAACATACCCATCTGTCTGTCTGTCTGCCTTTTACTGGAAGTCTTAGGGAAAGCTTTAGTACATCGATGCCTTTTAAACCACATTGTACTTAATTTAATTTTAGTGTAATTATCCATGCTTACTAAATACCTAGATGAAATTAGTTTACTTTGGAACACCCTGCAGCAGATTTTCATGTAGGTGTAACAAGGGAAAAAAATGTGCACAGTGAGAGAGGGTATGAAATCTAGGAATATATATGGAAATTGTTTTGGTAGTGACGGACACCAGCAAATTTAGGAATTAAAAATATCTGGCTCACTGTGTCATGTCTAAAGATCATTTCCATTAACTCCTTTCCTTTTTGTGGAATAGCTTGCATTCAGCATGGCTTTATTTATCTTTCTCAAATTTTGATCACCTTTAAGTTTAACATTTGCATGTTTGATTATTCATTATCATTATGTGGAGTCCTACTAAATATAAATTAGTAAGAGGGAAATCAAGAGTAAATCGTGAAATAATAATTATAGGCACCACTTACTGAGAGTCTACTGTGTACCAGTCTCTTTAATCCTTACGGCAAAGTAGGTCTTTTGTGCCCTGAATTGTCATACGGGATGAAAGAACATTCCAGGTGTCCATGGTCCAACCCAGGGTTTCAAGCTGGGATGGGCAGAGCCGTAGCCCATACGGGCTCCATGCCCAGCCATCTTCTAGTCGGCCTTTGGTGAGTGTATTACAAGGTGGCTTTTGATTGAAAAAGGATTTATGGTAGGTTCTGATTCTAGTAAGACTTTTGTAGAGTTGGCAAATTGGAATTCCTTTCTGTCTTCAATATCCATTGGCATTAATTTGGACAAATATTTCTATATCAGGAACCTATCGATGATCTGGTCAGTCATCAGACTGAACCACCGAACATGAGGGGTCTCCAGACGGATGCAGGAGTTGATACATTAGAGAGAATACAGAATGGAAGGATCCATTTGGATGTTCAGGATTTGGTTTTACATGGTCAAAATCGCAGAAATGTTGAAGCTTTTCTTCTCATTACTCACATTTATTATCTTATGGATCTCTTCTCTTACCCCTATCTGCATGGTCACTAATAAGTAAATGTATAAAATAAAAGTTCCTGTATCATGAAACATATTTCCTCTTATGACATATTTTGTAAAATGCTCTGTAATCCATGACTCAATATGTTTTACAAACATGAGGAAAAACAGTTTCTCTGTGCATATATTTATAATGAGCTGACGTACTCATGTCTTTCTTTTTTTTCTGAATTGGCAGCACACCTTCTATTCATGTGTAGCTCTAATGACAATAAAGACTAAAGAACCACTCAGATCTCTCTTTCATGCACTCACATTCATTGTAGACAAGAAAGCCGTGCCTGATTTATGACTTGTTCAATTCACTCAGGAGTGACAGATTACTAGTTTGTGGTGAATTACAGTTTAACAAGAGACCGAACTTAAATAATGGAAGAGAAACAGTATGCATCTTATTATACTGCCTGGTGAGATCCAAACATCCCCCACCTCCAGATTTATATCTATAAATGCGGGAGATATTTGCCTGTCTGTCTAACGATTATTCCAGCTTTTTTATTGTCTTTGGAAAAGGAACAGGATGCTGGCTGAGTTTCAAAAGGCTCTGCTTTCCAGGAAATGGAGTGTCGTGGTTTTACAGCAGGTCCCACAATCAGGGACCCATCATCGTCCTGAAGGGCCACCGCGGGACAGCAGGATGGGTTTCCAAGTGTCAGTTAGCTCCCTGACTAAATGGACCTACACTGTGTGGTGGATTCTAGAACAGCATATACTACACACCAAGCACAAATTCTTCCCCATTTTCTCAGTCGGAAAAAATGTGTGTGAGCATTTCTGTCTAAAATGTGCTTTGTCACCCTATCATACAATTGTTTCAGGGGGGTTTGGAGAGCTATTGGAGGTTCTCTGTGGAGAGAGGAAGCTGTGGGCCTATCTGCATGGCATTAGCCAGTATCCCCGTTCAAGGAGACATCGGAGTGAGATTATTCAGTGGAGCGGACGATGAACGTGGAATAAATGTCCTAACAGTCGCTCCCTGGCTCTCTGGAGCTGGTGGGGGCACCATTTGAAACATCATCTCTGGAGTTGGGCAAATGCTTCCCAGCAATACTGTTGCCTGATAAGCCCTTGGATTATTGGCTCCTTCCTCCTGCTTTCTCCTCTGTGTCATTCCTGATGTTCCTAATAGCTCCAGGGTAAATTTCATCTGGGCATTTGTCTTCCTGAGTCAACCTGTTCCCCACTTTGGTTTCTAAAGCGTTGTCCAGAATACTAAGTTTTATTCTTGAATATTGTTAATATAGTCAATTGTTCTCTTGCAGCCCATTGTGTTTTTTTCGTTTTGTTTTTTGTTTTTTTTCAATGTAGTGTAATGGTAAGTGCCTAGGCTCTGAGGTCAGACTGTCTGGATTCAAGACATAACCCCCATCCCATGCCCCCCACGGCTAGTTGTGTGAACTTGGGCAGCTTACTAATAACACAGCACCTACGTCTATGATTCCTGTGAGCTTAACGAGCATATGAATGTGAAGCCCCGAGTGTAGGGCCTGGCACAACAGCATTAGCACTCTGCAGATATTTTTAAATTACAGACTCAGCTTTGACTGGAAGAAACCGTGACAGATCTTTCTATCCTTGTAGCTTCTCCTTTTCTTGCTCAAGACTTCCTAGAGACACATACTCTGGTCTCCAGGCGGTGTGTCCTCAAATTAGTAGCAGGAACAGGTCTTTGTGAGGGTGTTTGATAAATTCTGTGGACTCTGCCCGCACCTCATGCACGTGTGTTGGCGACCACGGCCCCGGGCTAGACACACCCAGTGCTGTACCTTCTTCCTTTGTTCTCTCCGTCTTAGGTCAGCTCTGTGGTTGTTGCTGTCATGATGATCATGATAATTTTTGTTGTTTGTTTTTAGTACACTGATCAAACTACAGTCTCTTTGTAGACCCTAGGTACAGGACATACTCTGAAATGGTTTATTTAGTCTTCTCTTTAGAATTAGACATATAAGCGAATATTTTCTTTAGAAACCAAATATAGTTCTGTAATTATTCCATATCTTTGCTTTTGGGGTCTTCATCAATGAGTCATTCTTTTTTGGAGGCTCAATGAACACAGATTCAAAAACTGCCCCATTATTTTGCTGTATGTCCCAAAACTCAAGTCACCTCCCGTGTCTGTGAGCATCTCTCTCGGATATGAAAGCATATTGCACAGGAAATGCATCTAACTTCCATCTCATACATTTTAATGCAATCTACTTTCCTTTATACCCATTTCAGCCTAACGCAACAGTGATCTAATAGGATGTTTGACAGTTTATAAGTGAAAAATAGCCCTTATGGAAGTCTCTATTACTTGATGTAATTAAAGGACTTAAGAACAATATCATGGACTGAGAAGAACGCATTGCATGTACAACGTACACAATCTAGAGTCATTCTTACACCTTTACAATGTAAGGTCGAATTAAAATAAGACATTTTGTGATGATATCTAACGTGTGTTAATTGAAAATTGGCAATAGTTTTTTGGATGGACGAGTAGTAGTCAACACCACCTCCATGTCTACATTCAGATCTGGGCGAGCCTGCTGTGTCTTACTTTTCACGTTAATGGGTTGTCTTGTAGCCAAACATACTTTTTGTAGTCCTGCCAGTAACACGTGTGTTGGTACAATCTGATTGGATCTGGCAAAGTACAAGGCCTATTGAATTACCCCCAAAAACTAATTGTCCCTGAAATGTGTCCTTGTGGATATAGTTCTTGTGTGTATCTTTCCATTAATTTTGAACACAAAAGGTTATTGCCATATTATCGTAATGGCACCATAAAATTCAGACACTTGCTGGTTGAATAGAAAGCCCCTAGCAATAGAGGAGAGAGTAAGAATCAAACCTGGTTATTAGAATTTTTAAAGATAAATGTTAGCGCATATCCGTGTCTGAAAGGGTATCATTTCTCTCATCAATGGACTCAGACAAGAAGCTATGAAGATAACACTTTGAACGCTATATCTGAAATTCAGTTGACAAACTATCAAATTCCTAAACTCCTAATGAGCTTGGTGATTAAGTAAAGATTTTGCCATCATTTTGTCATTTCAGAATCCCTATTTTTAAGCTAATTACGAGACTGGGAAGCTGGAAGGCAATGACCCCATCTCCATATACTCCCCTCTTTCTATGTGGATTTCCCAGCCACCCAAAAATAAGAAAATAAGGGCTGGTCCTCACAGTTCCATGGTCACCATAGTAACTGGAATTGCTAAAGCGAATTCAGGACACTAACCTGATAGTTTCGATGTTTGTTTGTTTTCACAAACGAAAACCATCTTCAAGTTCTCACTAAAAGCACATAAATTATGTCAGTCATACTCCTGTATACAAGTAAGATCAAAGAATTTTGTTGTCTTCTACACAAACATGATACCAGACTCCTATATTCTGAATCACATTGCGTAAGTTTAATCTCATTTTCTCCCATGCTTTCTGAAGGTCACGTGAGAATATATAAATAATTAGTGTATGTTGCTTTCAAGTGTATTGCAAAGTTTTGACGGCATTAATGTTCTGTGACTTGAGTGATGCATTCAGTCAGGATGCTTTTGTGTGGATTCGTGCAGGCAGTTTCTTGTCACTTGGAACTTGTGTCCTGGGTTCTGCCCTTAGCACAGATCACTGAGCTGCTCACGGGGCTCTCGTGCGTCCCTCCGAACCTGGGTGTTGTCTGCACAAACCCACGTCTCCTTGGACAAAATACCGAGGAGGTAAGACATAAAGAAACATCAGATGAACGTTTACACTTTCCTTCTTTCCTCTGGCCTCCAGAACCAAACTTCGTGTCCTCTTATGACATTGGAAATTTCACCTACTTCTTTTTTCGAGAAAATGCCGTGGAGCATGACTGTGGGAAAACCGTGTTCTCCAGAGCTGCCCGGGTCTGTAAGAACGACATTGGGGGGCGGTTTCTGCTGGAGGACACCTGGACCACGTTCATGAAGGCTCGTCTGAACTGCTCCCGGCCCGGGGAGGTCCCCTTTTACTACAATGAACTGCAGAGCACGTTCTTCCTGCCTGAGCTGGATTTGATCTATGGCATCTTTACCACCAATGTGTAAGTAACTGGAAGAGAAGAATTTCTGTCCCTGCGCCTCTGTTCATGGTGAATGAGTCTACTGTGCTTTGACCTTTGAGGTTGGAAAGTTGCTTTAAAAGAAATCTTTCTTATTTTACTGGGCTTATGGCCAAATAAATGTTTGAGTATGAACTAAATATTATGTAACAATAATGTGATTTCTGAGACTGGTATTAGGAGAATAAAGTGAAGCAAAAAGTTTCAATCTATCCTTAGGTAATTGTAGCATTAACTTAATTCGACTATTAATTTCTCCTTCCTGATTTGCCAGTGTGTTCTGGGCACTTTCTGAAATGCTGGCAAATAATCAGATGCATTTTTTTTTCTACATGCAAGGCATGCATTTGTGCATAATGAAGGCAGTGTTGTCTCAAGAGTCTGATCTTTGAGATAATGTAGCTCATGCCTGAATCTCTGCTTATATGTGAAATGCACATTCTCACTTTCCTGGAGCTACGTTTTAAACCATTGTTCCCGGAGATGGGTAACTTGGGCAGGCATTTCTAAAATGATGATTATACTTTTAAAAAATTCTTGAAAAACCTATAACGTCTTTTTTCTTCAGGGGAGATACTCCTAGCTCCAGAACTGACAAAATTTGGATGAGGGAAACCATGGGAAGTTTCCTGGTCTTTCTTTCACTCTTAGTCTGGAGGAGTATGGCAGGTGACCCACACTTATTTCCTATTCTTAGCGGCTGTGCCCTGAAAGACTCATTAGGATCACACCCCACACCCAGGGGCAACAGATCGCTTTTTCATACTCAGACTCTGGGTTCCCTTTTGCTGGTGGTAATGGTGGTCCGGAGTGTAGGCTCTGCTTTGGACCGTCTTTGAAATCTCTAATCTGGCGACCTAAGAGTCCAGAAAACCTGAATCAGGGTGGGTTGAAAGTACTGATAAAGGGGATAGGGTGAGCAGCCATCCTGGAGTGTCTGGGATTGTCCTGGTTTCAGTGTGGAAGGCAGCTCTGCATCCTGGGAAACCTCACAGTCCTGGGAGAATCGGGGAAGCCTGAAGAAATTGCCAGAGACTCACTTCATCTGCTCTTCCTTCCCTGTTACTCTTTCACTCTTTCCCCTACTGAGTTTAAATGTTAACAGCCGCTTGATAATAACATTTATTCCATGAAGTCTTCTTTCTGACATGAAGTTAGAAGAATAAGACAGAAATGGATGGCTCCCCACCCACCCCTACCCCACCATGACCGTCTTATTGTAAACCTGGTTTTCAGCCCTAGAGGTTATTTTCCCTCCTTGATAAGTTTCTTTTAAAAAAATCAATTTATAGTTTCTGAAGTTGATTTGCTTTCCAAAACCTGGTTTAAGAAATAGTATTGGCTGCACAAGATGGATGTTCAGTTGCTGAGTTGACACCAATTTTACACACAATGGGAGCTTGGCTTACTTAGCTGTTCATTCCCCTGGCTCTGGGCAAAAATAAACAATTAAAAAGTTATATAAGTACTGTGTCTGGGCCATTCCAATGGTGAATGGTCAATTTAGAAACTCGCAAAAATAAGTTTCAGAATATTCCATTTGATTTGTTTAGTGATGCAGATGCCCATCGTGTTGGAAATCCCCCAGTATGTAGCCTCTATACTAGGAGAGATAGAATGGCTAGATCTTCCCTTTCTCTCTCGAACACGAATTCTCACCAGGTCTTGGGGACCCCTTTCTGATACATCCATTCCTAGTCCCACAATAGACCCCAACTCTCCTTCCTCTCATATCTCAGCCTTGATCTTACCCTCTGGACGGATGACCACATTCTCAACAAGATTTGCTCCAACCTGAGAGAAAGGGATGATCAGAGGCAGCCAGTTACTGCCCGGCTCTCTGTTGGATGGCTGCATCACGCTGTGGCTAAGCTCTCTGGTGCTTCTGCTCATAGTTTTGGTTTGCTTCTGTAGACCCATCATGGTCTCTTAGTGCTGGCGAGTGGGACGAAGGTCACCGTTCTACCTCCTTCTACCCCAGGACTGTGTGGTTGTCTCACCCCCTTGGCCATGAGTCGGGCAGTAGGAAATGGTATACTACTGCACTGTGGGGTCTGCGATGGTTTTACCATTTTGTTCCCGAATGTCTAAAAATGGCGGCTCCCAGGGGGCAAAAACCAGAGCTGTGCTCGAAAATGCAGATTTACTTCACCAGACAATATTTTGCTGTTGCCACACTTTGTAAAAGGGCACTGAACTCCTGCGAGCCTCCCATTTACAGCTCCCTCTGCGGAGCTTGAACTCCGATTTGAGGTTTCAAGATTTCCTACATCAAATTTTTCTCTCTGACCCTTTGAATTTAAAATGCTTTTTAAATTAAAAAAAAAAAAAAAAAGAAGATAGGAAGGGTCTCTGACAGGCAGTTTTTGCAAAATGCCTTTAGTTGGTTATTTTTTGAAGGCTTACAAACACCACTCTCTGGGGATTTAAAAAGAAGTGGCTCTAGGAGCAGCGTACCCCACTGCTGTCTAGAGGAAGCAGAGAAACGGTGGGTCGAGAGCCACGCTGGACTGGGGAGAGGTAACGGCCCCTGGAGGAGAACGTCTGCTTTCTCCAGAACTTAAAAGGCCTCCCACGCAACTCTTCACAGTCCTGTGTCCCTTTCGCTGTGGCTGAGTGAATTAATCCCGTGCGGCAGGATTAGAAATGTCATAACTTGCTTCCGCAGCAACGTGCTCCCGCATCCACAAAGAAGCCCCAGACGCACACCAGGACCTGCTTCGACTTCATCCTTGGGGTGTTTGGGAGATGGTGATCTTGAGGTCGTCCGGAAGGCGCCTGCGCCGTGCAGTGTCCTTGCGGGGCTCTCTGACCTCCCTCCCCTTCTCTCTTCCTCGGCACCCCCAGGAACAGCATCGCTGCCTCGGCCGTGTGCGTCTTCAACCTGAGCGCCATCTCCCAGGCCTTCAACGGGCCCTTCAAGTACCAGGAGAACTCACGCTCCGCCTGGCTGCCGTATCCCAATCCCAACCCCAACTTCCAGGTAATTTCAGCGGGGGCAGTGGGACCCTCGTTCCCCTAGAAAGCAGAACCTCCTGTAGATGGGCCGACACAGTTGAAACCCCAGTGCATGCAGCCTGCAGCTGGGAGCTCCCCCAGCCCTCACCCACAGGCCTGCGCTCGGCTTGGGCTCATGGAAGTGGGCCGAGGCCTTTTGTCAACTGAGGTGCCGGGGCTGAAAAGGGGCCTTTTGTGGGCTGGGCCGCTGGAAGCTGAACTGAAAAAGGCCAGCATAAAGCAGCAGGCTGGGCATCCAAGCTTTAGTTAGTGCTAATGATGGTGGACTGTGTCCCTAGAAGCTCTGAAACCTAATGAATGACACCATAGTGAATGGAGCCCGGGACACAGAGCAGTGGAGACGCACAAACAGAATTAGAGCCCTAATTGGTGACTGTGGCGAGATTTCCTGTCCGGGTGAGCAGGATGTGATGGTGCGCTGGGGGGTGTGGGGGGGGGAAGCAGAACAGATGGTGGCCATGAGTTTATGAATCACAAAATTACAGGATGTTTGAGCTATAAGGGGCTCTGTACGTCATTTACTCTCATCTCCCAATTTCAGAAGAAGCTGAGACCCAAGAAAGTTAATGTGATTTTCTCATGTTTGGTCAGTCAGCAGGTGTATGAGTCCGCACAGGCTGCCATAACAAAATACCCCCGACTGGGTGGCTTGAATGGTAGACCTGTGTTTTGTCACAGTTCTGGGGGCTAGGAGTCCAAGATCAAGGTTCTGGCTGATTCAGTTTCTGGTGAGCGCTCTCTTCCCAGCTTAAACATGGCCACTTTTTCACTGCATCCTCGTGGGGCCGTTCCTCGGCGAGTGGGGAGAGACACTAATCCTGTGGGATCAGGGCCCCACCCTTGTGACACCCTTATGGCCCCATCTCCGAAGACAGCCACACTGGGGGTTGGGACTTCGACCTGTGCATTTGGGGGAGACACGAACATTCAGTTCACAGCAGCAGGCTTCCCTTGAGGGCCTCCCTTCTGACCAGAACGCTTATGGGATCACCGACATCCTCCTCACGGGTGTAATTCTTAGGACCACCATGTTCCAACTCTGCGCTCGTCATGGTGCATGCTAACAACGGTACCGTGATCAGTACCAAACTCTCCCACAGACAGAGAGCAGCACTGAGCCTCAGTGCACGTAATCAGGCCTAGGACACTGTCGGAATCGCAGCTGAGCTGGGATCTCAGACTCAGTCCTCAGATGCAAAGCCCCAGCGTCTTCTGTCTAAAAGACCATCAGTTACCCTAACGAGTCAGTGCTAGAACCGCCTTCTATACTCAGGCCTCCAAGTTCAGGTTGGTTTATCAGCTTAACACATTGGCTTTTGAGAAAATTTGGGAATATGGAAAGGTTCAATTATTTTATACTTTACTTGGACTTTGGCAGGAACCATTCAGCTCTAATTGTTTTGAAAGAAGGTTTATTTTAATTTTTATTTACGAGCATGGGGTTTGAGATAGATGGGTGGTTTTTACATGCTCTTTACTATTTCCTGGTTTACTTGACCATTCACTTAGCATCTTCCATCTCTCATTTTCACCAATCAGATGAGGAAGGTGGGATACAGAGGCCCAGGAATATTTTAGGGATAAATTTTGCTAATATTGATTAATGTGCCTTGCTGACTGTAGAATGTATTTGGAGAGGACGACTCTTAGGGGCATTTATTGGCATTGTGTTAATGCTTGATTATATGCTTGTTGCTGTCTCTTCTCCCCAGTTCTGTAAAGTGGGCAGCACCATCTGCACTTTGTAAGTCGGGAAACCGAGGGATCAGTTTATGTCTATTATCCCAGCCCTGCTACTAAGAAAGTTCAGTACTAGACAAAGAAATTCCTATTACGGGTCAGGCGAGCTAACACTTTAGCGGGAACCGAACCTGAAGTAGCCCCAGGTCCTCACAGCATAGACCATTTATGTCATCATTAGCTAAACGCTGACTCTTTGCCCCTCTGCTGAGTCTCTGCACCCGAATTCCACCCTGCCCCCGGATGCCGGGGTGCAACATTAACTATTTATGAGAGCCCTTTGTAAAATCCTGAAAGTGAAATAGATCATCCCCTTTAAGAAAGTTCTTTGTAAAATCCCGAAGGTTAAAAAAAAATTAACAAAGATGCTCACTAAATTTATAGGGTACTTGTAATGCCTGGATGTTTCTATTGCAAAAGTCTTCACAATGAACAGTGACTTAATAAGCCCGTGATGCCTTACCACCTCCAGGCAGTGGATAACTTTTAGCCCCTTTGTCTGAATATATTTGTAGCACACAGCAAAACCCCTCATTGCAGAAGGCCACGGGCGTCTGGTTTTATAATGCCGCTGTCACACTGAAGGGCTTACTCACGTTTATGAGATGGGAGTCGGTCTGTGCCATCGAACCAACGAAGCTTGCCGAGATGGGGCATGCATTCTGGGTGGGAAGCTTGCTTAGCTAGGCTGAACTTGTTTGGGTAGAATTTAAGATTTTCAGGGAACGAAAATTATAGATGATGATGATTCCTTGTGTAATTTCTGGTACAAATAAGTCCCAAGGATTTTCTTTCATTTTACCATATTTGATAACCGTGTTAGCAACGGCATCCTGACTGACATTCATGAGACCATCTAGCTGGCACAGGGTGGGAATACATTTTGAACCAAGGATCCCTCCAGTAGTCATGTATAAATGGCCTTCTGTTTGCAGTAACCAGCAGTGAGAAGTGGTTCGATTTTTTTTTATTATTATTCTTATTTGCCTACTGACATTTGGAATTTTATGCAGCACTTGTAACTAGAACCAGCAAATTAGTTAGAGGAGCAGAAATGTGATTCAGGTTCAGGAAGAAGAATGGGTTAGGAGGGACAGTGCATCATTTTTCAAGATTTAATACAGACATCTCAATATTGAAAACAATAACAAAACAATGAAAAATGTTTAGTATTTGTACTGGTTGCCGTCTAGAAACCACCGTAGGCAGTGCTGGGAAAGCCTACCTGGTCAGAGCTTGCACTCCCCAGAGTCATCCTGGCCCTGAACTTTGCAAGGAAAAACATTGGTCAGTAACAGGAAACACCATCCAGACCCAGTGGACAGACTCCAGAATTTTCTGTGCACTTTTGATAACCATCAATCAGAAATGATGGAGCCAAAATGGAAAACAGACCCTTAAAAGTGGTCAGGCAGATGAGGAGGCCATTGCTGGACCAAATGAAGGGGTCGGCTGTGTCATCAGGACCCTTTGATACACAGAGCAGGTTTGCAGCAAGATGGGAGGAAGAGTGCCATTCAGATCAGGCACTCTAAGCATGAGGCTGTGGGTGACTGTGGACTTGCACAAAGCTCCGGCAAGCCGGGATGAGGATGGGTCTATTGTCTTCGAAACAAACAAAAATGCAAATATTATTGCATTAAAAAAGTTAGTAGAATGATGACTCTTATTACTCTCAGAAGCGTTAACAAGACAGCCACTGTGGTTTGTAACACACTTGAGGACAATGACTCTTTGTATTGTTTCCGTCTTGCACCGAGTCCCCAAGGTGTCACACAGACACTCTGGGAACCCAGTGTATAAGGCACAGCTAGAGAATTTGCAGCCCCTTAGAGAGCTAGGTGGGTTATTTACGAGCCAATAAATATATACTATAAATCTAAATAGCTTTCAAAATAGTTGAAAAAGAATCCTTGGGTGAGATATTTATTATAGGCTGGCAAAATAAACCAAGATGTTATGGAATATAGTTCAAAATTAGTTCTTGGCCAACGATTTTGTTACCCAATTCCAGTGTGTAGGAGTCTTCCGCCCACCACTAAGCAGTTTTCCAACACCATCTGGGTGTCCTACGAGGCAACTCAGTTCTGACACTATTTACCAGGAGATAGCATCAGATCTCACAGGTGCAAGGATCAGTCCCACCAGGCTCCTACCCACCGCCTCGCCACTTCAGATGCTGATCTTAATTAAGTCCAGGTCCTCCCCTGTGCTTCTGATCCATTAGTTATCAATGGGAAGTTCCAGTGACCTCCCCCTCGGGTTCAATTAATTTGCTAGTGGGGCTCACAGAACTCAGAGAAACATTTTACGTACTAGAATTACCCGTTTGTTATAAAAGGACCTAACTCTGGAACCACCAGCTGGAAGAGATGCACAGGGCAAGGTCTGGGAAGAGGCACTCCATGCCCGCTCTGAGCGCCACTCCCCCCAAATCTTCATGTGTTTACCAACCTGGAAACCATCTGAACCCTGTCCTTTGTGGGTTTTTATGGAGGCTTCATTACATAGGCATGATTGATTGAATCATCGGCCATTGGTGATTGAATTGAACCTCCGGCCGCTCTCCCCTCCCTGGAGATGAGGAGGTGGACTGAAAGTTCCTACCCTCAGTTGGGTCTCCTGTCAACTGGCCTCCATCCTTAGGTTACCTGGGGGCTCTGGCTGCCCAGAGTCACCTCGTTAACATAACAAAAGGCACCTTTACTGCTCTTAGCACTTAGGAAATTTCCACGGTTTAAGGAGCTCTGTGTCAGAAGGAGGACAAAGACCAAATATGTATTTCTTACAAATCACGGTGTCACAGTGGCAGTTCTGGTTGATGACTTAAGATATGGGGACCAGGGTAAAAAGGACAAAGGCAGATCCGTGGTCCTACTACTACCCAGCTCTAGCCCACCAAGGCCTCCCAGGTCTTGCAGACCTCCAGATTCCTCAAGAGCAGCATGAGGTCCTCAGTTTTGTGTTAGGACTCCCAGTTTTTATGATGCCGATTTTTTAAAAACACTGCGTACAACACAAAGCCTGGGTGTAGAACTTCCCCAGCAAGTAGATAGCTAAGGGCCACCTGTGTTTGAATATTGCCGTTGATTTCAGGAAGAGAAAACTGCCAAACACAGCGTCACGCGCGGAACGGGAGCTCACCTGGGTAGACCTCAGGCCAAGTCTGGGAGAGAGTTTCATTGTGTCCCACATTGGCAAACAGGCAATGTCCCTGTCCCTTACGTGCTACCGTTCAATACGATGATGATGGGAAATCTCCGGGCTCAGCCCCCTGCCCCACTAGCAGCTGCTGTGTACTCACCCACTGATTCCGTCCTTTACTGATTCACACATTTCCCGCTCCCACTGCAGCTCAGTGGACCGTAGAATTGCTGTCCTGCTACAAGACAATTTACGGTTGGTGATGGCTTCTCCTTACCAGGCACACTGTTTGTTCCTTGGCATTTCCAAGTGCTTGCAATTAATTTACAAATGCCTTCCACTGATGATCTCTCTTGGCCTCACTGCTGCCCTGTGGAGGGAACGGAGGAAGTGTTTCTCCAGCTACTTTACAGACAACCGAGACAGGCCAAGAGGCGGTGTCTCACCTAAGACGGCGTGGCTCCCCGGGCGGCAGAGCTGACCGCTCACCCGACTGCGTGGGGTCCCCATCACCTGGCAGATGGGCTGCCCCTGCAGGGATGTGTGACGTTGACGATGCACTGGACCAGACTTGGAACCCATGTCTCTCCGATACTCTCTAATTTACAACCGGCTTATCATTTTACAGCACGTGGAGCATTGTATCAGGTGCTACGGAAATATCATCTATTTTAAAAAAGCCATTTCCATCCTACAGTTTTGCACCTCTCACTTGTTATGAAACCAAGCATTAGAGAGGGCGTGTGATAAACGGTAGTTTCAGGTGGTACCGACAGAGAGATCCATTTCCATCCACCTTGTTTATGGGAAGTTCTGCCGAGGATCAGCTTTTGTGGGTGCCAGGATTTAAGCTTAGGAAAGAGATGAGAAAGATTGGTGAGGATTTTCTGATTGTGTGCTCTGCCCCAGGAAAGCTTTTCTCTCTTTCCCACCCCTCTGTCTACCTGGTTCTTGCCAAAACCCATCCTATGCACCGCCTGCCCGGCCTCTGCACCCCACAGCTCTGGATTCACTTCTCAGCAATTGTGAGGCCTGATCTTCCCCCCCCTCCACCCCCGCTCCCGTATCTCCCAGACTCATCTTCACGACAGCACCTCTGTCTGAACATCTCTCTCCTTCTCTTCTTCCTGTCGTCTTCTTTTACCCTCCTCTTTCCCCATCTCCCTTCCTCCCTCACTCTGGCTTGGAGCATGAGCACAAAGCAACAAGGCCTGCAGTGTTTTGTACCCAGGTGAAAAATACTAGAATAATATTATATCATTTACAGGTAAAAGTGGCCTAATTCTATCTCCATGGAATCCATATCTTGCTTATAGACCCATCATTCTAATAGGGAAAGTAATAGATCTATATGATGTTCCTGGTTGCTGCATTTTCAATTTGAGTCCCTGGTTTATCAGACAGACAGAATAGTGTGCACCTGGCCAGACAGCTCCCATGCGACTCAGCAGGTGATGGGGAGTTTTTATGCACCTGTCGGATCATTCATTTATGATGGAGTTTAAAGACTCCCCAAATGCGATGGGTTCACATCTGGAATGGAAGGGACAGCAAGGGCGGGGAGTTTGGGGGAAAGGGAGAAACGCCCGTGTTTGCACGAGGCAGTGACTCAGCTGCCATGTCCCCTCCGGCCAGGTGGCCAGGATCGGCCGTGGGTGTCCAGGTGGCCTGTGCGTGTCCCGTGACGGCCTGCTTTCCCTTGCAGTGTGGCACGGTGGACCAGGGCCTGTACACGAACCTGACGGAGAGGAACCTGCAGGATGCTCAGAGGTTCATTCTGATGCATGAGGTGGTGCAGCCCGTGACCTCGGTGCCCGCCTTCATGGAGGACAACAGCCGCTTCTCCCACGTGGCCGTGGACGTGGTGCAGGGCAGGGACATGCTGGTCCACATCATCTACCTGGCCACAGGTAGGAGTTGGTGCCTCCTCTGAGTTTTCGACCATCTTTTGCTTTCATGTTTTACATTCTAAACGTGTACTTCCATTGTCAAGCTGTGAGTCTGTCTTCTCTGCTCACCCAGCAAAACCCATGGAGCAGCCTTGTCCTCGTCATCCTCTGTGCTTCTCATAGGAAACTTCGTTTCACTCTCTTTTTGCGTTACACTGGTTCTGATTTTAGTCGGGAAGACTGCCTGATTTCTTCACTATTATTTCTTAACTACTCATAAAATAAGTGTTTTCTTAGCAAGACCATTTTCATTGGGATAATTTAAGACAATGGAATTTGTTAGAGGACATTTGCTAGGTGCAGTATTATCCTGCGATTGTCATTGTGATTTTCATTTGGTTCAAAACAGTGCTCACAAGATATTCTTGTTGTAGGATGTAGATACAAGCATTTGAAGAATATGTTTGGGGTCATAAACAACAAATTGTTTTAAAGAAAACATAGGCAACACTGTTGTTCAAATTATCGATGATGTCTAATCATGTCCGGTTTCCATTTTCACCAGCATATTGGAGGCAGGTCCTGTCTTGGTTTACGGCACAGAGAGTGCAGGGGCCCTGAGACCAGCCTCAGTGACCGTGTCCCAGTTCGCATATGTGTCCAGCTTTTCCTTGCCTTCGGGTCCTCCTGCCCAGAGCTCCCGCACCGTGGAGCCCGCCCCCACCCCTACATCCTCTGTCCAGTGCCCTGTGGAATGGCCACTTTCTCACAGAACACAGTTTCCATTGTTGTTTATAATATTTTATACCCATCGGTTGGTTGGTTTTATTCATTAAGTCACCGAGATTTATTGAACGTTTACTATTTTGTGGTTCATATGAGCCATGATGGGTCAGATGGTGAGCAGACTGGCAACGTCCTCCTCTCCTGAGGACAACACATAATCAAGCAGTCACTGCGGGCAACGACAGAGAGCTGTGACAGGCTTAGGCAGTGGATGTGAATGGAGCCATGGGCTCGCAAGAGCCAGGGAGGCTCCTGTACTAGTCTGGTGAGGGCTGGCCTCTCCCAGCAGGTGATGTTTAAGCTGAGAGCTTCCTAAGGAGGAAGACCTGGCCATGCAGGACGAGGGAAACAGCAAAGGTGTGGGAGTGGTCAGCTGTAGGTGGGGCCACCATGTTGTCAGGTAAGGTAAGGACAAAGATGTGACCTCTGGATCGCCAAAAGAGGCCACTCATGCCTCTAAAGTTCCATCTGAGGGAGGAGAGGGGAGGAAGTGAGATGGAACATCCATGATGAGCAAGGCTTTGAAGAGGATTGATGGGAGCCTGAGGGATTAGGAGGTCAAGTTTGTTGTGTGTTTTAAGAGAAGACAGAGAATTACCAGTGTGTGTCTTGTTCACCAAAGCATAAGAAGGAATCATGGCTCGTTTTCTGCCATTTTTATCCTCAATGCCCACAGAGTACCCGGTGTGAGGTAGATTGAGGAATGAGTGAACTGGATCTTTCCAAAAGTTTCCCTAGTTTTTCTTTCTAAATGTTCTGGTTGGTGCTGCAGAGAATAGAGTCCTCATGGAATTCCAGGAGGCTGCTGAGTCTCTTATCAGTACCCGGAGTGGGGATGGCGAAGGGGAGAGGAGCTGGTCCTGAGCAGGCCTTGGAAGGTCCGGGTGGGGCAGCCTGAGGCCTCAGCCTGAGTATTCTGACCTCTTCCACAACCATGGCCGTAAAAAGGTGATGTTTGCTTCCTTGTGTTTATGAGGATTTGTAGTGAGCTTTGAGGATTTCTAATGGCGCTGTCCTGGTACTTTAATTTTGACTCGTGTCTCAGTCAGTTCAGGCTACTGTAACAAAATACCATAGACCAGGGGGCAGGGGGTGGTTTAAATTACAAATCTGTTTCTCACCATTGTGGACGCTGCATGTTCAACATCAAGGTGCCAGCCAATTTGTTTCCCTGTGAGAGTCCTCTTCCTCATTCGTAGATGGCCATCTCTTTGCTATGTCCTCACATGCTGGAAACAGATCATCTCTCATGTATGTTTTATTTTTTTTAAGATTTATTTATTCATTTTAGAGAGAGAACATGAACAGGGGTAGGGGCAGAGGGAGAGGAAGAGAGAGAATCCTCAAGCAGACTCCCCGCTGAGCAGGGAGCCCCACTCGATCCCAGGACCCAAGATCATGACTTGAGCTGAAGGCAGACACTTAACTGACTGAGCCACCCAGGCGCCCCTTCATGTATCTCTTATAGCACTGATGAATACATCTTTTTTTTTTTTTTTTTTTTAAAGATTTTATTTATTTATTTGAGAGAGAGAATGAGATAGAGAGAGCATGAGAGGTGGGAGGGTCAGAGGGAGAAGCAGACTCCCTGCTGAACAGGGAGCCCGATGCGGGACTCGATCCCGGAACTCCAGGATCATGACCTGAGCCGAAGGCAGTCGCTTAACCAACTGAGCCACCCAGGCGCCCCTGATGAATACATCTTGAAGGAAATACCTTCTTTTCTAAATTTTTATTTAGAATAAAATCCATTTTTAAAGGATATTTTTAGCGATCCAGCATATAGGTTTCTTCTTTATTTCCAAGGATTTGAAATGTGAAAATGGAATACTGGAAAGATTAGTCTGTTTTCAGGCTGATCTGTTTTCACTAACCCTGCGAAGAGCTGAACAACTTCCTGACAAGTAGGAGTGACAAAGATCAGAGATTTTGACTTAAAACTCTAAAGGCACATGTCGATGTGGTCTTTTATTTACATCTTCCCAGTGGAGCTCCATCCAGGCAAACCAGGAACATTCCTCGTCTTTGATATTAAAGCTAATACTGAGCACACATGGCTGGGGTCCTTCCAGCCCCATTGCAGCACCTGCTGGACCTCATCCAGGAATTTATAAGTGCTCCACTTGTAGAGTGTGAGTGTAGCATTCCTCAGGGGCCAACATGAAGCAGAGTGCTTCCTAACTTGCTGTCTTGGGTTTGGGCATCCGGGTCTGGTGAGAAGTTTATTTACTCCCCCCTGGATTTTACTTGAATTAACAGGAACTAGAGAAAACCTACCAATGGCCATTTGAACATTGGTTTATTTTATTTGTCAGTATTATTTAAACATCGAAGTGAAATAGACCTTGTTAATAGTGCAGGTCCTGGTGCTTCTTGCAGCTCGAATGGTTTTTCCCTGCTGGCCGCCACCCCATTGAGTCAATGGGCCTTTCCCTGACACGCCCCCGGTCAGCCAGCTGTTACTCTCTTTCTCTCTCACTGGAAATCTGGGCTCATTATCTGGGCCACCCTGTGCTGCTGTCTTAAAAGCTCTTTCTTTGAAGGTCTTCTCAGAGCAAGAGGCAAAATGGCAAATGGTAACTCCTTTAGGATATATATGCCTGGGGAGGGGGGGTCGCTGGTTGGCTCAGTCGGTTAAGCATCTGATTCTTGAGTTCCGCTCAGGTCATGATCTCAGGGTCCTGGGATCCAGCCCCGAATCAGGCTCTGTGCTCAGCCCAGAGTCTGCTTGTCCCTTTCCCTCTGCCCATGCCCCCCCCCCCACCAACTCGTGAGCTCTCTCTCTCTTTCTCACTCTAAAATTTAAAAAAAAAGAATAAAAGAAGAAGATGCACGTGTGGACTTTGTAAGTGACTCAGTCTCACATCTGGACAGCTGCTCGGCTCCCCCTGCAAAGACAGAATTAGAGACGTGTTGACTGCTCATGTGTTCTGCAGTTCTCCTCCTCGCTTGCTTGGCAGAACGCCAGCTCCCTGGCACTCTGCCTCTGTGATGGTCCTTGGCTGGCCCTGCCCTGCCTGCCTGCCTGCCTCTCACGTGTGGCTGTTACTCAGGCTCTGCCCGGAGTCATGGGGGTTCTATTTCATGCCACCTCCCTAGAAATACCATTCAGTTTCAGGGTTTCTACTATCCCTTCCAGGATGAAGTATATTACTTTTATTTTTACTTTGTCTCCATTCCAGTGTGTCTCTAATTGAATGTGTGTCTTTACTGCACAGATCTGCTTCTGCTCCCCTATTCTCTCTTGTTCTTTTTGAGGCAGCACATCCTGGAGATTCGAATCCTCTGCCACCTCTATTAGCCATCCGTTTTATTTTTCCATAGCTATTTATTCCGTTTCCAACTCTAACTATTCTACAAGTACTACTTTAAACCCGTGTTTGTTCACCTAGAGAAGGGATAAGACCTGGATTCTGATTTAGTACAGAGAGCTGGGACACACACACACACAGACACACAGAGAAAGGAATATGTATTTAGAACAAGAAAAGAACTAATAACAAATTACAAATTTTATTTTAGTTTTTAAATTTTATTTTATTATTCTTTATTGAAGCACAGTTGATGCGCAATGTTACATTAGTTTTAGGTATGCAACATAGTGATTTGACAAGTTTATACATTATGCAGAACACTGGGATTTCTAACAGGCTCCCAGGTGAACTTAATGCTGTGCATTTTTGGACCATATTCAAGTCGTGCTGTTCTGGATGAAATAAGAATTTTCTTGGCCTAGAATCTCTCTAGAGACGTACCTTACCTTTCTCTGTGGTTAGTCACCAACATCGTTGTGATTGGTTCCCAACTGTTTGTGATGCAGCTGTGAAATCTGTTATCTAACCTGAGCCTAACGGATGTGTTTACTGTTTGTTTCAGCAGCTGTTGGTATGATTTGCTAACTAGTTCACAAAACATCTGGGACTTGATTTGAAAGAAAATGTGTAAGATGCAGCAAGCTAGTACAGAATGATTAAATAATGATTAAAAATCATTAAAATATATCAGGCAATGGGGTGCCTGGGCGCCTCTGACTCTTGTTTACGAGCTCAGGTCATGATCTCAGGGTCATGAGATCGAGCCCTGCGTTGGGCTCTGTGCTGGGCGTGGACCCTGCTAGGGTTCTCTCTGCCTCTTCCCCACTACCCTGCTCAAGTGTGTGCACACGCTCTCTCTCAAAAAAAAAAAAAATACACACATATACATGCACATATGGCAAAAAAAAAAAAAGAATCAGAAGGTCAGAAATTATCTCTAATAGAACTTGGTAGTCTGGACAAGGGGCAGGCAATAGTACCAGGAATGATTTCTCTGAAATAAAGAAACATTGAGTCTGAAAATTTCAAAGCACACCATGTTTGAGCAATATTGATTCAGAATAAATGAACACCGCATGTAGCCAGGTTAAGCTTTTAAATTCCAAGGATCAATAAAGCATTGACATTCAGAAGAAAAATAACTACAACGGAAAAAAGTTGGGAGGCCCCAGCTCCAGCTGCATAAATCTGTGAAACGTGTTCTAAAATATTCTGAGGAAAAGAAATGTGAATCACTAATATTATGCTTAGCCAGGAATAAAGAGAGCATAGGCAGACACTCCCCAAAATGAGACGATCTCATGCATCAGAATACCGGGGGTCTCTTTTACAAGCACAAAACAAGACTAATTTCTGCCTAGATTCAGCCAAACAAATGATGGAGAAGCTTTGAGAAAGAAAGGAAAACAAAACAAAACAAAATACAGCAATGGACGTCTCTATACCAGATTTCAAACAAAACAACATATATAGTAATTGGAGGAAAATGAAGTGTGATTCAAGGGTTTTGTTCTAGGCTAATCTTTCCTTCAAAAGAAAGGTGCGGAGAGAATTTGGGGATATAGCATCTGTGATTTGAACCTTAAGAACAGAAAACCTTAATTTCTAGCCAAAGGAAAAAAAAAAATCAGAACAAAAACCTCAGGAAGGAAGTCATGGGAAGAGGATGGGTGTTAGGATGAGAATCCATTTTCATTTCAGATAAGGAGCAAGTAAGGTGTCCTGGTGAACATGACGCAGCAAGCGCTCTTGAGAGTTGGTGGAGCGTAGCGTGTTCGGCAAACTTAGAGCTTCGAGGAGGCCTGGGAATCGGACAGATCTCGAAGCACGTCCTCAGCTTCTCTTGTCCTTACTCTATCCTGGACCCTCAGCCATTTGCTCTGTCTCATTCACCACCGTGGCTGATAGATTCCTGGCAGGACTGTGGGATTCTTCCAACTGATGCCTACCAGCTGGTGGCCAAGTGCCTCCTGCCACCTCCGAATTGGGATGAGACATTGTACCACTGGTGTGGGATTTGGCTTCTCATGCAGGTGCAAAAGGGATGGGGAGATGCACCCCAGAAATACAGGGGGCTTCGTTCCCTGCGAGGTGAGCTTCAGCCAATGAGATGCAGGGCATGGGAAGAAACAAGCTAACACATTTCCTTTCTCTTTCTCCCTCCAATGGGCTGTCCGCCGAGGCAAGTAGCCAAAGCAGACGTCTCTCTGTGGTTCGATATAAAGGGGCCATGGCACCTCGCGTGGAATTACTCCCTGTTCTTTCCTGCGTTCCTTTTTTTTTTTTTTTGGTTTTTTTGTTTTGTTTTGTTTTAGTTTCTAGTGTACAATATACCCTGCTTCCTTTCTTCCTTCACTCACGCAGCCCTGGGATTGTGCCCCCAATAATGCATTAGCTCTTAATCCTGCTTCATGCTCTGTGTTCTCAGCAATCACAGTAAGAGAGAATTTACTCAACCCTGCAGGGCTGCATGGCTACAAACATAGGCAGAGATAGAAGATATATGCTCTGTAGACCATGTTGAGATACTCAGATTTCAATCTATAATCAATCAATAATAATAATAATAAACGGGCGCCTGGGTGGCTCAGTGGGTTAAGCATCCGACTCTTGATTTGGGCTCAGGTCATGATCTCAGGGTGGTGAGATTGAGCCCCGTGTCGAGCTCTGCACTTGGTCTGAGGCCTGCTTAAGATGCTCTTTCTCCCTCCCCATCTGCCCCCTCCCCACTCGCACATGCACACTCTCTTTCTCTAAAAAAAAATTAAAAAATAGTCATAAAACTGAAAATTTTATAAAGAAAGAAAGTAACATGAAACAAATATTTTCAAAGATGACTGTCCATAATTCCTGGAGAATGAATTGGTGGGTAGCTCCAAGGGTAGAAATGGTACAATTTGGATCTGCAACATCAGTGTGATTTTGCTGCAAGTTTCACTGATTATATGAAAATAGTCATGAGAGTGACACGTCATGCCACTGCAGTTATGTAATGAAGACAAGTCTGTACTCAGGGCTACTGCATTCGGAAACGAGGTCCAGGAGGACATGGATGTGGTGGTGTGGCTGGCAGACGGGCGGTGATGGTGTCGACTGAGGAATGCACTCTTCACCGCAGTGATATTGCCCCCAAGAAGGCAAGAGTTGATTCCTGAGGGACAAAACTATCTTACTTTTAGGTATAAAGCACAGATACACATGCACTGCGTAAATATGTATATATATAGTCTTTAGTATTAAAATTTCAGGTACTGGAGGACAAATACAGGAAAATTAAAAAAAAAAAAACAAAAAACAAAACTATGAAAAGTCTCCTTGCTGGAGAGATAAAGAAAAAAAGTTTGAGAAACACTGCTCTTGGGACTTTTCATGGAGCGAAGTTAACAGATTCAGTGTATGTTCTGGAAGTATGGAGGGGTGAGGAAATGGGTAAGGTCACGAAAGCTCCTGATTTGTTTGGTTTGGGCAGTTGAATAATTGCTGACAACCTTTTCTGAGAAGGGGAGAAATGGAAGTTTGGGGGCCAGATTCCCTGGAGAGGTTTCATCCATGAACACCACAGTCTCCCCACCCTTCAGAAGCTTATATTTTTAGAGACAGATACAAACAACAAAATAAACAGTTATAGGAAGCGTTACTTGGGGAAAAAAAATAAAGCACGAAGAAGGAATGCGGGAGGCCGGGATTTCCGTGCTAACAAGTCATTCCTAAGGGTAACGAGTGGGATCCATTGTGTTTAGCGATTATCAGGAGGTAGGAGGTAGAGCCTGGAATTGTACTTTCAAGGACTTCCGTGTTTTGGAGGGCACCATCTTGACTCTTTTCAGTAGTGATTAGACCCCATGAGTCTGACTTTTATAAAGTTTCCAGCTACTGATGGGAATCACCTCACTGAGCAGGAGAAAGGGTCACTGAATGGGTGATGTTCTGAAGGCTACCAGAGGTTGGGGTCCCATGACCCCAGGGAGGAGAAGGGAGATGCCTCAGTGCAGATGGGACCCCAGTACTCATGCCTTCCCATGGCTTTTCTGGGAGTACCATGGAGAAAATAGAGCCAGTGGCTCTATCCTACCCTCCCTTTCTTTTCTTCCAAATATGTATAAAATTTAAAGGTTTTATTTATTTATTTTTAGAGAGAGAGAGAGAGAAAGGGCATGTGAGTTGGGGGAGGGGCAGAGGGAGAGAGAGAGAGCAAGAGAGAATCTCTAGTAGATTCCCAGCTGGAGCCTAATGTGGGGCTCAATCTCATGACCCTGAGGTCATGGCCTGAATCGAAATCAAGAGTTGGATGCTTAGCTGGCTGAGCCACCCAGGCGTCCCCCAAATATATTTTTAATATAGAACATGGCATCTTTATTGTTACTTGCTACCAACCATTATTAAAATTCAGAAATCAGTAATGCTTCCCAAATGAGCTAGTAGAAAAACCCAGAAAGAAACAATATTCGTTATACTCTAGAGTTTCTCCTGTAAGAATAACAGTTGGCAACTGACTTAGCACATGCCGAAATCCCATTCCTGACTTTATCCCTCTGTGTACAGTTTCTTCCAGTACCTTCTCTAGCCCTGCAGAAGGGGATATGCAGAGAGGAAGATGAGGCCGCTGAGTGCAGGACGGACTCCAACAGTCCCTAGGACTGAAGTACACAAAACTTGAGAGACTCTAGGGAGATCCCCGTGGGCACCAAACATTGACTGATACACTTCTGTTACTGTTATTAATAGCTGTCTCCCTTAATATTTATAATTGATTTGCAACTACTTAGGTGTCATGAGCAAGCATAGTATTGTGCAGATCCTATATTGGAAAGAATTTTCAACAATCACTCCTAATTCTGTCCATCTCATTGGACACTGGAAATCCAAACCTAATCTGAACTCGCTCAGCGTGTGTCCATTTGTGTAAGGGGTTCTCTCCCGTAGGCTAGAAGGAAGCATTACATAGTTTGTTCATTAGATAAAATTTAATAAATTTTGTGTTTAATGATAAAATCATTGTAGAGAATAATAGCAGTGTGGGAAAATCCCAATGACCTGGTATTATGGGTTAGATTATGTCCCGCCAGAAGACATGTTGAAGTCCCAACCCACCAATATCTCAGAATGTGAGCTTATTTGGAAATAGGGTCTTTGCAGATGTGAGTAGTTAAGATTAAGTCACAGCGCAGTAGGGTAAACCCTTAATCCGATAGGCCTGGTGTCCCTAAAAGGAGGACACACACACACACACACACACACACACACACACACAGGGAAAAGGACACGTGACAACATGGGCAGAGACCAGAATGTGCAGCCACAGGCCCAGGAACACCCGTGATGGACAGCCACCACCCGTAGCTGGGAGGAGACAAGGAAGGATTTTGCCCAGAATCTCAACGGAGCACAGCCCTGCCGATACCTTGATTTCAGACCTCCAGCCTCCAGCGCTGCAAGATGATACATTTCCGTTGCTTTAAGCCATCCAGAATATGGTCTTCTTTACTGCAGCCCCAAGGCACTAATCCACCCGAGGGTACTTGGCCACTCTGCCTGTGGTCTTGCAACCAAATTTAAAGTGTAGCCTGGCTTTCTCCTGTTCCCCTGACATTTCTCAGTGACTAGAACTCAATGAACAAAATTGGTATTTTACTGTTAGTTCAAGCCAGGCCCAATTAAAATGGAAACTGTACTGTTGAAAACAATTTAATATATGCCAAGCCACTTCAGATGGCATAAGAACAACCAATTGTTTGGTTTTACTAAATACAGAAACATTTGTTCTTGTATTTTAATGCGTTTTGTTTTTAAACATGTTTTCTGAATAATTTTAGTAGTGCACGCCTAGATCCCCAACCACAAAATAATAGGGAGTTCTGTGCTACAAATGAGTGGATGTCCCGGTTTCCTCTGAATGTGGGGCAGGCGGCCTGTGCGTCTCCGGAGTGGCCCATTTTCCTGCTCGCTTCTTCTCCACCTTCTTGTGTCTGAGACCCTGCTGAGTCTTCCAGTCTTCCGCTTGCTTGTTTCACATGATGGGTATTGATCGAAAGTTGCCCCAGGTAGTAAAGCGCTGTGGTCTGTGGACAGAAGAAATACAAACCATTTCTCTTTACCACGTCTTTTCATATAAATCCCAGCTGACGCTCATGGCTGATGTATCTCATGAAGATTTCATGGTGGTTACTAGAGTTCAAGTACAATAGTCTCCTGTTCCCAGACCTACTGTCCTCTTGTTTATACAGCAATCTGGGTAGGATGTCATTGTTTCTGTGGGAAATGATGTCCTAACCCCAAAGAGATTTTAGTGATGTCCACCCAGTGCCCCAAATCTCCACTTCTGCAGAGCAAGCCTTTCTCTGTGGAAACTGCAAAGTGGTGACGTCAACAATGTGCCATCTCTTCTCTCTCTCTCTCCTCTGTCCTTTCTTTGTACTGTGACCACGATGCATGTCCTTTTGCTGACCTGAGGGACCCGAACACACACCCCGGCAGGAGGGGAAGCGGCAGTGCCTCTCCCCCAGGGGGCGCCACCGCTCAGCCATTTGGCAGTCCCAGGACCCCGGGGGAGCATTCAGGAGTCCCTCAGGAAGGGACTGTCCACTGCTCCGGGGTTGGTGTGGACCTCTGTGAACACAGAGGATCGGGATGAGGTTTTGTGATTCCTTTGAGAATGCAGGGAACAGAATTCTAGATCTCCACCACACGTGCACCTCGCAGGTGGGCATTCGATAGTAGGTGGGATTGCCATCAGCGGGCCCGACGCAGTCATTGTCTGCACTGTTAAATCAGGAAAGTGAATTGTTCTTAGCACCATAAAATCCGGAATAATTTGATTCTTTCATGTTAACAAATGGAATCTGTGTGCTAGGAAAACTCGGGTTCCACTCACTTGGCCACAGTGCTGTGGTCTCCTGGCCCTTGAAAGGAACGTTGTCTTCAGAGTAAATCTTTCCATAGTGATTTCCTCTAACATGATGTTGGCCACGGTAATGGGGTTTGGAGAGGTTGGCAGGTTGCTTGGACCACAGGGGGGCCCCATCTGATCAGGCAGCCAAATCATTCCTCGGATTGTTTATGCCTTGGTTTTGAATGTGTACCTTCTTCATTTTGACCTTAGCACCTCCTCGCTAACTTGTAGATATGATAATGTATGTAGATATGGGTAATTCAATTCTAAAGCAGATAGCAGGCATTCAGAAGGACTAGGAAGGAATAAGTACAATCTCCAGCGCTTGATAAAAGGTCATTAACAATGACATTGTATAGAGGCTTTTATCCAGAAGCGGTTAGACTGCAGAGTAACTGGAAGACCACACACCCCATTGTTTCTTTGCAAATAAGCCTTCTGCAGAGGAAATGTGGATAGAAAAGTCCCTAGTGTAGGGCGCCTGGGTGGCTCGTTGGTTAAGCGACTGCCTTCGGCTCAGGTCATGATCCTGGAGTCCCTGGATCGAGTCCCGCATCAGGCTCCCTGCTCGGCAGGGGGTCTGCTTCTCCCTCTGACCCTCCCCACTCTCATGTACTCTCTCTCATTCTCGCTCTCTCAAATAAATAAATAAATCTTTTAAAAAAAAAAAAAAAAAAAAAAAAGAAAAGTCCCTAGTGTAAAAGAGATTTGACAGACCTGGGGGGAAGAGAGCACCAAGGTATAGGGAGCGAGGTGTGCCTGTTAATATTGTTCTCACCTGGAACGCATCCGAGGAAGTGGGCTCGCCCCAGATCGTCCTGGCAAATGAGCAGAGCGCACTCCCTTCCACCAGGATGCCTGCAGCGCAGTGTGATTTGGGTAAACAGCCTGCTGCCGTGGTGCAAATATTGACAGTTCCCATGTCTCCAAACAGACCTGTTCTGGATGGAGGGAAACAGTATTTGTCATGTGCAGAGATGTCACATAAGAATTTCTTTTCATTTTTGTCTTTCAAAAAATGGCATGGTTTCACAGCCAGATTAAAAGACAGTTGAATTACTGGTTGGCTTATAAAATTTCCACCCCACTTTCCTTTTGAAAGGTAGAGATAGCCACATTGATGTTCCTAAATAGGGTATTTTATGGTCTTTCAATAGAATTGCCCGTACAGAAAGATGTGGCAGGGGTTCTTATCAAGGAAGCATGCAATTCTCATGGTGTTAAGAATGGGATGATGTTCCAAGCTGATGTCCTCAGGGGCAAATGCTGCCCCGACCTGATTTAATCTGACTTACCCATTCGATAAATAAATATTTCCTTGGAGAAGCTGAGGACATGACTTTTACTGATGAAACCTTCTATGAAGAATCAACACAGCCTGCACCTAACCAACCCCTAAATCAAGAATACCTGAAATTAGGTGGGCACCTGGATGGCTCATTCGGTTAAGCGACTGCCTTCGGCTCAGGTCATGATCTCAGGGTCCTGGGATCGAGCCCCGCATCAGGCTCCCTGCTCCTCGGGGAGCCTGCTTCTCCCTCTCCCTCTGATGCTTCCCCCTACTTGTCCTCTCTGTCTGTCAAATAAATAAAAAAAATAAAATCTGAAAAAAAAGAATACCTGAAATTATAATTCTGTAAGCAGTTACACATGTAGACCAAAGAAAAAATCAATGTGAAGTAAAAGTTCCTTCCCTTGTTTTGCATCGGCTGACCTTAGGATATGCTAAGTAATTGCCAAATGTACGGGCAGATGAAAAGTGGGAAACCTGTCCGTCTGTCCATCCAGCTATCCTTCTCATCAGCCAAGCCCCACTGTCATTATTTTAACCCCAAATATGAAAGAAAAAACTCTAAGCTTTTGGTTCTATCTCACCCTGTAGGAGCATTCAATGTAAATTAGTTAACTTTCTGACCAAGGGGATAATTATCATCACTTTTTGGATTTCTGAAGACTGCAGAAGCTTAACTCAGTTTGAAATTTTTAAAGCATTTTGAGATTAAAACACAGTCTGGGAGAGCGGTTCTTGTTATCTGTTTTTAGTTTAACTCTTGTGCTCCGACTGGGTATAAAGACGCTGATGGAATATGTGATTTGTTTTTTGAGGAATTAGACTTGAGTTGAAAGGAAAGGAGAATTTGCTCAAGGAAAATTTGTTTCTTTAACTAGAAAATATGTCTGCAGCTTTGTGACCATGTGAGGCTGAAACACTGAGAGTTGTCTGTAATCAGTAGAAGTCCCTTCAGGTTAAGTGACTGACTTGGTTTCAGCTCAGGTCGTGATCTTCAGGGTGGTGAGATCGAGCCCCGTGTCGGGCTCTGTGCTCAGCAGAGTCTGCTTGAGATTCTCTCTCCCTCTGCCTCTGCCCCTCCTGCTTGACTGCTCTCTTGTGCTCTCTCTCAAATAAATAAATAAATCTTTAAAAAAATAAAAACCCTGAGTTAAGACCAGTAGAAGTTGGTTTTCACACTCTTAGGACAGATAGGAGGTTTTAGAGGCCTACATTTTCATGTATGTGTGCCAATAATAAAAAAATCCAATAACTAATTGTCTAAATACTCAAATACATTTGTGGGATTTTTGAAATAATAAAAAAAAAATCCACCCCTAGTATTGAAAGTGATCTCTAAGGTTAATTATCAGGGTAGAAGCTTCATGTAGGTCCTCATTGATATGATCACTTAATTAATTTTTAAAATCTGACCTTGTCCTTAGCAAAAGAGCTCTGGTTCGATATGAAAAATAGTGGCCTTGACTTGTTCTTGATAAATTGGGTCTTTAAAGGCAATCTTCACAAGGAGCTGCTGCTTTTTGAGTTAAACAATAATTTTTTTCTTTCATTTAAAAATTTTATTGATTATCAGAGTTGGCATGTTTTTAAATACTTGTGGGCAGCATTAATTATTTCTGGACCAGATAAGAGCCAGTTGTCTTGGTCTTTATTGAATTGCTGACCTGTGATCATTCTCCGGGCAGCTTATCTTCAGGAATCTCTAACTTTCAAAGGTGGGTCCTTAACCTGCACCTGTTGCTTCCTCTGATCCCTTCCTGGCCTTGGGCACAGAGCATGCTGGGAGCAGGAGGGCGCAGACTCTGGGCCAGCTCATCGCGCCCCGCTGGTCTCTGGCCTCTCGCCTAGTTTTAGTGACAGAGCCTTTGACATCTTCTCTCCCGAGCACTGTTCCCGTCTTTTCTCCGGTGTCTGAGTTTTGTCCTGCCTCCTCTGACACATTCCCCTCCCCGGAATCACGGTACTGCTCGCGTGCCCTGTGGTTGGTCCTGCTCTATCGCCAAACCCCGACCTGTTGCCTCCCCTCTGCCCCACCCCCAGTCCTCTGTCTCCTGCTGTGTGATTGGGACCCTCACCGTGGCCTTCATGGTTGGACGATGTATCACTGGTGTTGGGTTTAGGCCGTCTCTCAAATATTCAGATACGAGTTATGGAAAAACAGTGAATTTTGTTAAGACTCATAATTTGCTTTCTGTGTGAGTAAGAGCTGGCTGGGATGCCACAATGATCACCAACTAAACCCACAAAAGATTCGGGGAGCCACACTGGAAAGTCAGCATGGAAGCCAGCATGCTGAAGGGCTCGGGAAGCTGCCCATCAGTGTGGGGCCCATCATCTCAGAAGTGTTACAGTGAGAGCCTGTTTCCCTGCACAGGATCATTTGAAAACACGTGTCACGCCTGCCCAGTGGGTCCAGCTGGGGCTGTCCTGTCCCTCAGATATTTGGTTCCTTATTTCAGATCCCACTTTCATGCCTTTGGATGTCCACAGTTTTCCCCGTAACTTCTGTTGAGTAATCTCTGGTCTTAGGCTCACAGAGTCCTCTCTGTGCTCTGGTGGAATGTGTTTCTCACGTGCTGTCAGCATATCTTGGAAGGTAGGGAGATGGCTGCCTGGTGGGGAAGGATGGATGGATCTTCCTAAGAGAAGGCACAGAATATGGAAAACTAACGGGACATTTGAAAGGTGAAAAATTTAAATTCTCTGGAATTGTGGGTAGAAAGACAGGAAATGAAGCTGAAAGATAGGATGTATCAGATTGAAAATTTTACCCTAACAAATGAATTCAGGATTTTAGATGCATGGGCAGATTTGAGCCAAAGGGGAGCAGACATAGCTCAGTTTTGAATATGCTGTATTCCCGTTGTGTGTGAGCGGTCTGGTAGTTGGAAATCCTTTTTTGAAGCTGAAGAGAAAGGTTTGGGTCAGTAATAGAGACCTCGGCTCCGCTTTGAAGCCATAGGAATGGATAAGGTCCTGCCTGAAGAAAGCGGGTGAAAATTGTAGCTACCACATAGCTTGGAGCTTTAGCCACTTGTTCATAATTAGTTGAATGTAGCAATTCAGAAGAGTGACAAAATCATTTTCTTATTCCATTGGGGAGAGAGCTATCTTTTTTCTTTTAAATTAATGTTGCAAAAGTATAAAAGTGCTTAGCAGAGATTTTTCCTCAACCATCCCAACTCACGCTAATGGGACCAGACGCCGTGTAAATTTCACCACTGGGGTGACAGGCTGATTTAGACTCTTTTTTCCCGCCTGGTGACTGTCAGGGAAGGGCTGCCAACTCTGCCAAGTGGGTGGCTGTTGTATAATTTAGACACAATAAATCCAAGGCCAGTAATTTCCTTCTAGAAACTTGAATTGCCTCCTTTGCGAAACGATGAGAGTTAGATCTAAGTGGTGTGGTCAGATGAGAGCTTCAAGAGGACACCCAGAGGACTCGATTGATTGCTCTCATTTTAATTGTAATACTGTTTTTATTCATAGGAAACTCCAGTGATAAACTTCCTAGAAGCATCAGCTTCTGATTTTGCATAAAGGAGTGTTTGGTTTGGTTTGGTTTTTTGTAAGGCAGTAGAAGGTGTTGGGACGGGAAGCATCTCCCCTCCAGCTTCAGGTGAGGCGAGGACTGATGGAGGCAGCAGCTTGCTCATTTTAGACAGAACTTGAGTAGAGCTTATAATCCTGGAAGTAGCAAGAAAATAATGATAGTGGGTTTTTACATGCACTGTGTGCCAGGCACCGGCCAAGCCCTCTGCATAGAGCAGCTCACTGTGTGGCCGCCAACCTAGGAGCTGGACCCAGGGCGAAGGAGACACAGAGGTGTAACCAGCCTGCTCTTGGCCATGTGGCCTGTAAGAGTTGGAGCGAGGAGTCTAACCTGGGCCATCGGGCCCCAGAGTCCACACTCTGAACCCTGTGCTCTGCTTGAGCACCTACTCGGTACCAGACACCGTTCCGGATGCCAACGGGATCACAGTGAACAAGCCAGGCTACATCCCCCAAGACCTGCCTCCCTGGAACTTCTATGCCAAGGGCGAGGATGGGGAATATGGCTTAAAATAATACTTTGGGATCAAAGAATTTTGCATGCAATTTATGACTAAGATGCTTCAATAGGCTAACATATTCTTTTTGGGGGAAAAAAAGCCATTAGTTGAATCTGATAAACTGAGTTGATTAAAATCTCCATTTTAAGCATATAATAGCCACGAAGACCTGTTTTCCCCTTTTAATTCCCTTTTACTTGTATAAATGCATTGCTGAGCTCCCAGTGCCAAAACCAGTTCAATTCATTTACCCAATTAGGAGTTAAAAGAAAGAACGTTCATAACATATTAGCAGTCTGCTACTTTGGGATAATGACCAGCTGAATTGATGAAGTTTATATAATGATCTGTTGCTGTGGCAACATGCTGCCCAGTGAGTGGAAGGAGGGCATTTCATCATTACCTCACTGATAATGCCTGGAACAGTCACGGATGCAAATACAAAAGGTTTCCTTTTACTCTGCAGGAACTCTGGGTCGATGAGACAAAACACTAAAAATGCCTCTTGGATACAGCGGCAGAGAATCAAAGAGAGTCAGATGCACAACTGGAAAGATAATAATTTAGCTTTCCCAGTTAGTGGTCTTGGTGTCCACAGTGAGTCTCCAGCCCGGTCACAGGAAACCATTGTCAGAACTGCCATGTGTCCATTTTATGGGTTTAATTTCTGTACTGGATTCAGCACAGGGTAAGCTCAATAATAAATACTGCTAAAATATAACGAAACATCGAGACATAACAAGAGGAGAATGCGGTCAAGATTACGTTTAACCATCTGATGCTTTGCAATAATCTCTGTGTCTTTATTCCACATTTTTCTGAACCAGCACTTCCTTTGCTTCTTATGACTGTTTTTTTTACAAGACACAAAATGATATACACACACACACACACACACACACACACACATATACTATATATAGTCTGTTATAACTCCACCCTCTGAGTTTTTATTGCACCTTAGAGGAAATATATATTTATTGTGTGCTTTGGAAGTGCTTCCGGCTGCTCTACTTAAGAATCAGTTTCTCTGGGTCTTTTCGCATTGTTCAGGGTTCTCAAGTTCATCGAATTAAAACCACTTCACACATAGAGCATAAGGAATTTTACTTTAAGTATTATTTAAGCTTAATTGTTTCATTGTCCAGGCTTTAGTGAATTGCAGAAGGCTGTCTGATCATATACAAGTATGAAAATTCAAAAAGTATCATTTTTAATCACAGCAGTAGTAACTGTTATATTGAACTGACCATGTTTCTTTTATCCTTCCCTCTCTCCCTCCCTTCTTTCTTCCTGCCTTCTTTCTAAAAAAAAAGAGAGAGAGATTTGTTTTTATAAACTTCCAAAATTTTGGTGAGACTAAAATTCTAGAAATCCTCCAAAAAGAAATTGATTATAATCAGCGACCTTTTCCTCGGATACCTGAAAGCTCATTCTTGAGTGCTCATTCAGTTTTCTCTGACGTTCCCCCAAAGAGCAGCAGAGCCATTAGCATAAAGGTCGTGAGCGACAGCACCATCTGTATGAATTATTTTATAATGCTTATCAAAATGCATCCATTTTTCACAATCTTACATGTCCTGTATCATCTCCTGCTGCTTTCCTAGCTCAGGATCATATATATAGGGGAATAAGTGAAATAAATGACAGTATTTGAAAATACTAGGCTGTTACTAATATGAATCTTACACTGTGATCATACAAGGTAAAAAAAAAAATTGAGTCAAATCTATAATTTATAGCGTCTTTGCATTTGAATTTGAGTCATGATATCTGAAACACGGAACAATAACTCATGGTCTATGTTATTATAAGGCTTATTTTAGTAACAAATGAGAGATTGTTGTACTTGGCCATCTCTATCAAGATGCAAAATGGAATCTCAGTAAAACGATGCAGTCCATATTAGTAAGCAAAGTGAACACTGAAAATTAGAAAAATATCAGCTCTTTGCCCCCAAAGTTAAAAATATGGCTTATTTTCAACCAGTAATAACTGAATGACGTACAATAGAACTTACATTACATAAAGCTAATGTTACATGTAGCAAATAGTGGTTTAAGGGTCTTATTTTTATTGTAAGCTTTTTTGTTTAAATATCTTTTGGGATGCCTTTGTGGCTCAGTGAGTTAAGCATCCAACTCTTGATCTCAGCTTCTCAGCTCATGTCTTGATCTCAGAGTTGTGAGTTCAGGCCCTGTGTTGGGCTCCACATTGGGCTTAGAGCCTACCAAAAAATTAATTAATTAATTAATTAACTTAAAAAATAAATATCTTTTGCCATCTTAAGTGCTCTTTGTTTAAAGATGGCACTGAAATAGAAGGCATTTTTTCATCAGATTATTCTCTTGTTTGCTTCCTGAGCTATTGGAAGTGAGAGCCCCAAGCCTGATAGAGAAGTCAGATCGATTCTGGGCTTGGCACCACTTACACATTAGTTATCTATCTAGTGAATTCTATGGTAAGATAAGCACTTGTCCATAAATTGTAGCTTCATCTTTGTCTTGTTTAACAACTCTTTATCGGTCCCCCTGATCTTTCAGGAGCTCGTGAGCCGTACTGATGCTGATGCACTATTACGGGGATTACATACTACCCCTTCCATACTTGTAAAACAGAAATAACGAGCACTTGATTGCTAAGAAGAGGATCTAAATTCTGGCCCAACAGTGTGAACTTTGGCACTCACTTAACCTTTCTGGGCTTTGCTTTCCTCGCCTGCAAAATTCAAATAATGTTGTATGTCCCCTCCATCTCTTATGCCCTGTGACCGTTTGGGATTTTAATTCAGAAAACATAATGATGGGGGCACCTGGGTGGTTCAGTTGGATAAGCGACTGCCTTCGCTCAGGTCATGATCCCGGAGTCCCAGGATCAAGTCCCACGTTGGGCTCCCTGCTGAATGCGGAGTCTGCTTCTCCCTCTGACCCTCTCCCCCCTCTCTCTCTAATAAATAAATAAAATCTTAAAAAAAAAAACATAATGATGATAGACCATTTGCAATTAGAGGTGGCCCTTCTAGTGGGGTCTCTCTTATTCTCCCCATGGACTTGTCTTGTTGGATTCAGAAAATGAACTGAGTTAGGAAGGTGAAGGTTGTCTATATTTTCCTATTTATACATAAAGCTGTGCACCTGCACTTCTCTTTCCTTGTTAGCTTAATTTTGGTTACTTGTTTTTTCTTCTCTGTGTTAGCTGTAACATGTTGATTGTTCATGCCATGGATGGTAAAAGATTATGTCACCCACACCCTTTCTGTTTGGGAGGTCTTCAGGCTCATTTGTTTTCTCAGAAAAGTGATACTTTTCTCAGAAACTACACTCCACAGAAGAGGAGGGACTAGCTTGAGCTCTAGTTAAAAGGAGAACTCTACAGAGCAGACAAAGAACAGGAAGGAACCTTCTCTAATGGCTATGATTGCTTTGTGGCAATCCACAAGTTTCTGAAATGATCTGACAATGATTGAATTCTCTCTCACAGGACATCTGTCACTTGCCTGTGGGCAGACTGTCAGCGGGCGATGCCAGGTGGGGAGATGAGGGGTTTGGGGCCAGGTTTAGCCCTAGGGCTGTACTCACCAGCTAGATAATTGTGAGTTATTAGTTAACCTTTAGAGACCTGGGTTATCTTACCTGCAATAGGAAGCAACTAGACTAGTGCCCTGGTGTGGAGGGGAACCCTTTATTCAAGGGAAATCATATGGCAAGTTTCAAAATGTGTAATGCTGTCCAGTGAAGCTTGTCATGCTATGGGTGAAGTGAACTGTCATGAACGTACTGCCTGTTTTTTGGGGGACTCTCTAGGGCAGCACCTAGGACTGCTTTGTGTGTCTCCGGGCTGTCCAATATGAGAGCTGTAGCCTCGGGGGGCTGCTGGACCCCTCAAATGTGGCTAGTCTGAAATGATACTGCATTTTCAAGACAGTATAAAAAAAAGCAAAGTATCTCAATATTATATTAATTACATATGATAATTTTACATCTCATAATATTTTGGATACATTGGGTGAGATAAAAATAGATAATGAAAATTAATTCACCTGTTTCCCTGTTGGTTTTTCCTTTTTAAATGTAGATACTAGAAAAATTTAAAATTACGTGGATTGTAATATATTTCCATTGGATGGTGCTGGTCCAGACAAACTCTGTCAGCTCCCACCTGCAGGCATAAGTGCTCTGGAAGGTTTTGTGGATTTTAATCATTGTTGCTGCTTCCCCAGGTGCCATGAGCCAGTCATCCTATCCCCAGGAAATGCGGTAGGAATTTGTCCTGGAAGCTCTCTTTACTGCCAGCCACACTCCACTCTAAGAATATATTTTTTTTCATTGAAGCCAAAATACTTGTTGATTTCCTGCTAAAAACCACATTTATTTTTGTTCATTTTTGTTTTCATTTCATTTACTCTTTCCATGGAGTGCTCAGTAGCTCATCTGCTGCAGGACATTTTCCTATAGGGTAGAAGTGGGGGGGGGGGGCCAAGATGCAGGGTTTCATGTGTCATTTCTTGTGCCTGTCATTCTTTGGGGGAATTTCTTTATGTCCTTTTCAAGTGACACTCCAGTCTTTCAGTTGGTTTTACATAAATATTTTCCCTGAGCAGTCCCTCATTCATTTTAAAATTTAATTGATTACTCCTTCATGTGGTGATGTTCCAACTTTTAAAGCATTTTATTTACAACCTTTGCTTTGTAGAGTATTGAGGTTGAAATGAATATCTCTGTGATTCCAGTAATCCAATTTTACGTCTGTGTTCTCTACCTTCTATCAGAGTCACTTCTGGTCTTCCGTGACTTCATCAGGCAGGAACAAAAATCAGTATCAAGAACTGTTTGGATGTGCATTCTGATGATTTATGCCCTGGAGAGTTCTCTTACCACTGGCAAGCATGTTAGTGAAGCCCTTTACTTGTGTGAGGTCTGGTCTGGTGATGGTTTCTTGGGGTAGTTGTCTCTTTCTCTGATTCCCGGAAATACCAGCTTCTAAGTATCTGTACAGCTTCTGCTCATCTGCAGGCATGTATTTGAATTTGGCTCTGTGTGCCTCACTAGACAGATGGCATACAGGAGCAGGGACATCAGTCATTGTGTTTGCCCGACTGTCCGCATCCGCGTGGTCCGTAGGAGAGGTTAGTGTGGTCCCGGTGACCAGGGGAATGCGTGCCTTCTGAAGCAGCGGCCACCTGTGCGTGTCCTCCCCGTGGGCATCAGATGACAGCTCCCATTGGGTCAGAATGTTGACTTTCTTCTTGTTACCTCCCAACTGGTTAAGTTTTATGACTTCTAGCTGAGTTCATGGGATAAAAAGAGAATGCCAACATTTTCCGTAAAGCTTACCTCTTCCTACGCAGGACACTGCTTCCTCAGCAATAGCTTTTAAATTACTGGTTACTTCGGAATTCCTCGTTACAATCTTTGATCCCCATTCGTTGACATTGAAGCGAACACTTATTTCATGTCTGGATCCCTTACAGGAAAGTGCAGCTTATCAGAAAGATTTATCAATTCTTCTCCTCTCTGAAACTCAATTTTCTCATCTATGAAGTGAGAATAATCGCGCATGTACACTTGACCCTTGGATTACCAGGGGCTAAGGGTGCCCACACCCTGCGCATTTGACAACCTGCATATTTGACTCCACAAACTTAACTACTTAGAGCCTACTGTTGACTGGAAGTCTTACCAATGACATAGGCAGTCATTAACATATATTCTATGTTAGATGTAAGATATATTGTATTCTTACAATAAAGTAAGCGAGGGAAAAGAAAATGTTACTAAGAAAGTCATAAGCGTGGTGTCTGGGTGGCTCAGTCGGTGAAGGGTCTGCCTTTGGCTCAGGTCATGATCCCAGGGTCCTGGGATCAAGCCCCACTTAGGGATCCCTGCTCAGTGGGGAGCCTGCCTCTCCCTCTCCCCCTGCTTGTGCTCTCTTGCTCTTTCTCTCTCTCCTGTCAAGTAAATAAATAACATCTTTAAAAAAAAGGAAAATCAAGGGTGCCTGGGTGGCTCAGTCATTAAGCGTCTGCCTTCAGCTCAGGTCATGATCCCTGGGGTCCTGGGATCGAGCCACGCATCGGGCTCCCTGCTCTGCGGGAAGCCCACTTCTCCCTCTCCCACTCCCCCTGCTTGTGTTTCTGCTCTCGCTATGTCTCTTTCTGTCAAATAAATAAATAAAATCTTAAAAAAAAAAAAAAGAAAATCATAAGGAAGAGAAAATACATTTACAGTATTGCACTGTAGTTATTGAAAAAAAAATCCGCGTGTAAGTGAACCTGCTCAGGTCAAACCCGTGCTCATTAAGGGTCAACTGTATTCGCTACATCTTAACTAGATTGCTGAGATGATCAGATGAAATGTGGGTGTAATAGGGTTGCCAGATTTAGCAAATAAAACACAGGCCATCCAATTAAATTTCAATTTCAGATAAATATGAATACTACTGACTAGGACATAACTACTACTAAAAAGATTTTTCATGGTTTATCTAAAATTTAAATTTAAGTGGACAGCCTTTATTTAATCTCGTAACCCCCTAGGATATAAACATAACTGCTTGTCCTGCTGAAATGAGGCCAGTATAAGTTACTCAGTACAATAGAGAATGAAATTTCCATGTGATTGCAAGTGTTCATGTCTTTCAAATAACAACCATACTATCAGCTTTGATCGGTCTTAAAAATCTTGCAGTAGCTCTGTCTTTCCCACAGTGCACCTGGTTTTCAATTGGAGACATAAGCTACCAAAATATGACTCTCAAATTTGTGTCGATGACAGACTTAGTAGTTGACACTTTGAAGAAAAAGCAACTGTTAACGAGTGTTTGTGCCAAAGCAGCACCAGTCCTGTGTGTCTGTGTTCGCCTGGGAACCTGAGCTACAGTTGACAGAAAGTGCCAAATTCTTCTTTTCTTGCTAATCATCAGAATTTTAAAGAACAATTGAGAAACTTGTATGTAATTCTTGTGTTAAAAACAAACAAATAAAAAAAAACAAAAACAAATGGAAACTAATCTTGAAATGTCCCTGAGCAGATAAAACTAGGTCAGTCATGCAAACAAAACATAATCTGCTTCTTTTACAAGGCTAACTTGACCTGGGTCATTTCTTGCTTATGCCTCTGAAAATCGTAAGAAAAACTTGAGCTGTGTCCCAGGGTTGATATTAGTAACCACTAACCAATTGCCTATTATTTAAGAAAATTCTAATATTATAACCAATCACCATGAAGAATAAAGTCACTGGCTTCCCACAACATAAGCTGCTGTATAACAATACCCCCCTGAGCCTCCTTCCATGTAGTGGTCCAAGTGCTCTTGGTTTCACACTGTCCTTTTGGTGTGTGCACAGTAAACGCTTACTAATTGCTACTTCGATGAGTCATTGGTTTTACTTCTGTTATTTCTGAACTTTTGACACTGGCATATGTTTTTTTTCCTGTTTTTTGTTTTTTCCCCCTGCAACTCACTTGGAGTAAAGTATTGAATTTCCGGTGTATGGGAGGTATATATGGTTTTATTTTTAATGGCAAATTTTCAGAGTTAATATTTTATCAGATGAAACCAATTAAAATTATTTTCTCTGTTCCTATTTAGCTTATGACACTTTTCGCTGACATCTCTGCATAGTGGGGAAATAGTGTTTCTTGTTTTACCTTCACACTGACTGATCACATAACTCTCATTGAAGACCATGATGGGAAAAATATTAACCAGGACTTTTCCTAGCAAGTGCACAGATGATAGTGACGTTCCCGTTCCCATTCCTTCTTTCTCCCTTTCGTCCTCACTCGTCGTTGGGTCTCTCACCCAGCGTGTGTTTATTGATCTCCACAGGCCCATCGCAGTGACCACTCTGCCTACATCAGAGCACAGGACTGACAGTGTGTGTCCCCGTGGTGCTTCAGGTCAAGCATAGAAGCCACAAAACAAGTAAATGAGTAATTAAACTCTGATAAATGTTATAAAGCAGAAACAACAACAAAAAATTAAGCGCTCTCTGGGACCGACCAGGGTCCTACTGTTTTTTGAACAAAATCGATGTTTGCCCACTCATCTCTTTTATGGGCCAGGCTCTGCCTTTCTGCCATGGAAAGAGATGAATGCCTTTGCCAGATCCTTGTTCCAGGGCAAGTGTTTCCACCATATGTCAAGCAACTAGGAGAGAATATTCCACTGTAACAGGAGGGAGCATAAAAGGTCAATTGGCCACCTACCAGACCAGTGGTGGCTGTGGGGATTATAGAGTCCCTGCTTAAACTGCTTAAAATAGTGGTGTCATGTTAATGTGGGATTCAGAAATGTTGCTCCTTCAACCTGTCCCTTCTCTTTTCTGAAACGCAGGATAACTCAGGCTTTCTTTTTCTTTTGTTTTAATGTATTCCAAGGAGAAATAGTTTCCTTGGAATTCCAAGGTTATTTCATAGTTCAAAATGTATCTGTTTGTAGCAAAATTATGTGACAGGATAGAAGTGTCACCTGACACTGCGCTACAGTGTTAATCATGTTGCAATGGATAAATGTATCAGGTCAGCGAGCGGTGGGCCTTAAACTTACACAGTGTTCCATGCCTCAATAGAAAAAATTTTGGAATACAACCAAGATACTCATTCATTCACTTAAAAAATGAAAAGAAGCCTGGGTGACTCAGTTGGTTAAGCATCTGTCTTCGGCTCAGGTCATGATCCCAGAGTCCTGGGATGGAGTCCCATGTTGGGCTCCCTGCTCAGTGGGGAGTCTGCTTCTCTCCCTCCGTCTGCCCCTCCCCTGCTTATGCTCTCACGCGCTCCCTCTCTCTCTCTCTGTCTCTCTCTCAGATAAATAAAATCTTTTAAAAAAATTTTTTTTAAATGAAAAGAAAAATAAGTAGCTTAGCGACTCAGCTAAAGTGAGATGGAAAGAACAAGACCTAATTGTGCCCCCAAGAGAGGGCAGAGTGGGAGTGAAAGATGAATGGTGAAAGAACGCCCTGACCTGGGCATCACAGACACCCTGGGAGGAAGTGTCTACCTGGGGGTGTGCAGAGGGGCATTGAGAAGACCCCCCCCCAGCTATCGGAACAAGGACATGAGGGCAGCAGCCAGAGGAAGATGGCAGGGCGACCCCTTCAGGCAGAGAGCCTATATGTGCAGGGCTGGGGCCCTCCCGGGCTCTCGGAGCTGCAGGTGCCCCTGTGACTGGCGCACAGAGAGGTGGAGGTGAGAGGGAGCCCTCGGGTGACTTGGGACCTTGGTGGCATCTCATGTAGACGGTCTGTGGTGTGGTCACATGTGGGGCCTGACGCTCTCTTCAGACACAGGAGTAGAGCGAGTCTTCTGGAGGCATCCAGGTGAGGAGGGTGTTCTACACCAAGGCAGCAGGGTGTGAGCTCAGAATGAGAACTAGGCACGGGCTGGGGAAGGAAAAGCTTCACCAAAACAGAGGCCGCTTCAGGTCCGCATGGGCTGGTCCTGGTGCCAAAGGCAGGGGGAGCTTTGAGGTGCTCCTCGCATGACCAGACACTGCAGAGAGTGAAGGAGTCCCAGGAGAGGCACAGATGGTGGACAAGCACACGAATCCATGCTAAGTTCCGTTGTCTGAAATGCTCAGCCCCGCAGTTGTGTTCGATCCCGTCTGCTGGAAAGTGATACATGGTGTGCAGAAATATGCATTGAAATGTTTTGACCGGGGTGCCTGGGTGGCTGAGTCACTAAGCATCTGCCTTCAGCTCGGGTCATGATCCCGGGGTCCTGGGATCGAGCCCCGTGTCGGGCTCCCTTGCTCAGCGGGGAGCCTGCTTCTCCCTCTCCCTCTGCTGCTCCCCCTGCTCGTGTGCTCTCTCTCAAATAAATAAAGTAAAATCTTAAAAAAAGAGAAATGTTTTGACCAATGATGGCTATTCTTTTAAATCAAGTCAGTAAACATCTCTTAAAATTTGTTTTTCCCTGCAGTTGTTTAACAATTTGACATGCTTGTAAGCATGTTGATAGTTGAACTATTATTCATTTGGGTAGGTTTCTCAGACTAGCAGTTCTTCAGCAATCTAAATACTAAACATCAAGGTCTTTGTTCAACTGTTGAAGAGCATTTTGTTCTGTAACCCATATCTCCCATGAATATAGTGTGACAGTGTCCAAAGATGACGATTTTCCCGCTGGACTCCCATCTGCTCTGCCCGCGCCCTGCCCCCACCCCCATCCCTGCATTGCTCTCAAATGTCCTTGTTTCATCGCAAGGGTCTCTCACTTAAGCCCTCATACGAGCCTTGGTGCCCACTGGATGGTGGCAGTCCCTGGCTCCCCCTCCTGTCCTCTGGCTCAGACGATGTCTTCTGTTGTCACGGTGTCCCAAAGGGTGGCCAGGGGCTCCGTGCGCGGCACTGCTCCACAGGAGGGCTGGCGCTTCCGTCTGCTGGTGGGAACCTCCTGTCAGGGTATTGTGGCTGAGCCATCCGCACTGAAGTCACCTTCCCTGAAGCTTCCATCTTGTCCCCATCATGGCTTGGTGCTGTGCATATTTGTTGATGCTTAGCTCTCTGCAGGGCAGGAAGACCCCCGAGTCACTGAAGTTGAATTTCCCACCAGCTGGGAACTGTGGTCACCAGGTCCAAATTAGGTTGACTTTTGTAGTGAAGACATACAAATTTTCTTGCACACTTAAATCTGTGAGCTGTTCATTTGTTAGAATGTCTGCTTCTTGCTGTATAGGCTGTTTCTCTCTCTCTCTCTCTCTCTCTCTAAAACACATACACTCTTTCCTCAAAGACAGGCACTACATTTTTCATCTTCCCAGGATATAGCATAAATCTGTTTATGCTTGAACTTTCTCAAAAGTAACACATTTATCCAGGTAGCTCAAGATAAAAATTAAGCAATGGTTTACTAATACTGCATACATTATTATGAAGTCAGTTCATAATCAATAAGTATTCACTGGAGATGTGGTTCAGATATACTTTTTAAAATAAATTCAGGATCATATATGTCGCACATGTACTTTTCTCTTTAAATGAAACATTCTAAGTCTCTGAGGACTTCCATTAGGCATGGAAAACTGAAACATGTTCCTGTCTAAAGTCTTGAGATTTATGGATTGATAGGAAGCCTCGAAGCCAAAGGTTCTTGATTTAATTCTGGTTTTGGAATAACTCCTTGGCCTCATTCTCTGTATTTACAGGATGAGAACTATAATGTTTTGAAACTCGGGATCCTGATGGGTTGATTAGGGGAGCTTGATGATGGCTTTAGGAGGTGCTCCTAGTGGGTTTGGTGTCTTGCCCTGGGTTTGTAGGCTGGCAGCAGGGGACTCGCCCTAGTGCACCGGGGACATTAGCGTGTGTTTCACATCTGTGTCCCTGACACGTGGCATTGGCCATGCTGTGCCTCTCACGGGCTGAGAGGACTCTTCTCTGTGCTCTCCCCAGCCAGGCCGAGGAGATGCCTGGTTCAGAGGCCATGCTCATAGCCATGCTTATAAGTAAGTGAGCACAAACACATGGTGAGCAGAAAACTAAGGGCAGGGAAGAGACCAGGCTGGGAACAGATGTTCCCTTGAGCAGGAGAGAAGAATTTGGGACTTTGAGACAGAGAAGGGCATCCCAAACATCATGCATTAGAGAGAAAGAGGAAGGAGGCGTTCTAGACAAAGGAGAAAGAGAGACAGCGAAGGATGAACTTCCGAGGCAGGAAGGAGAAGGTGCATCCTTTGCTGTCCTGCATACCTGCGGTTGCCCATCACACGGTGTCTGCCCTGGACGGGTGGCAAGGTCAGCACCTCTTTCTGACACTAGGAATCCAAAAGAGTCTCCTGAAGACTCCTCTCATCTGATGTTTTCCCTGGGATGGCTCCAGGCTGGCTACTTTGAACCTCAGGAAGCTTTCCTGAGCTCTGGGTGTCTGGACCTGGAACTGGGTGAGGCACATGGTGGCTGAGAGGTTCTTGTCACCAGCTACGTACTAGCCCTGTACCAGCTGTTGGCACCTGCCCCACCTGCAGCACTGACCATTGAACAGGCCTGGGGTGGGATTCGGGTGTCAGCATTTTTTAAAAGCTCCTCAGATGATTCTGTGTGCACCAGGCTGGAGAAGCACGGCTGCTTAGGGGAGGAGTGGCTGGAGAGACCCGCTCACCTTATTTCCCTTTTCTTCCTTCCCTGTTGCCCTCACAGATTACGGCACCATTAAAAAAGTGCGGGCACCCCTGGCTCCGGCTGCCGGCAGCTGTTTGCTGGAAGAAATCGAGCTCTTCCCTGAAGGGCGGGGGGAGCCCATCAGGAGCCTGCAGATTCTCCACAGCCAGAGTGTCCTGTTTGTGGGCCTGCAGGAGCACGTGGCCAAGGTCCCACTGAAGAGATGCCCGTTCTACCGCACACGCAGGTAGGGCAGCCCCGGCGGTTTATGGCATTATCAGGACCTTAACATTCTTGTGAGCCCTGCATCCCAGGATGCAGACTTTGATGCAAACTCATTTCCCATGTTGGGGAATAACCCGCCAGGGTCTGCAGGGGAGGAACCACGTTATGACATCTGTAAACAGTTGTCAGCGTTAAAATAAACTCTTCCGTGCAGGATAACACTCAGCAATAATGCTGATATTTGGTGTTCCTGCATTCATCTGTACAAGTTTATTTTTATAGGAATATATGTAATATAGGTACAGAGCAGGCAGAGAGTAATGTGAAGCGCATCATCTCTGCCCAGAGCTAATCCCCTGAGATGGAGAGATGTGGCATCCCCTCTCCGGGACAGTCCTCACGGTACTGTCCTCAGCACCATCTCTCTTGGGACACTGCCTCTCTTCTGAGGCTCCGGAACCCTACGGGCCTGGGAGGAGTGAGGAACAAGGAAGCCCTGCAGGTGCAGGGAACCCCAAGTGCCATCACCTTCCCTCAACCCTCCTCAATTCTCACTGGCCGTGGGGTGTCCACCATGGACCACAGTGGCCTTCACAGCTCAGTTTGGGAAAATGCAGGCCCAGGTGCTCAGGAAACTGAAAAGTACTGTACACACTATAAACTTGACCAGCACTTGAATGTTGGAATATTGCCTAAGTGCTGTGACCCCCAACAAAAGATTGCCCTTGGGGAAATCATAATCTCAAACGTTCTTAGGGATCGGTGATCTCAGTAACTCCATCCTCCAAGGTGGTGCATAAGGGCAGATTTGGTACAGAAATGGACTGTTTGGGTATATCACTCACAGATACCATTCACAGGTCATTCTTTCTCAAACAAGGTGCTCCATCGCACAAGCTTCGGGGCTCAGAGACTGGCAGTCACATGACAGGCTGCATGTGCTATTTCTCGACCTGGTCACTAAAGTATTTTAGACCTCACTTTTCATCTAATACATGCGAATTGCTGTAGAGTCAAATGGGATAATGCATATAGTTTAAAATTTAAAGCACTCTGCAAAGTGGGCATTCTCTTATAGAAGGAAAGTTTTTATGTATAATAAAAATTATTGCAATATTCCTTTCTAGATAATTCTAGACAGTGAAGTGTATCATATGCTGCCTCCTTTGGTCCTTTGGTATCAGGGTGTTGAGGAATAACGTAAGGGACTTTCTCCCTAACAATGATGCTGTGGTGAGCAATAACAACAAAGAGTGGTATTTATCAGCAACTATCTTTTATATAACACCTTTTTCCTAAAGGTAACCAATGGCTGCTTGAAATTTGTTCTGATTTCTGTTCCCTCCAAGACTGACCTAGTGCAGGAATGATTCTGCCCAGTTGCTGATGGTCAGTGGGTGACAGGGAGACTCGGGGTCTTGCCAACAAGCGTGTCACAAGCTGGAATGCCCCTGGAAGGGCCCCGATCTTCCAACCACAGCCCAGTGAGCTCTGAGTTGTAATGGATTTTGGGGGGCATGACACAGGATAACACGCAGGAAGACATAGGCCTGTGCTTTATGTGGGGTGTTTCTGGGGCCAGAATGAGAGTTCGTGGCTTGCAAAGCAGGAGGCAGTTTATCCTTTCCATGGTACTTTCCATGGTACGTTGAGTCGGGGTTACAATAGCCCGGGTCCTGTGAGTGTGACGGGAAAGGCTAACGCCCGCGTCAGGTCGGGGAAGCGAGGTGTCATGGCGCCCACCTCATCTCCTGCACGGCGGCACGTGGAGCCCAACCAACACACCATGGGCGCCGGCCGCCACCAGGCACGGCAGCCCGGGAGGCATTCCCAGTTCCCCCTTTTTCCTGCAAGGAGAATGAGGCCACTTGTCTGTTTTCATCATGCTCCTGGGAGGAGAAGATTATACAGTTATATCCAGAGCTGAATCTCCCTGCTGTTTACTTGTCCGACTGCTTGGAGAAAAGCCTCGAGAGATTAGAGCTTTATTGTAAACTGAGAGACTGTGGTCTTCTGCATCCCCACACTCAGAAAGGGTTCGATTGTGTTTGACTCGCAAGTATTCCATTTGAGAAAAGAAAATCTGAAGACTTAAACCCAAGCATTTCTGTGGATTCTTTCCATTATGTTTCTTTGGCATCCCCTTCCTATAGAAAGACAAGAAAACCTCCCTCATTAACACTAACTGGAGAAAAGGATCCATTTTTCAGAAACTAATATCTATATGACCAGATTTTTTTTGATGAATTATGGGGAAAGATTTTTTTTTTTTGACAAAAGCAAATTCAAAGGAACAGGATAACAATGAACAACTGAGCAGTAATTTCTTTGTTAAATATACTTTCCATAGTAGAATATAAGTAATTTCATTCCCTATTAGAAAAATCGATTTTAGGGGTGCCTGGGTGGCTCAGTCATTAAGTGTCTGCCTTCGGCTCAGGTCATGATCCCAGGGTCCTGGGATCGAGCCCCGCATCGGGCTCCCTGCTCAGTGGGGAGCCTGTTTCTCCCTCTCACAGTCCCCCTGCTTGAATTCCCTCTCTTGCTGTCTCTCTGTGTCAAATAAATAAATAAAATCTTTAAAAAAAAAAAAAAGAAAAAAGAAAAATCAATTTTATAAATGAGTTTTATAATGTTAACAAGAGAAACTGAGCTTAACTAAAGTACCTGTCTCCTTCCCCAAATCATATTCACATTTAAAAAAAAATTTTTTTAGTATCCATTTTTCAAAGGCCATGCACAGTTTGATGTCTTTTAAGATGTTTATAAATGATAACAGTCGATATAGTCCCATGAGTTTCTTTTACATGTCGGGCTCTGTGCTAGTTCTTACCATGATTTCCTGTCACCACTACACCCTGAGGGTCAAGTCAAGGTCATTTTTAGATGAGGAGATGGGGGCTCAGATGTTTGGATCCTGCCCAAGGTCACATACCTTGTGCAATATGAAACCCAGGTTCAGGGCTGGAGCTCTGACCCCAAGGCCCAGGCTTTGTCTTTGGTTCACTGTGCCGCCCCTGGGACAGTGAGGACATCAGCCCAGTGGTCAGGTGTCAGCAGGGATGAGCTACACCATGACCCTGACCGCGTGCGTCTCTGAGAGCCAGAGTTGGTGAGCCCGAGGACAGGCAGAAGTCGGTTGTGTCCACTGATGACTAGCCATGGCCTCTTCCCATTATTTCCTCTTCATTATGCTTGCTTCCAGGCTACACCCAACACCCCAGAAGGAGGTTTCATACCCTCTTGGTTATTCTGCAGTTCTGGAGATGATCCTGGAACCTCAGGGGAGGCTGAAAAAAGTGCTTATGTGTGTGTCTCATGCTGTGCACACATCTTAACTTGTGACAGACAGCACTGTGTTTTTAACTAGACGTAGCCATTTCCCTCGCAAAATTATTTTGGAAGAACAATATTTAAAAAATACATTTTAATCACGTTTGACCTCAGAAAATGACTGAAAATATTTTGTTTTAATTTTAGCATTTTTTTGGCATAACTCTTTCATGAATAGCATGGGAAAAGTATGTGAATGATAAATCCAAGTCATGAGAATGGATGGTTACCTCTGGGGGTGTAAAGTGCAAGAGAAACTTTTCCTTTTCTTGTATCTCCTTTTGTACTCCAGGACTTATTTACCATATATATGTATTTGTTTCATAAAGTGAATTGCCACTTACTGAATTTTGAGGTACATCTGGCATCTTGACAGGCCCAGATGTGGGATTGGTATGAATCGGAGAGAGAATGTCCTGAGAATCATCAGGCCTAGAACAGAAACTAGAATTCTGAGCACTGCTTGCCAGGCCACGTTTCATTCAGCCCATCAGACCATGAGCCAAAATCTGGGCATTGTCTTTCCAGATCTTTGCAACTTCCAGCATGGTGCCAAGCCCAAGACAGGGTCAATAAACATTTATCAGATTTACAAATGGACACTACCTTTCCTCTCTCTGCTTTTTTACTTCATGATCTATAAAGTAAACCTAAATTCTCACAAATCAATAAAACTCTCTTTAGAGAAAAGTGTAGCTAAATGATCAAATGCCCCTGGGCTTTAGGTGTTTGTTGTTTCATTTTTGCTTTATTATAAGAACTAATTGGGGAGAGAAGAAAAGCTGGAATCTGGAAGAATCATAGTCTACATATGAAACAGAAGAGACATGTCTTTTAAGTTTTGCTTTATAAAACTGGAGGGAAAGATGGAACCGTTAAGAAAGAGATTGGCTCCATTTGTGAATGGATGTCTAGCCATTCTTAATTCATTTAGTTTGTAATAATGCCATTTAGTTAAAGAAATTAGCACTCATTAAGAAAATTAGTATGGAGATTAGGTTACTGCAGAACATTTATTGCTTGAAAGAGCAAAGTTTCAAAACATGGAGTTAATATGTCGGCACCTTTATTAATTAAATATCGTCTACAGACAGCATCTGCCTGGTGGGAGAAATGCAATGTATAGAGAGAAATCACAGGATCCCCATAAGGTCTTCCAGCTTCCAGCAAGACAACTTTAGCCATTCAGTTATGAATCACATAAACATTTGGAAGGAATTTTGACGTATACTCAGTTTACAAAGTAAATATTCTCCCTTCGAAATGAATTTGATATTTTCCAAATCTCAATGTCTTGAGTTTTTATTTGCATTGACTTTGGATTAGCTTCTAAATACTGTGACTTTTCCTTAGTTAATTCATTCATAATATATTTATTGATCTTAATATGTGCCAAGCACAAAGCGAGCCCCTGAGTGTAGGATGACGGATGAGGCATCCCTGACCCTGTCTTCATGGGGCTCAGAGTCTAATGAGTAATTCTGGCATGAATAAAATCTCCTGAATATCTATTGTGGATTTGAGCCAAAGGACCAAGAGTTACCTTAGACTTTATCCCAAAATCAATTTATCATTAAAATCTGATCCTATACTGTACTAGGACCTAATCTTCCAGCCTGACATCCCTGTCCAGTTATTTTTTAAGCTATATTTGAATCACGACCAGTGTTCCCATCTTAAATTTCTAATAGAGAATTAATCACCAGGTTATAATAACATATTATAACATATAACAGAGTATTCACTCTGTGGATTATTCTGAAGGCAATAAATGATGACTACGAAGACATATGCATGATATGATAGTAACTGAAAAAAGCAAAAAGCAGAACAGCAGTATGTGTATGCTATCATTATAATTTTAAGAAATAGGAGGAAAAGACAAATTACATTCACCAACGTCTAATTACTACTATGAAAAGCACACTGTAAGAGGGGCTTCGCTGAAATACTATTTTTTAGTGAAATCATAGATTAATACCCCCAGGTCCTGGGTAGGTTGGAAAATGAACAGTTGAAATGTGATAGGTTCGAAGATGAACATACATAAACTTGACTAGTAATTTAAGAAACATAAATCATACTACTGTTTTTTCTGTAATAGGGAGAAATGTAGATTTTGTGGGGTCTGAAGCTTATACAATTTGGTAGGGGGTCTTGCTAAGGAAAAGAATATCAAAATTTTGAATACAAAATGACTAAGACCAATCTCAGCTCCTTCACGAATCATGAAGTAAAGACGTTTAAGCTTCCTTAGCTTCATGGCAGATCCATCTTTGGCAAAGATATAAACACATATTTTGATTCACATACACCATAAAAGCAAAGAACATATGTGAACACCATCTTGTAGAGATGCCATGGGCTGCTTCTGCAACCATGGGATTATGAGTACATATTTTTTCTTCTCTTTCTTGATCAAATATTTTTTTAATGATTTATTTATTTAAGAGAGAGAGTAAGAGAGTGAACGGGAAGAGGGACAGAGGGAGAGAATCTTCAAGCAAACTCCCTGCTGAGTGTGGAGCCTGACACAGGGCTCAATCCCAACACCCTGAGATCCTGACCTTAGCCAAAACCAAGAGTTGGACACTTAACTAAGTCACACAGGCACCCCTCTTGGTCAAATGCTTCAATGTAATCATATTACCGTAGCCATGGAGAGCACAATTTCTAAGAACAAGCCAGTGCACTACAAATATTCCATAGGTCAAATCTACTAGTATAGGCTCTCAGCTTTCCTTGGTGATGCATTAGCCAGCCCACAGTTTTGGGTTCAGCTTTCTGTTCAGTTTCCTCAAAGAGCATGTTTCTGTTTCCTAAGTGGCAATCTGTGTTCTAGTCACTTGGATAAAGTCAGATAATCAGTGTCATTACCAACCTTTTGTACTTCAGTGGAGTTTGAGAGAGCAGAGAGACAACCAGAGAGCTCACAATGTGAAGTTTCACTATTTAGTGTCTATTCCACAGGCTTCCTGCGTTTGCACTCCCCAGTTTAAAGCTACATGGAGAACTCCATGGGTAAGCTTGGGCTGCAGTGGTGTTCTCAGCTCCAGATCCTTGCTCCTGAGTTATCCTGGCCAGCAGCACCTTGGCTTTTATCCACCAACCTTCCCTTAAGATTTTTATTTGCAGCATAATCCAATGAATTAATGATTCTGCAAAACTGCTTGCATATGGAAAGATTATGAGCTTTGGATTCATGTGGATCCTAGATAAGCTTTTACTTGGTATGTGATTATAAGCAAACCACTTGTTTGTTATTGGAAGCACAATGTGTTACTGGAAGCACAAAGTCAGGGTACATAATGGGTCTGGCACATAAAAAGAATTCAGTAGAAGATGGTTCCTTTCCCTTCCTGCTTCAGTGGTATAGCCAGCTCATGTACATCCTGCTGAGTTGGCATTGCTGGTGAATGGTATTTCTTCACTCCTTGCACACTCTGTTGAAGGCTTAGTTTCAAAATTTCTCTGTGTCCCAAATGGAATTATATAAAAATCAAATATAAGAAAAGAAGGAAGGAAGGAAGGAAGGAGAGAGGAAGGAAGGAAGGAAGAAAGGAACAAAAGAGAGAGAGAAAGGAGAAGAGAGAAAAGAGGAAAAATTCAAATAGCTCTTGTATATGTGCTTTGCCTTCTTTGTTGAGATATACTTCATGTTGCCTCTGGACCAATCAGTCTGGACCTGTCAAGAATTTGCTTTTCTGCCTTTAAAGCACTTCACTTTATTTGAGAGGTACAGGGCCAGACTGTGCTCCTTGTATTATATTATGTACCTGGCTTTGGTCTGTCTGGCAAATAAATTTTCTGGCAGTTTGTGAGACTCTACCCTGACTGCATTCTGTCAACAAGGCTCCATTCAGTTGGTGGGAGCATCTGTCAGTGGATATTCAGTAATTCCCTGTCCCAAGTTCCTCATTATATCATGTATTTATCCATCCAAGAGAGGCTGAGATTCAGGCAACTGATGGAGGGAGATTGGACAGGGCCAGGTGTGGGGAGAGCCAAGTGCTTACCCTCCTTGGTGCTGTCACCAGATTGGGGAGGGGCACCAGGGAATCCAAATTCAAGGTAGATGCCACCCTTACCATAACTGCTCTGCTGACACAGCCAGAATTCTTCCCTTGGGCTTGGCTGTGCTCTCAAAGGAGGGTTCTCTGGCATTGGCATTTAAGCCTCATGACTCACTCATGGCTAAACTGTTAAGTTGGGTGAATTATAAGGAGTCAGAGTAATATAAATGTTTTCTTTGGACTTACTGTCCTCTAAAGTTTTGTGTAAGAGTTAAGATGTATTACTTGACCCCTTGTGCATTCTTCAAGTATAACTGACAACTCTTCATATTCTCCTGTGTTTTCTGATTCTGCCCATTAAACCCTCATCTACTCATCCACAGAAGGGTTTCCCTTGAAGAAATGTGAGTTGGGCAGAGAGTAATTGTGTCTTCATTTTTCTCTGATTGGCAGGGGAGGAGAGGAGACTATGGACCTTCCATTACCTCTGTTTTGTAGAGTAGAGAACATAGAATACCAGCAGTGCAGGCTTTTTCCTGAATGAAGTGACCAGGGATTCTTTTCTTTCCTTCTTGGGCACTTGGATGCAGCGTTTTCTGGTCCTTTCTCGCAGCAATTACCTCAGCATCCCTGAGCTGTGAAGGGCTCATGTTGAGTCACTGATATTCCCTGTGTCTTCTTTGTCCTGGTTTTGATCCCTGAGAACAAAACTGCCTTCCTTGGAGAGTTTCATCCTGGGGGCAGACTTGGCCTCTCCAGAAAGACAGTATGTTTGTTAAAAGACAAATTTCACGATGATTGAGATCCACTGGGAGAGTAAGATAAGCAGCTCAGTGTTCTGTGTGTGACGAGTGTGGGAAGTGGGATTGTCTGTGTCATGTCAGAAACCAAAGCTGATGTCCCAAGTTGATCACAGTTGCTAGATTCCAGAGAGCGCTTTTCTTTTGCTTATATCAAATACTCTCTACTCTTTTAACTATTTCTTTTTTACTGTCAATTTTCCCAAAATGCTTCATAATATGTGTGTCAGTCTTATTCAGTTTTAAAACAGATTTTTCAGGAAAATTTGAGTGATATATCCACCTAATAAGATTTTAATGAAAAAATACTTGCTTAGTATTACTGGCAATACATATCAAATATTCTAATTGAATATTAAAAGCAAATTTAAATATAAAAAATCCTCATTGTATTTAATCAATGTCATTTAATGATAAGCCAATAGTGAATAGTTTTTAATGTATTAAAGTTAGCGACTAATTGAAATTCTAGATCACTCATTTCATCTACAAATCATAACATGTAACGTGAATTACTATTAAATGCCTTTAGCAAGTGATGCATAATGAGTATAAACATGTATTTTTACTAGTAATTATATCTTTGTTTACTTGGCATTTGTCCTAAATTTAAAAATGCCATTACATTGTAGCTGTATCTTGGTTTTTCTTGGGAATTATAAATTAATCTTCTAGTAGATTTCACAACTTGATACATGCTGTCCACCACCGCCAGATTTTTCTTGCCTAAGCAAAACTCCAACATTTTATTCACATCAGTATGCTTCCTAAGAATCTTAAGGAAACCTCAGCCAGCCATGCTGTTCTGCTCATCATCCTGATCATGCCTCAGGCACATGACTCTCTCATCCTTCCTGGGGCCTTCATGACCAGGATGCTCCTCTCACTCAGCTAAACTCCAGCTTCATTCAGAAGCCAGCTTATGCATGGCATCTTCCTTGGAACCCTTCTGGTCTACCTCTCTCTCCTCTGACTCCTGTCACACCATTGTCTGAGCTTCTCACTTAATAGTTAGCCCTCCTTATGTTGGCAGGCAACATTCATGAACATATTCTTCCTCCCTCACAAGACTGAAAGTTCATTCCTGGTCTTGGTATCTTCAACACATGGCATCCTGCCAGGTAGTCCAAAACATCATTGTGAATCTATCCAAATGTGCAGTTAAAATAATTCGCACCACTTAATAGAATGTGCTGTGGTCTGTCACATTGCCTCCTTAAACAAAGAACCCATGGCAGTTTCATGGGAGCAGAAACTGAAGAAAATACACGTTTCGGGTGGATTCACCAACTAAAGGACGTGTGGATGTCTTACAATGCATTCCTCAAGCACTTTACTGTCTCATTAGAATTTTTTCAGTCTTATTTCTTGTAAGACAGTGTTTTTAATGCAAATCTTAAAAGCAGATTCTGAAGTATAGAGTGACATTGGTCATTAGGAATAAGACATCTCAGATCATGTTGGGAATTAAGGCAAAGATCATTCATGAACAGAAATACGTCTATCCCACTACTATCATGATGATAGTAGAAATATGTTAAGTAAATAGACACATGGTTTTTGCACAGTATTTTAAAGTTTACAGCACTTATTAGGAAACCCTAAATCTTGAACTGGGCTCCAGGGCTCTGCCCATTCCTCTTCAAGCTTCAACCAGAGTCTGGCCGCCATTTATCTCATCCTTTAAACTCCCCAAGTTCCCTCCTACCTAAGTGCCCTCCTCATGCCCATCTTGCTACCAAATGTTCTGTTTTTCCTAAGCCATGTCAAATGGATCACTTCTCTTTATCTCACTGATCCCAGTTTAAATGCTGCTCCCTGGGTATTTCCTGACCCCAGACTCATCCATCCAAATAGGGTTTCCCTCTTCGCGTTATTCCTTTGGAAATGGTTGTTGCTATTGATCAGTGTTTATTTCCTTTGCTAAAGGGTAGGTTCTGTGGGTACAGTGCCCGTGTCTGCTTTGCTGTTCATGGCACCCCCACTGTTTTCAGTTTAGTTCATGGCAGGTGCTCCTAAGTATGCCCCGAATGAATGAATGATTGAAAAACTTAAAATCCCATGTTTAATGAATGCATTTTCTTAATATGGCAAAAATTCTTAAGATCAAAAATAAGCTGATTTAGAAAGCGGTGGGAAGTTTGTACGGTGCAGAAGGCGACGCGTCTCCGGCTCGGGTGAAAATGCCTCGTGTAAAAGCAGCTCAGGCTGGAAGACAGGGCCCTGGGAAGAGACGACTTGCAGAACACTTTGCAGCTGGGGAGATAATCACTGATGTGACGGAGAAGGAGTGGAAACTAGGATCGCCCATTGGCCGGGGTGGCTTCGGCTGTATATATCTTGCTGATATGAATTCTTCAAAATCGGTGCGAAGCGATGCACCCTGTGTTGTAAAAGTTGTGCCCAGTGACAATGGACCTCTGTTTACTGAACTGAAGTTCTACCAGCGAGCTGCCAAACCAGAGCAAATTCAGAAGTGGATTCGCACCCATAAACTGAAGTACCTGGGCGTTCCTAAGTATTGGGGGTCTGGCCTACATGATAAAAATGGAAAAAGTTACAGGTTTATGATAATGGATCGCTTTGGGAGTGACCTTTAGAAAACATATGAAGCAAATGCCAGAAGGTTTTCTCGGAAAACTGTCTTGCAGCAAAGCTTGAGAATTCTGGATATTCTGGAATATATTCACGAGCATGAGTATGTGCACGGAGATATCAAGGCCTCAAATCTTCTTTGAGCTACAAGAATCCTGACCAGGTGTACTTGGTAGATTACGGCCTTGCTTACCGGTATTGCCCAGAGGAATTCATAAAGAATACAAAGAAGACCCCAAAAGATGTCATGATGGCATTATTGAATTCACCAGCATTGATGCGCACAATGGTGTCGCCCCGTCAAGACGTGGTGATTTGGAAATCCTTGGTTATTGCATGATCCAGTGGCTTAGTGGCCATCTTCCTTGGGAGGATAATTTGAAAGACCCTAACTATGTTAGAGATTCCAAAATTGGATACAGAGAAAATATTGCAGATTTCATGGACAAATGTTTTCCTGAGAGAAACAAGCCAGATGAGATTGCTAAATACATGGAAACTGAAATTACTGAACTATGCCGAGAAACCTCTTTATCAGAACTTACGAGACACTCTTTTGCAAGGACTGAGAGCTGTAGGAAGCAAGCATGATGGCAAGTTGGACCTCAGCCTCGTGGAGAACGGAGGCTTGAGAACAAAGTCAATAATGAAGTGCAAGAAAGGAATTGAGGAGAGCACCAAATCCAGTGTTGAAGATATGGAATGCTCAGATACACAGACAGAAGAGGCCACAAAAACCCGTTCAAAAACCAGAAAGAGAGTCCAGAAGTAAATCAAATGCTTTCAACGGACTTTTCTTTTCTTCCTGTCATTTGACTTTTTCCTCTTTTTCTATTTTAAATGTTACATTTTCATGTGAGTCTTTGAGGATGGGGCTAACCGTGAAATACTATGTCTTTGAAAAATATAAACTTTTTTATTAAGAAAAAAAAAAAATAAGCTGATTTAATGACAATTAGTGTAACAAACAAGTCAGATAAAGTCATTGACACTTAGATAATCGAACATGCGAGGGGGTAGTCAGTAATTAGCTCCAGCTGTCTAGAAATACAGTGAAAAGATTGTAATGAACACACCTCTTTTCCCTATTACTCAAATTAGGAAATAGCATAGCTGTAAACCTTAAAATTTAAAGGAAGCATTTAGTTAAACATTAATATTACTGACCTGGAAAAGGGAAAGTAGTTTATCCTTCTTCTAGAATTAAGGCCTGTCTCTAAATAGACATTTAGCTGTAAAGCATATTCTCAAGAAATGTGTTTTTAAATTAAACTTTCATATTCTGACCAACATATTTTCTGAATTCAGATACTTTAAAATATCAAGGCAATAGATCAAATGAGAATAATCTAAGGTTATTAACAAAATGGGGAAAATTTTTTATTAAAAAGATTCATCATACAAAGAAAAACATTTTCAAAGGGCAATGAAGAAAAGCCTCTTTCACGATGGCCACATTAATAAGACATCTGATTTTCCACGCGGTCTCTTTAAAAGACCCACCTTCCCAGAGCAATAAGTTATGATGATTGGTTTTTCTTAGTGTAAAGGTAGGGCTCATCAGAATTTTGCCATGGCCTGAAATATTTTGACTGAGGAAAACATATTTATCTATAAATGGAATTTTTAATGAATGGGCATTTGTGCCTGTAAAGAACTTTTAATAGTTCAAGGGATAAGTAGAATGTTAAGAATGTGCAAAGTCCTCAACATTATGGGAAGAGAGAGGTGTTTTTACAAGCAGCTTTTCATTGAAAACAGCTTATATCCTGTGTATCCTGTGTAACCCTGTGGCATTGTTTCAGTCCTGCAGGAAGATTTGCAAAGAGAAGCCAGGAGCAAAGGGAGGGGGCTGGTGGAATTTTCCTGTTTTTTGGAATTTTAATTTTGTCTAATGGTCATGTTGCTTTAATAACAAACATTAAAAGGAATTTAGGCCTTTGAATCATTTTGCAAGTGTTGCTTTGTCCTGTTTGCTTACCCATGTGAAAATGGGATCATGCTCAGTGAGGTTCCCATGTGTGATACACGCTGTGGAATCAATGTGGCCAGTTGGTTCAGTAAGACACGGACACTGTGGGTCAGATCGCCACTGTCACAGCAAGGGAGGTCACAGCAGGAAGCAGAAGGTTCTTAGTTCTCACTGCACCCAGATCTGTCTCCCAGTTGAGGGGTCTTCAGATTTCCAGAAACTTCCTACAGAACAACATCTGCACAGGGACGATTTGCTGACCCTGAGCTCAGTGACAATATGTGAAATATCTTATTTTGTAGATACAAAAACGCACACTTTCCTGTCTTACACAGTCACTGGTTTATTTTCATCTTTCTTATCCCCTAAAAAAAAAGTTATTAAATCAATTGTGTGTCTTAAAAATGATTAATTCTTAAAATTGAGAAATGTGGAATATGCTTTATGTACTATAAGTACAGGCCAAATTCTACTCTATGGAACTGATCATTGAAATGAATTTTTATTTAAAAGTAAGTTATGAAAAAAATTATATTCCCAAACCTCAAGAACTAGAGATTTTCAAAAGCTGATGCTCACACTCTGTGTTGTAAACTTGTATTTAAAAAGGATGTCTGAAATTGGTAGAAAAAGGTAAAAGAAACCGTGAACAGCTTCCTTGTTGTTGTCCCAGATCTGCTTGTGTTGGTATGAGGATTGAGAAGTTTAGGTTTAAAAATATATATACATGTTTGTTTGTTTGTTTGCTTGTTTGTTTTAATTCAACAAATGGAGGGAGGAAAGGAGAGTTGCTAGAAATACATTTCACATGGATCACAGACAGGGAGGCAAATGAAATGATACTATAAAAGGATCAGAAGGAATTCTGCATAAATGTTTTTATGATTTTTAAGTGTGGAAGCTCTTTCAAAATATGGCACAAAATTCAGATGCTGTGAAGGAAAAGATCCATAAACTTTACTGCATAAAAATTTAAAACATTGGTATCTCAGGAAAAATATTTAATGACAAGTAGGATAAAAGTATTGGAAACATTATTGACAGAAGGTTAATTTTCTAATACAGAAATTTTCACTTGCAATGACTACATAAAAACAGTGAAGCCAGTTAATCAAAAAGAAGCAAAAAGCAGGAATTGGTTACAAATAGGAAATTTACAGGAACGGAAATACGGATAATCCATCAATGCGTGCGCACGCGCGCGCGCACACACACTAAATTTTCATCTCACAACTGAACAAATAGAACAGAGAACTAGAAGAGTATTTTTATCTATCAGAAAGGGCAAAGTTAAAAAAAAAAAGTAGCATTCAGCATGAAATGGAGAGGAGAAAGAGTTACCCTCCAAACTGTTGATTGGTACAAAATCATGAATACCTATAACTTCTACCTCGTCAACACAGTGTGTGCGTAACTAATGAATCACTGAACACTACATCAAAAACTAACTATGTGCTATGCAGTGGCTAGCTGAACATAATAAAAAAAAGAAGTTTATCATGTAGAAAATACGTACAAAGGTGTGCATTACAGCCTTGCTTCTAAAGGATTTAAATAAATGTTGGTTCTTGTAGGTAACAGAATACTATACAGCCGTATAAGGAATCAGGTAGAGCTAAGATAAGATACTGATAAGAAAAAATGTCACAATATGTTTTTATGTGTAAAAAGCAAAACAGGAGGCTGTGTGTACAGTCCCTTTGCATGTGTTATATCTAACTGTACTTACTAAAAACAACAAAAATATATATGTGTATATAGACATATCTATGCGTAAATACTGTTTTGTGCAAAGAAAATATCCCCCAAACAAATGAATGTGTGAATAGTACCTACTTCTGGGGAAGGAAAACATGTACTTTGTCTGTTATAACTGTTTCGTTTGATTTTTCACATGCAGTTATTATATGCCTAGTAAGGTAATTCAGCAAGAGGCCTTAGACTGGGGTGGCCCTAAAGCCTTGGTAGCCGACCTAAGCCGACCAAAACCAAAGCCAGAGTCTGGGATTCAAGTCCACGCTTGAATCTGGGAAAGTGACACTTTGGAAGGACCAATCCCAGTCAACCAGGCTTTCCCAAATAAGGCCACCAGTTAAGCTGTAGCCAATCAAATAATTTCCTTGGTTTGCTTCCAAGTCTTCTCTGTAAACTTCTCTCCCTTAGCTTCTGTTAGGGGAGCCTCCTAAGCACTTCAGATTTGGTGCTACCAGATTATTCAAAATTTTAATGTGCCTCAGTTTACCTTTAACATGTGCACAGTCACTTACCAACAAGTTCTAATGAGGCTATGGTGACAGGCAACTAACTGTTCTATGTCCCTCTCCACCCAACCTAGTCCTGCTGGGAGAAGAGCCAGTTTTAACCATCTCTTTTTGAACTTCTTTGGGTGGTAAATTAATAAGAATTCCATAGTAACAATAAATAATAGTTTTATACCATTATTGCTTGACTTATTGTCTTTAGAGGTATCTTCCCCTACTGTGGGACTTCAAGTTCATCTTTCTCTGCTTGGGTTTCTGCATTTTAAAGTGACTAATTTATTTCATTTAAAATAAATGCAGGAGCTAATCGAGGGATTATATTTGTAAGGTTCTGTGAGGTTGGAATGAGCTGACAGAGGCCAGGTTCTTAGAATAGTGCTTGATATGTGGTAATCACATTTGGTATGTTAATTAGGATTATTTTGTATCATTAATATTAACAATTTAATGTTACTTATACTACCTCCTTGGCCCATGTTTGATAGTTAGGCTATGATTTCTAGACCTGCTCTTGGTTAACTGGTAGCCCTTTCCCAGATTCTCCCAGCCCGAAGGGGCCCCTTACCTCTAAGAAGACGTTAGCATTTTTGTGCTGCACTAGCCTGCCTTTCTTCTCTCTCGTTTCCTACATGTCTGACCTCTTGGCCCCTTCAGAGAGAGAATTCTCAGGTGTTCAATGCCCTGTTTGCCTGTGGGGTCATCTTTTGTAGAATTTTGGCTGAATCACTGTCACTCTGCCTACTTCCCTCCACCCTCGAACACCTTCTCTTGTATTGATAACATAGGGGCCAAAATCTTCATCTAATGACACCCCTGTGGTGTATGAACTCTTTCATGGGGACAAAGCCAAAATAAAGTATCCACCATCTCTGTAATACTTCTGAAATAATGTATTGAATATTGCAGTTGGAGCTATATTAAGTTACTATTAAATTGAAATTTTTAATTCATTTTTAAGCTACGGTACCCAAAAGGAAGACTTTCCTATTTTATTAAATTCAAACTAACCATGTTGAAGGGTTTGGGGTGTATTTGCTTGTCGGGCCAATTTCTTAACTCTTCTGTGCCTCAGTTTTCTTATCAATAAAGTAAAAATAATACTACCTCCCTCATTAGAGTTAAGTGTCTAAATGATATAATAAATTGATACATTACAGTAGGTGTTCAGCAAATAACATGTTATTAAGGTGATGATGATGATAGTGGTGGTGGAGGTGATGGTGGTAATGATGGTGATGGTGGTGATGATGGTGATGGTGATGATGGTGGTCATGGTGATGGTGGTGATAATGGTAGTGGTGGTGATGGTGGTGATAATGGTGGTAGAGATGGTGATGATGGTGATGGTGGTGATGATGGTGGTCGTGGTGTTGGTGGTGATAATGGTAGTGGTGGTGATGGTGGTAGAGATAGTGGTGATGATGATGATGGTGGTGATGGTGATGGTGGTGATGGTGATGATGGTGGTGATGGTGATGGTGGTAGAGATGGCGGTGATGATGATGGTGATGGTGGTGATGATGGTGGTGGTGGTGATGGTGATGGTGGTGATGTTGATGATGGTGGTGATGGTGATGATGGTGGTGGTGGTGATGGTGATGATGATGATAAAGTGAAAATAATAATGCATCTTATAAAAGTTGTCTGGAAGATACAACAGGTTTTTAGCAAATACGACCTCTTGCTAAGGGGATGGACGTGGTGGTGGTGTCGATGATAGTGATGATGATGGTGGTGGTGATAACAACGTTTAGTGTTTTTGAGCATGACACCAAAAGGCTCATGTTGGCACAGACAGTCCTTTAGTCATCTTAGGAAAAATAGAGATATTTGAACCACAGTTAATTGATTTCATTAGATACTTACGGATGCATGCATACAGTGTCCTCTAGTATGCAAGCTAAAACTTGGTTTCTCCTAAATAGTTCCCATGTCAATTCATCAGGGCCAGACTCGCCTAAGCTCGCATCTGTTGTAGCGTGGGTAAGGCTGCCTCTCTGTTGACCTTTGGGTGTGTGTTTGCAGTTCCTGCATTGGGGCCCAGGACCCTTACTGTGGCTGGGACATGGTGATGAAGAAATGCACGAGCCTGGAGGAGAGCCTGAGCATGACGCAGTGGGAGCAGAGCACCTCCACCTGTCCAGTAAGTGTGCATGTTCTCCAGCCTCAGAAAGCAGTCAGTGGGAACCCAGCTGTCCTAAATCCTAACCCATGTCCTGTTCGCGCGTCTGGAACCTTCCTTGCAAACCCAGTCTGTGCTCTCTCAACTCGTTCCGTTCTGAGCTTTCGCTAGAGCCACACAGGATGTTGCCATAAGGTTTTTGTCTGCTTTGAAGAAACACATCTTAAGAGAAGACACTGCTGATTTGCAAATGGGGTGTAATTTCTGTTTCATTCTTGGGTTTTCTCTCCAGAGATTGGTGTGGACTCTTTTGCCCTTTTTAGCATTAATAAAATAGTGACTTCCATACCCATCACTTTCCCATGGGAGCTATAATTCTAGAAACTGAGATAAGTAGAGCTTTTAAAAGAATAAAATAAAGGATATTCCTATTGGGCCCCATGTGGGACAGTCTCCTGGATCCTGCTCAGGGTCACGGGAAGGCCTGGGAGACAGACCATGACGGCCATTCCCACTGTGAACCCACAGAATGAAGAGACTCACTTCTGCTTGGAGCCAGTTCTTTGAACCTAGGAAAACAGTTTCCTTTGCCTGTGTTTTTGTTTGAGGCCCCACTTGTAGGAGCCAGCTTATTTGTTTTCCTTTGTCTTTAGAACTCTTAATGCAATGGACTCAAACTCTTTTTTCTGTCCTCAGACCATATGAGCAATAGCTGTTAACCTCCACATATTTGAAAACTGATTGAGTCGCTGTGCTGTCACGTAGGTTCTGATCTCTGTGACTGTCAGTGCTCGCTCACCTCTGCAGGGGAGAGCTGGGAAAGAAGCAGCACGTTCTGTTACTTGAGATCCGCCCTCTCCCAGCAGAACGGCCCGTGCCATCGGGGCAGTCACTCTGGTTCCTATCAAGGAATCTGCTCTTTTCATTACCTAACCACATGCTCATGAAGCCTATCCTTCAGTTTGTAAGGGGAAATCAGGCAATGTGACATGAGGAAGGCCAGGGTTAGTAAAACCAGCATCATCTCCCAAAGGTGGGCACAAGATCGAAGCCTTTTACTGCAAAGGTGTGAGATCAGCGCATCCGGGCCCTGAGCAGAGCTTTACAATGGGGTTCGCTGCTGGTCCTCTGGGTTATGGAGCTTCAGCTCTCTGAGTTTAGAAGCAAGGTTTTCTTCAGTGTTTCTTGAAATTGATTAGAAAAATGCCAGTGTTTGTGCCAAGTTCTCTCTCATTTCTGAAAATACTTTAAAAGCATGTTCACTTTAAATCTTTGCATCTAGAGAAAACATAAATGTAGCTCTAAATTACGGGCATGTACTTTCGAAGAAATCAGCACCATCTTCTCGTATATGTTTGACCTTGCATTTTTAATGTCAGAAAGGGCAGAAGAATATAATAACAGTTCTTCTTAAGCAGTAAGGCCATCAGTCTATGACCCGTGGTTTTGTGGATATCTGAGACATCTGCTTGTAAGATATCTACTTGTAGAAACTGAGGCACGTTAAAAATCTTAAGAGTTTATTTGAACAAAAATCAGTTCCAATCAGGCAGCATCTAATCTAGCAGATGGAAAGGAGCTCTGAGGAGCTACACAAAATCAAACACTTTCATAGACAGGAGTAAGTGAGAACAAAGAAGTTATAGTAGGCAAAAAAGCAGGTTGGTTATTGCAAAGTTACTTTCCTTAGCGGATGACAGGGGTCTATCAGGCAGATGACCTAACTAGTGCTAATCAGGCATTTCCTGATTGGTTTAAGATTCCTTTTCTAGAAGAACCAAAATTGTAATTAAGTCAAGTCTCAGTTTGGTGACATGGGGCTTATTGGCATAAGAAGCTCCATTTTGAGTCTGTAGGTTTTTGTTGTTGTTGTTTAAGATCTGTTTATTTGAGAGAGAGAGAGAGAGAGAGAGAGAAAGCAAGCATGAGTGGGGGGAGAGGCAGAAGAAGAGAATCTTCAAGCCAACTCCCTGCTGAGCTTGGAGCCTGATGCCCCTGGATCTCACATCCCATGAGATCATGACCTGAGCCAAACCAAGAGTCAGACACTTAACCAACTGAGCCACCCAGCGCCCCTGCAGTTTTGTTTTTTAGCAACTGTATCAATTGTATATCTTTTTCCAAAAATCTGTCTCTTAGAAAGAAATGAGCTCAATGAAAATTATTAGCATTATTACAGAGCTGTCTTAGAAAGGTATTTTTAAAAGCTCTTAAAATATAATTTTGCTTCCATGTTATTTTTTTATTTTGACTAAAATAGAAGAAAGGTTTGATTTTATTGGCCAAATCTACTGCATTTCATAATTTCTGATATGCCATTGTTGTTTTATAAGGACAAAATATGCTACCGTAGATTGCAAGATGCAAACTGATTTCAGAGATGTATACTATATATAAGTATGCATACACATACATACACATGTATAGTGAAAAATCCTATAATCAGTTAAATAATTTTCTTTACCTACATATCTTTATCCAAAGGAAATTAAGCTTTATAAGCTGAGGGATTTTTGAATGAGACCAGAGCATCTTATCTCCAATGTAAAAGCGAAAGTTTAATAATGAAAGTGTAGATGCTACCATGTGGAGCTCAGTGGGAGTTAGGCAAACATGGGGTACAATGAGGGTAAAGCAGACTCTGTGGGAACCTACCAAGTAAGTGTTCATGAACTTCAGACCAGCGATGTAGCACAACCCAGTCCCCCAAAGTCAGTGCTGCAGTTGGAACCCAGGCAGATCCTCCGCTGTCTGGAGAGTTCCACTTGGTGACGGACCCCTGGAAACCCTCCCAGGGACTTAGTGCCCAAGAATACCTATTTTCCACTAAAAGATTCCTGTTTTAAAATGTTTGTGGATTTCTATCATCCAGGAGACAGGGCAATAGTTGACTGATGTATAGATTAACGTTCTGGTGGCTTATGTAATTATAATTGAACACATTCTCTGTTTAAGAGATTTGAAGTACTCAAGCAAGATCTGAATTTACAGGTCCAGAAGTGATTTGAATATTATTTATGTCCTGCATAACTTGCAATGTTGCTTTACAAGGATAGCATTGTCTTAAGAATCTCCCTGGGCTTTACTGATGCCCGAATACCATCCACATCCTTTGCAGGTGCATGATCACCAGTGTACTGTCTCATACAATGGCTCCCTGTTCCAAAATACATCATGCAATAACTAGGAAGATACGTATACTTCATAAACACCTCGATGTCTTGCAATAACTGGTTCTTTCCTAGGACGTTGTGTAAGTAGCACCTTTGCAGTGAAACGATACTTCAGCAATGATTGAGCCCAGAGCCCTCCATTTAGAAAGCGGCACCATGGAGCACCGTCTAAAGGGTTTATAGAAGATTCTAAAACTACATTGGGAAAGAAATTGGGACTTAAATCCAGTGCTTCTGACATTATCCCCAATCTACAAGATAGTGACATTTCCAGCTGCCAACCTCTCCCCAGAGCAGTGACTGATGGGTGCACCCACCGATAGGTGACCCCGTGGTCACCTTGCATATTATGCTCAGATAGCAGGTTAGACATTATTTCCGAATTTTGTACTGAAATCTACTGTAAAAGAAGGAAGAGGGAGCTGAGGTTAATTGTGTGTCTACACCATGTGGTGAGTGCAGTGTTCGGCCATTTCAATGGATTATCTCATTTAATGTCATGATCACCCTGGGGATAGGCATTAGTGCTCCCATTTTAAAGACTGCCCCTATTCGCCCATCCTGTCATAGCCCATAGTGCTCCTGCTTACTCCTCTTCAAAGGTGCTAGCTTTCCCTTGTGCAGTTCGCTCATGGAGAGAGATTTAGGGATATTACACTGATACTGTAATATGAGACAGTCCTTTCCAAGGAGCACATCCAATATGCTGTTGTGTTACAATCACTGACCAAAAGGTCATGAACTTTGAGAATAAATGAAGATCTTTTGACTTCTGAAAAAACATCCCAGCAGAAGATAGAAGACTTTGATTTAACTATGAGGATAATAGTTGGAGTACAGAAGAACTTCCAGATATACTCCAGGGATCTCTGTACCTATCGAATGCATCTACATCCTTGGTTACTTGGGAATTAATGAATTGAACATGAGTGAATCAAATGTAGGATTATAGATTATGCTTGTTAATAAGAATTGAATCTTCCTTAGCTAGCGCTTGGGAATCCATTATTTCCTAGGTGAAGGGAACTCTGCTATTATAACAATTAGGGATAAAATTGTATGGTGCTGGTTTCCATGAGACTCTCATCAGGGAAGGTTCTGTGAATCACATTACGGAATGAAGTGGCTGAGATCACAGGCTCTGGATTAGCTTGTTTAGACTGATTCTTGGGTCTTTCACTACCAGTGAGACTCTGAGTAAATTGAGCCTCATCTGAACCTCAATTTGCCTATCTGTGAAATGGGATGTAGGTACCACGAACATTGCAGAGTTAAGACATGGAAATCACTCATCACAGTGCCTGGCATACACTAAACTACCTGTATGTGATACATGTCTTACTGTGGCTTAATATATAATATTTAATGAAACAAAGCACATACCTCAAATAGAAAGTCACTTGGCAGAAACCTGGAGATAGCACAACCACAGAGAATATATTGTAGATAGCTTTATTTCTGATTTCTAAGGAACACTAACAAAATATAAAAATACTTACTCATGTGGGAAAGGGGAATAATAGAAACCTACCCCATTACTCACAGATCTGTTCCCTAGGCAGATTCTCAAACTAATATATTCAGTGTCAAAAGGAGGGTGTAATTAAATGCGATGAGAGTTTGACTGCCCACGTGCTTTTCTGCATGTTGCAAGTTCTTCTTGCTCTGAAAGTTAATGGAACCGACTGCAATGGTCCTGGGTGGAAAATACTGCCCCTCAAAGTCTGCAGTTACCCCGCCCCTGGCCAAAACAGAAAGCCCCTGCTCTTACCCTGCAAATTGCAATCATGAAATACTCTTACTGACAAGTGCCCAGCACAGTTCCTTTTCTTTCCAGTGTTTTTATTGCAATAACTGTTCTATGCTTTTCTTTTTTTTAAGATTTTATTTATTTATTTGAGAGAGAGAGAGAGAGAGGGAGGGTCAGAGGGAGAAGCAGACTCCCCACTGAGCTGGGAGCCCATTGCAGGGCTCGATCCTGGGATTCTGGGATCATGACCTGAGCTGAAGGTAGACGCTTAACCAACTGAGCCACTCACGCACCCCGTGTTCTATGTTTTTCTACCTCATTCCACAACATTCTTTCATTTATCGTCACTTATTTCAGGTTCTTCCTCTTTTTCTCTGTCTTATCAGCTCATCTTTTGCTCATCCAGACATTTGGACAGAGAACATGCATAGCATCTCTTTGCCTAGAGACTATTATCTTACAGCAGTGCCCAAGGTTGCAGGGGGAGGATGTCTAGTGCAGTGGGTTCTTTCTTTCCCTGTGCGTTTTACTGAGATATCATGTCTGCACCACATGGGTGAAGGCGTACAGCATCGTGACATCACTTGCCTAAACTGTGAAATGATCACCACAGTAAGTTCAGGTAACTCCCATCATCTCATGTAGATACCCCCCCAAAAGGTTTTTCTTTTCTTTGTGAAAAAAAGGATCTCCTCTCTTAGCAACTTTCAGAGGTCCCATCCAGCAATGTAAATGAACTCTAGCCATCGTGTTGTCCATGATATCCCCAAGACTTACTTATCTTAGGACTGGAAGTTTGTACCTTTCGACCCGCTTCCTCCGGTTTCTCTCCCCCACCCCCATGTCTGTCTCTCTGTCTACCTGCCTGCTTCTCTCTCACGCTCTTGGTGTTTCTCCTTGTCTCTGTCCTGTATTGAGTTCTTTTCTAACCACCCCACTGATAAATTTAGCTTGCACGAAGTTCACTCGGCTGAGTTTGACCCATGGCCGTGCAGTCTGAATATGTTTCTCTCATAAACTGTCCTCTTTCAACAATCTGGATGATTTCTGTTTCCATCCTCCTTCATTTGTCATCATCGTGGTGTATTTCTCCTGGCCTCACCGATCTTCAGTTTCTCCACGTCTGTGCTGTCAGCGCTTTCAGATTTCCTCAAAACCTCCTGTAGCTGAAGAGATCCTGAGTCTCCATGCGCCTTTCCTTCCTATGTTAGAGGAAAGAACAGATGCCAAGGGGGTTTGAGAGAATCTTCTTTGCCCCAATCCTCTGACCTGTCGCCATTCTGCCCTTTTTAAAGTTTCTGGTTAATATTGTGGGGATTCGTAAACCTTCAAAAATCACAGTAGCGCCCCCTCCCTACCTTACCCCTCACATCTTCACACAGAAGAGAGGCGGGGGGACCAGATGTCTCACAGAGCCTCTCCTGATAGTGCTGAGCTGGGCGGTCTTCATCCCCTCCCCATCCGCTCTCTGCCCCATGGGCCTCACGTGCCCCACTTGGCTTGCCCCCCAGCCAGGCTTCCCTGTTGTCTTGGGTTCAGACCACAGGAGGCATGGGCGGGGAGCAGAGAGACTGGGGTCTTTCTTCTTGCCCTCATCCAGCTTAGGCTGCAGCTCTGGCGGGGGCTTCCTGTCCCCATGACAGCCCTGTCAGGCCGCCCTTCCCCGGGCGCTGCCCCTCACTCAGCCGCCATTACCTGACCTGTTCTCTGTCCCCAAAAGGCCTAAGATACAGGTTTGGATTTAAAGGCATGTGGGGCTTTGTTGGCTTGAGTTCCGTGTTCAGTCACAGTGAAGGAAACGGCTGAGCCTTCCCTGCACAAGAGCCCTTTGGGCCAGAGACGAGAGCGGGTGGAGGATAGATGTGGGAACCCCCAAGGGACAAGGTCTTTGCTGCTTGCAGGACACTTCCATGGGAGGAATTCGCTTGACTCTGTTACGCGTGGCTCGGCTCTCCAAGAAAGCACTGAAGGCCCTGCGGAAACTTAAGGTCACAATAGGAGCTGCATTTTTATCCTGGCTGGACGGGGCTTACAGAGACCTTGGAATTGGGGATATTTTCTTCTTGGGAAAAATCTGCCTTTGTGTGTTCACTCCCACTCTGGGTCGGGTCCAGTGAGTCCCCTCCAATCCAGCTCCGTTCCCTCCTCTTTGCTTTTTACGGAGCCAGGCATGGCAGGGAGTTCTGGATTTTCATCCATCTTCGTGGATATAAATGGTTAGAGTATTGACAAGAATGGAGGAAGGAGAGCTTCGTACTGTGGAGGCTGGAGATGACCCACCAGCCACATCAGAGCCCGCGAACGTGTTTCGTGGGGACTCTTTCCTACTATGTTTGGAGAAATGATGGGACAAATGTAAAGCTCACCTGTGTTTTCACAGGGTGTTGGCATTTTTCTGAAATGATGAAGTGCAGGTAGTTTGTAGCCTCCAAAGAATGAATCGCTTTGTCCATGGAGTCCTCTCTTGTGAGGATGATGGGGCTTTAAAAGTGCCTTCCTAGATCCCGATCCTGGCCCCCGTGCTTGCTGGCCAGCCAGCCCCTCTGCCGCCGCCTCACCGGGCTCAGAACTCGGTCCTTTGGGCTTTGCACCAGCGCGCGGGATCAGTGGGTCACTTCCATGCCCGGCCCTTGCCGACTTGCAGGCGCTTCCCGGTGGTTATAGTATGGCCCCGCCCGGGATGTGCCTACCAACTAGTACAGTTCTGGTTGCTTTAATAGGGCTAGAAATTTAATGTTGTCCGTTTTTGCAGTGACATTTGAGCTAGGCCAGGTCTGAAATGGAACTGTTTGAGCTTACTGTCTTTTTTTTTTTAAGGGACGTAAAAATGCAGCAGGGTTGCACATCTGTGATTTTTCACTCCGGTTCTGCTTGTTCTTTGGGTTTCTCACATTAGTGGACAATTCTGCAGTGACCTGATTGCTAAGCCATTGGCATTCTTCACGCCCCTCCCCCTTCTCCCCCCCTCCTCCAGCACTGTCTCCTCTTTAATGGTTACATCAAAATATTCTAAATGTGGTCTGATGGTGCCGTGAGAGACCTTTCAGTTTTCCTGTTTACAGCCTTAACCCTTGCTGACTCCTCAACTTGTATCCTCTTCCTAGACGAGGAATCTCACCGTGGACGGGCACTTCGGCGCATGGTCTCCGTGGACACCCTGCACGCACACGGACGGCAGCGCCGTGGGCTCCTGCCTGTGTCGCACCCGCTCCTGCGACAGCCCGGCCCCCCAGTGTGGCGGCTGGCAGTGCGAGGGCCCCCGCATGGAGATCGCCAACTGTTCCAGGTGCGTCCTCTCCCCCACACCGGGGCATCCCCTGTGTGCGGGCAGACTGGGGAGGGGTGGGAAATCCTTCTTAGGGCACCTTCCCTTTTCAAGAGAGAGGTGGCAAAAGACAGGGACACTTATCACATAAAATTATGTGATCTACAGAAGGAGATTTTAAATTATAAATTAGATCATAAATCTAAACCTGTGCAATATGTTCATTGTTAGATTAGGAAACATATTTTTAATGGCCATGATGTTACTGGGCTGGTTTGAGGGAAACGTCCATGTCAATCAAAATCCTCTTCTGCAACATCCAGGCTAATAGTCCCTACTGGTAGAACGCATACATTTTTTGTGAACTGACCACAGGGACTAGACCTGGCTCTTCACAATTGCCTTTTCCTTTGCCAGCATCAGTGACCCCAGTGTCTAGAATCATATGAGTGCTGTCGACCCTCCACCCTGTCCTCGCCATTAGGTGGTTCCTGAGAATGAAAGCAGGTCTGAAATCAGATTTGGCCACATCTAGAAAACTGACACAGCCAGTTGGTGCAAATGATGGAGTCCCAGCTCCCTGTCCCTGAGGCGTGCTGACATGGACGCACGTGGAGGTTTACAGAAAGCAGATGTGATGCTTCTGGCGGCACGTTAGCCAAACTTTTAGTCAGACCGGGCAAAGGGAGCCTCTGCTATCAAGGCAGACACTTCATGAAAGAGAGGGCCCAGTCTTGCACCTGACCCCTGCACAAAGATGCATGCGCAGTGTATCAGCTCACCCAATCCTGATGCCATTTCATGCTTCAAAGGAAAATTACTCCTACGGCCCACGTGCTAATAAGCGCCCCCTCGTGCAGATTCGGGAAGCGACATGCACTTGGCCTCCTCTCAGTGTGAGCAGCAAGGTAGTGTAGTTTTGGTAGTCTCAGAAGCTACCCATTGAGTCAGTATTCCCAAATCTGTAAAGGACAGATCTGGGGGAGCAGCTAGAGCACACATGTCCATGCGTATACAAGGCGCATTCACCGTGTTTGTACTTGGACAGTACAAGTGTCCTGGGGCCGTGGTCCTCACAGCAACTTGTTCATCTGCCCCGTAAAAGAATATTGCTAACCTAAATACCCCCCAAACGCTTGTAGATTGGCATCTAATTTTTTTTCATCAGAAGTTATAATAGTTGCAAAGATGTAATTTTTGTTACATCACTATTTAAATGTGTAATGGAATCTCAGTGCCTTAGTGATTTCATAGCTACCTGCCCATTTAAAAAATCAACAAGCAGGCTCCACTTTAACATTTAGAAAATTTATGTGTTTCCTTCTTTAATTTCCTATTTCTATTCTCTTTCCCTCATAGAATCTGATCCTAATATATTACATTTCTCTGTTTGAAAGTCTTATATTGGTCACTATATCATACTTCTCTACAACTACCACAAAAACAAATTATATGAATGGCATTTGAAAACAAAATTTTTATTTCTGATAACTATAGGCTTTACATTTTATTTTTTTATTTTTATATTTTTTAAGATTTTATTTATTTGTTAGAGAGAGAGAGCAGAAGCGGGGGACCAACAGAGGCAGAGGGAGAAGCAGACTCCCCACTGAGCAGGGAGCCTGATGCGGGGCTTGATCCCAGGACTCTGGGATCATGACCTGAGCCAAAGGCAGATGCTTAACCGACTGAGCCATCCAGGCACCCCTAGGCTTTACATTTTAAATATGTATTTTGAAAATTAGCATACAGTGAATCTAAAAATCATCAATATTACACATTTTGATAATATTTTAATACTAAAAAGTGAGGTTTTATTAGAAACCCATTCCTTCAGGCAATTGTTTTTAATTCCCAGCTACTTTTCCTATTCAGGCATGAATGCAACCTCTTGCCTGATTCAGGGAGAGCTTAGCATCAATTCCATTCTTAGGTTTTTATTTTTCTAGTTACAAGTACCGACAGGTATGACTCTCATAAGTTGATGGAAATGTAAGATTACAGCATTTTCCCTCACTTCTCTGAATTCTTTCGAAGTCATCTGCCAAAAGCATGGTAATCTAACGCCAAAGATTGTTTTTATTGCCCCATATCAGTTGATAACCTGCTTATGTTGGCGTTTAATTTTGTTGGAAGCAAAAAAAATCGCAACCCACCTAACCTGCAAACCGACTTTTTTGCTCATTCAGTACTGACAGATACTTCCTCAGTTTGTGCAGAGCACGTCAGAAAACCTTTAAGAAGGCTGATCAGAGGATTCCAAATTAAACCTGTTATTTGTTATTTATAGGCACCTTGTCTAACCCAATACGCTCAGAAAGTGTTGGGAAATTCCAAATATTACTAATTCAATACACTTTGCAAATGTATCTTTGAATTTTTTTAGGATTTATTTATTTATTTGTGTGTGGTGGGGGGAGGGATAGAGGGAGAGGGAGGAAAGCAGACTCTCCGCTGAGCGCAGAGCCCCTTAGACCCTGAGATCATGACCTGAGCCAAAATCAGGAGTCAGACGCCCAACCGACTGAGACACTCAGGCGCCTCACAAATATATTTTTGATTAAATGCTTTTATCACATCACATCATTTAAATATGTTTTCTCAATATCCTGGAGCCCCAGATTGAAGTCATTCAGTGTATGAAATGAAATCCACAATATAAAGTAATTAGCTAAGCCATACTTTCTAAACAGAGCCAAGTCAGACTTAGTATCGATCAGAAAAATCTGGTTTTCTGTTATAATTAAAATGAACATTTGACTATGCATCTGCATGACATCATGTCACTTCTGAATTTTAATTCATAAGAAAGGAGGGATGGAGTCTTGGGGAGAGGGAAGAGAGAGAGAGAGAGATAACTAGCCTAATGGGAAGGGAGGACTGCTCTGTGCTGTAGGCCTGAAAAGGACTCAGCTGATTGCACAGGGAGCCCTGTACGTGGGACAGCCCTTGACGGTGGTTCGATTCTCTCGGCTGCCAGTCCAAGCTAGCCATGAGGGGCTGGACAAATGAGTGCCTCCATCCCGCTGTGGGGCGTGGCATCCAGTATTTTGTGCTTTGACAGCTGGGGGTAGAAGCAGCCCAGTCCTTAACAAAGCTCTGCTCTGCTCTGTAGTCTATCTGAGCTTAGAACACCCCAGCTCAGTTAACATCCTGGTACTGAGTAACCAGGAGAACGGTTCCAACAGTGATTCATTGAGTTGATTTCCTGTTTCCTCTGCTGCTTCTTCTGTTGTAGCTTGAATGTTTTACTACACTCAGGTGCTCCTTCTCCCCTGCACGACACAGCATCTTCTATCTTGAAACAAGCATCAGGAAAGCTTCTCAAATCAGTCTTCAAGCGCTCTCCTCACTTGCTTGTTAATTTACAGTATTTTTTAAAAGTATTACCTTGTTTCTATGAGCCTATTTAGAATGCAGAAGCCTCTGGGCAGGTCTTCTGTGACATCCCTAACACTGCAGATCAGACCAGGCGATGGCACTCTAAGCGAGCCCAGAGGGCGAGGGTGCTTCCTACCCAAGAGGAGAGGCGGGTCGATGCAGAACCGCAGGGTGCAAGGACCCGCTCTGTCCTCTGCTCACCTTCTCCTCAGGCCAGCCCAGATCATTTCACAAGGTTGAAAGGAGCACAGCAGGGCTACACAGATTAGATTATTTGTGTGATTACAGAAAACAAGCACATCAACATTGCATTATGCACCGCATTCTTTCTATAAAACTAAGATGGTTGCCATCCAGGCATGGGAGGAACTTTATAATAAAGTTACAGAACTGTTACTGTTTGAAGGTTGTGATCAGTGAGGAATATCCTCTTTGATACTGTTTATGGAAAAAAGGACAGTCCAGTGCATGACTGCAACTTGTTTATTGATACATCTTTGGCTTGGGTTCTAGTTGAAATGTCATCCTCTGAGCCCACCTGCAATATAATTAGTGGTTATTTTAAGATTAATAACTGAATAAGTGAACCCATTTTAGTGATGCTTTATTTTTTTATTTTTTATTTTTTTAAGATTCCATCCATTTATTTGACAGAGAGAGACACAGCAAGAGAGGGAACACAAGCAGGGGGAGCAGGAGAGGGAGAAGCAGGCTTCCTGCTGAGCAGGGAGCCCGATGCGGGGCTAGATCCCAGGACCCTGGGATCATGACCCGAGCCGAAGGCAGACGCTTAACGACTGAGCCACTCAGGCGCCCCTTTAGTGATGCTTTAAATGCATAGTGGGTTGTTGTGGACTGACTGAATCCTCGCAATGATGTGTATGCTGATACATGCTTACTTGGTGCTACTTAATGGCTCCAATGTCTGGTTCTAAGCAACATTTATAAGACTGCAAACCCGGGTCCATACAATAGACACACACATAGACAATTGCACTCATGTAGTTCTTCACTTACTATATTTCTGTTATTTATACCTACTTCCATTTACCCACTTCTCTGTCTACAACAGGTTCCCTGTATTGTACATAGACTGTATCACAAGATGTCATGTTTATTAAACGGTTTAGGAAATTAAGAATTAAACAAATTTAAAAATTACACAATTTTGGAAGCAGAGTTTCCTGCACTATCTAGCCATTTTGCCAACATAGAAAGAAATTTTGAAAGTAAAAAGGTCATTTTATTTATGTTGAAATGGCTATTTTTTAGAAAATTCAGTGAATTACTTGGGTAATTTTTTAAATTGTGTAGGTAACAGGGTATAAGATACTAGCTAATTACCTTTATGAGCAGCTTGGGAGGATTTGTCTTATTTTGTGATTACTTGGTTAAATTATCATAAAGCAGCTTTATGATAATACATTAAAGTATTACTATATATTTTATTTATATCATGAAGAAGTTTCAGAAAATAGAGAAATATGAAATATACTAAGAATTTTCTCGGAGGAATTTTCACTTGAAATTATTCTAGAAATTATATATTCAAATTATTATTTATACCTTGAGCTTCAGTGGCACAGTTGGGACCTGCATATTTTTAAGGGAATGTATAAAGTAAAAATAAGAATTAATGTCCGTTGATTTTTCCCAGTGGAAATGAAAATCCTATGAGACTAACATACTATAGAAATGCATATGTGATCTGTGAAATATAAACATACCCCAGCTGCAGTAGACTGCTCACATAGGAGTTTGGATTCTGGATTTAACAGATATTTTGACAGTTAAAATTTTTTAAAATGCTTACAATTTGTTTTTTAATAGCAGGGACTAACTACTAAGGAAGATATTTAAGTTATAAACATTCTGAATACAGGCATTTCAAGGGAAAAGTACAATATTAAACAAACAAAAAAAATTCCTCTAGCTGTCAGTGGTGGTTCATTTTATAAACCACTTTTATACAAGCTATTTATTTTAATTTTATGTTTTATATGCCTATCATATTATATTTATTAATAACATAAATACAGTTATGTGCAGTTTGTACTGCTTGTTTATATTCTATATCTTTGTCAAAGTGTAAGAAAATAGCCAAGAATCTGAATTTAAAGTACCCTTCCTTCATTTTTAATAAAGTTTGTTTTAAAGCTTTGGACATTATGATGCTCTTTATGAATATGAAACCTATCAAGAGAATTACTGATTTTTGTTGATATTAATAGATTTTAAAAGTGAGCATTATAGGTAGTTTTAGATGCTATTTTGTTCAGATGCGCACTTTCTATAGATTCTAAATGATATAGTACAAGTCAAATCATAAACTCTAGAGGCTCGGGGATTTATCTCTAATTGCTTTTCAACGAAATAAACTTATTTTTCATTAGTTTAACATTTTCATAACCAAATTTTTTAATAGTTTCTAATATAGAATTTTCTCAGAGGAATTTCCTGAAATTATTATAGAAATTACATATTCAATTATTATACAAATGACTGAAATTATTATAGAAATTCTATATTCAAATTATTGCTGATACCTGGATATAGAGCAAATTATTATATCTTATTTTTAGCGCACTTTAAGCGCTACTCTCCAGGTCCAACCTGGACTCTAAAATCAGATAGCCAGGAGCAGGATCTCACCGAAACCGAGAGTCCCGTGACACAGCACGTCCAGTCCTGTCCTGTGGTTCCGGTTCCCTTTCCCTTCCCAGCCCGCAGTCCGGCAGTCCACACGCGGGACACATGACGGTCATCGGAGGTGGGCGCACACAGGGGATGGACTCTGAGCCAGTGTGATTTCGTGACCCCGCTGCCTTCTGTCCCCAGGAACGGAGGCTGGACCCCCTGGACCTCGTGGTCTCCTTGCAGCACCACCTGTGGGATCGGCTTCCAGGTGCGCCAGCGGTCCTGCAGCAGCCCCACTCCCCGGCACGGGGGCCGCGTGTGCGTGGGACAGAACCGCGAGGAAAGGTAGGCGCCGCTCCGCCCCGCACCTCCGTCCTCGCGCTTCCTGCCATCCCAGCGCCGCCCGGGGTCTCTGCGGGTTTAGTTTGGGATGTCGCTTAGCTATCTGTGGCATCCTTTTCTGTTGAGCCAAATCGTCCTGTTCTTTTCCTGACATCCTTTAATTTTGATCAAAGCGTCGTGTTGACATCTCTGCACCAGCCGCAGCAGTGCCCGAAATGTTGGCTAGCGGAGCAGTTCCCAAGGGAGCAGAGATGCAGGGACAGTGGGCACCTGTGTGCTGGGCTCCCTGGGGACTCGGAAAGGGAGTCAGCTGGAGAAAATTTGTTCCAGTTAGAATTCAACTAGACCGGGTCTCAAAAGCTGCAGTTCCAAGGAGGACCTAAGGCGGCCCTGGGTCCCGATGGTAGTAGTCGGGTGAAGTAGAGTTTTCCATCAGAATTAAATCAAGCAGCTGGAGCAAGGTGAGAACATAGAGTCTGGGTGTATTTATAACCACACACTCCTCTATTAACTCCTACCCTCAGGGAAGCTGCAGTAGAACCCAAAGGGGTATCGTGTTCCACTTGTACTGTAAGCTTTCAGCTCCTGGGGTGGGGGTGGGGGGTTGGTTCTGTCCAGTCTCGAGTTGAACAGTTTGTTGCTTTTCATAGAATCGGACATTTGGCTTTGGCATCATAAAATCCACAGTTGGTGATAGTTGGCTCTTTCTTGCATATGTAAAGTACATTCTAGTTTATGATTGTTGGGAGAACATCCAAGCAGGTGAATTTCACATCACTCAGGAGTTTTATTCTGCCATACTAATAGGAATGTATTGTATCGATCCATGTGAAACAAAATGTCTTTCTGTGCCTTTTAATTAAAATGTAGTAAGGATTGTGTCTGGTCATATGGGTTCAGTGAGAGCCTCTTATAAAAATACCGTATGCAGTTATTTGCTATGTGATCAATATTTATATGGACAAAACCAACAGGTTTACTCTACAGATAATTCCCTGCTAGGCATTTATTACGACCTCAAAGCAACCTGGGAGAATCATTCCTTTCTTTCTTCCCTGTATTCCTAAATTGCCAATTAAGATTTCATTCCTTTTGTCTCAGAGGAAAATGAAAAATGATTTTTACAAAGCAAGGTTGGTCATTTTTGAAGTAGTCCCCCGAGACAGTCTTGTGGAAGTCTATCATTTCTAATCCAATACCAGCTGAGAAATGGGAAGGCCGATTATGGGCCAATTGTCTCCCTGCTATTTCTAAACTTTGTAAGATTTAAAATTGTTTGGAGGTTTTAAACTTCTGTGCATTGTCACATAATACAGCCCATTCAGGGCAAGTCACCTTCGTCAGTGTGACGCTGCCCTGCAGACCCAGCACCTCTGCAAATCTAACGCCTGTTAGCACCTTTCTTAAGCTGAGCGCACGGGAAGGAAGATGCTATTTAGCACTGCAGCCAACAGATACGTACATTCTGTATGCACTTGGGATTGTTTGTAAAGCTACTACCTTTTCAGGGAAAAATCAGGTTGGCTAGCATATTTGGGGGACTTACACTTAAAATGTTCCCTTTTTACAGAAAAAAAAAATTCTCATTTGGACAAGATACATATTTTGTTAATAGAGGAATCTTTGAATGTATATAACAAATACGTGGATGGTAAGAATAGGGACTCTGTAAGATTTTTATACAATTGAAGCTTCCCCATTGAACAGCCTTTCTCGCGGGTTATCAGGCTATCAAAAGGTTAATGAAATCTAGAAAAAACCAGTACATAATATCTGTTTCTTGGTCTTCACAAGCAAACAGTTCTGAGATTTCTTTGTTCTGTTATGTGGGAGCTGTCTCCACCTGCGTAATATAAGGGAACACCATCCCTTAGATGTTTGAGAACTAAAATTCGAGGAGATTCTGGCCTCCATGGGGAGGCACAGAAGAATGATGACTAGACAGGTACACAGTAATGCCATTGCACCCTTTTGCTCTAAACACCATCAACCCCAAAGAGCTCCCAAGTGGCCTCGAGTGAATAAATTGATTACCCCAATAAAGTCCCTAAGTTAAGGCCAGGATGATAGTTAGTGACTTCATTTGGATCCAAATGCCCAGGATGTGGAGTAATTCAATGGGAGTTTTATGGCAGCAAAAATCTCAGAAGTATCACATTGTTTTTTCTGAAGGACCGGATAAAGAAAATCTAACTTATCTTTTACATGTACTTTAGAGGATGTGGACACTGTTTTTCTGTTCTAAAATTTACTGGCAAATGATGTTCTTGAGTACCAAGAACCCGGTAGAAGCACTGATTCCCAAAGAGGCCACTAACAAGGATGAAACAATGGACCTCTGTGTAAATACTATCAAAATGCAAGTGTCATTATCTGTATTCGTGTTCTCTTCCTCTGTAACCATAGCTCAGAAACTTCATGGCGTAAAACAACGCGCATTTATTATTTCACCGTCTTAGTGGATGAGGAGTTTCACTATGACTTCCCTTGGTTCTCTGCTCAGCCAGAGCTGTGGTCTCATCTGGGCATTGATTGGGGAAAGACCTGCTTGTAAGATCATGTGGTTGTGGTTGTCAGCATTTAGTCCCTTATGGACCGTCAAATTGAGAACTTCCGTTTCTTGCCAAACGAGCTTTCCCAACACGGTCACTTTCTTCCTTAAATCTAGCAAGGAAGAAAGTCTCCTCCCAGGATGGGCAGTATGCTTTTGTATAGTGCAGTTGCAAAGTTACATGCCATCACCTTGCCATACTCTGTTGTTTAGAGGTCACAGACCCTGCCTACACTCAAGAGGGGGACATTACGCAGGGCATGAATACCGGGAGGCAAGGATCATTGGGGTCACCTTGGAGTATCTGCCACAATTATATGTCCCTCGGTCATTCGTGTCCCTTCCCTATGCAAAATGCATTTCACCTATTCCCAAGGTCCCCAGAAGTTTCATACCATTAAATTATCTCCCCAGATTCCAGAATTTTATTGTTTAAATCAGGCTCAGATAAGAATGAGGCTTTCTGGGTGTTGTTCCTCTCAGTCGGTCAGCCTCTAAAATCAGAGTCAAGGTATCCACCACCAATACACCCAGGATATGACGGTGGGCGAGGCAAAGGGTAACAGCTACAGACATTTCTGTTCAAAGGCGGGGGGGGGGGGGGGGGGGGGGGGGGTGGAAAGTATAGAGGAATCACTGCTCCATAGAAATTCTGAAATCTAGCCAGACAAGTGTTGGGAGTTGCTCGATTAAGTTTCAAGGCCTGTGCATAATTCTGCATGGTTCTTGGCTCAGCCTTCTGGGCTCTCATTTCTGCTTCCTGAATCATCTTTTCTTTTTCATGGAAGTTAGCATGTGCTTGCGGCTGGGTAGTTGTGCCAACCTGTTTCCTGCCAGTAGAAGTCTGGATTCTAGCAACCTCATTCCATTTGTACTTTTTCCGTACATTTCAGTGCAAGCTGGTATTTTGGCTGAAATAAACTTTATGGGTCTTCTGTGGATTTCCTGGAGGTTTACTCTAGTAAACAAATCCACACCCACAGATCTTTTTTGAGATAGCCCTTCCCCAGCCGGGAATCCTCCTGAGGGCTGAGGGACCACACCCTGTGGCTGGCTTGTGACAGAGACCATCTGGGAGGCACACCCTTGCTCCTGACCTCCTTTGTGTAACTACTCTGATCTTTGGTCTTTCTGAGGTTTTAACAAAAGGTTGTGCCCTCATACCTTCGGTTTTTTTACTCTCTGCCAACTCTGACAATGCTCAGAGCTATTTATTAATTGTAGCATATTTGCCATCAGGAGAGACTCAGAATTTCCATAATTAGTCCATCCTGCTCCCTCCTGTTTGTTATTCCTTCCTGCAATATTTTTTCTTTCTTCATACATTTTACCATAAGCAGCAAGAAGACACTGGGCAGCACTTTGCCTGGAAGTGTCCTTGGCCACGTAACTCACTTCACACTGACGTGTTCTGCTTTCCATAGAACCGCAGCGACAGCCTGGAAGCTTTCTGCCTCATGTCACAAGGCTCTTCCTACCCCTAGTTTCCAATCCTGGGCTCCTCTTTTCTTTCGAATTTTGGGGGCGGTAAAATATATTTAACCTCAAATTTGCCATTTAGCCATTTTTAAGTGTTCGGCTCAGTGGCATTAATTACATTTACAGTATTGTATAACTATAACCCTATCTGTTGCCAACACTTTGTCATCACCCCAATCCTGTAAACAGTAAGCAGTGACTCCCTATTTTCCCGTCCTCCCAGCCCCTGGTAACCTCTAATCTATGTTCTTTATGAATTTGCCTTGTTGAGATATTTCATATAAATAGAATCATATGCTATTTGCACCCTTGTGTCTGGCTGATTTCTTGTAGCATAATGTCTCCAAGGTTCATCCAGGCTGGACCATGTGTCAGAGCTCCATTCCTCTTTTCAGGCTGAATAATCCTCAACCGTATGGTTATCTCGTATTGTATTTACCTCTTTCCCAGTTGGTTGACAGGTGGGTCATTTCCACCTTTGGGCTATTGTGAATAATGCTGCAGTGAACACTAGCATATGAGTGTCTGTTCAAGTCCCTGTTTCAGTTCTTTTGTGTATAAACCTAGAAGTGGACTTGCTGGGTCCTATGGTCATTCTGTGTTTTGTTTTTTGAGGGGCTACCACACCGTTCTCTGCAGTGCTTTCACCACTGCGCATTCCTCCCAGCCGCGTGTGAGCCTTCCAGTGTCTCCGCACCCTTGCCAACACTTGTTCGTTCTCTCTTTCCTCCCTCCCTCCCTCCCTCCCTCCCTCCCTTCCTTCCTTCCTTCCTTCTTCCTTCCTTCCTTCCTTCCTTCCTTCCTTCCTTCCTTCCTTCCTTGCCAGCCTAGTAGCTATAAAGCAATGATCTCATTGTGGCTTTGATTTGCATTTCCTGAAGGACTACTGATGTTGAGCATCTTCTGTGCTTATTGGCCATTTGTCTACTCTTGGAAAGTCTGTTCGCATCCTTTGCCCATTTGCTAATTGGGTTGGTTTTGTTGCTGAGTTTTAGGTCTTATCCTATTTTCTTCTAAAGCCTCACTGGCAGCATCCTCAAAGTCTCTCGGCCATGATCCTCAAAATTCTCCTTGCATCTGCCCATTCCCTGGTCCCAAAGCCACGTTCACATTTTTAGGTATTTTCTCCAGTAGCACTGCATGTTAGGGCACCAAAATCTGTTTCAGGAGTCATTACATAACAATGTTACCACTGACTTGGGGCCTGAAACATTTCGTGTGTATTGGCTCAAAGTTTCTGTGGGTTTGTAGCCTGGACACAGTAGACCTGGGTCCTTTGCTTCAAGATCTCACGAGGCTGCGGCATGCTGTAGACCATGGCTGTGGTCTCATCTGAGGCCTGACTGCAGAAGGTGTGCTTCCCAAATCCCGTGGTTGTCGGCAGCGTTCAGTTCCTCAGATGCTGTCAGACTGAGCTCCCTCAGCCCCTCGCCACCTGGGCCATTCATTCCTCAAAGCCGTGGCGTGGGGGTTGGGGGAGAGTTTTCTTGAAAAAAAAAAAGGGTATTGCAGTCTTATGTAGGTTTAATCATGGAAGTGATATCCTGTCATTTTTGTCATATTCTGTTGGTTAGGAGCAAGTCACATGTCCTCCCACCCCCCACCCCCCCACCACACACACTGAGTGGGAGGGGATCACGCAAGGTGTGACTTCCAGGAGGTAGGAACATGGGGACCACATTAGAGTCTGCCCCCACTCCATTATCAAAGTTAAGAGTCCCAGGAACCAATGGGGGCTTATTATAAGTTTTTTATTATTTGATTATTTTTTTATCATATGATTTTTCATTATATTTTTCTCTGTCTCCCTGGGGTGTGTTTGCTTAGCAAGCCAAAGTGCTTCTCCTTTACAAGTCATTCCTCTCCCGTCATGGGTTCTCTTAGCTCTCTCCTGGGGTAAAAGTTAATAGTAGGAGGAACTCAGTGTATGTATAGTTTCTCCGGTACCACAGAGATTTGATTATTCCAGTATGGACCAGGAAAGGGACAGTCATTTGAGCCAAGCCAGGAGAAAATGGCTCTGACAGGGTCCTGGCTGGTTCAGGTGGGCAGGGGCTGCAGTGAGAAACTAGCACGGACCAAACCAGAGTAGAACGCAGCTCATAGCATGAAGAGATATGACCAGAAGTGATGCAATGTCGAGAATCTAGTCCACATGGGGTTATGAAAGGTTGTTCTTTTCACAGAGACAAGGTTTGTGGAAAAATTGATAATTTATGGAGAAATATTGCTGGTTTATTAATTCACTTTTAAATGCAAAATGAGAATGAGCAGTCATGGGCAAAATTAAAATCTTAATTTTTAATGCATCACGAAATACATCTGTGACTTTCAGTGCTTTAAAATACTAGAGATCCAGGAGAGCCACTAAACCATCAGCAATGTTCAGCTGTTATGTGGCAAAAGCTAGCTGTGTGTAGAGGACTAGAGAAATGAAGAACCACTGGCTGGCCCGTTGTGTAGATATTTTATTCATAAATTAATAAGAATCCTTGAACAAGCAGAGTTGCCAAGGTAACTAACTCCTGATCCCCGTTGTTGTCTGTGACCGGGAAAGATGCTGGAGACTCGGGTGGGTAGTTTAACAAGAGGCCCATCTGTCAGGAGCACATGTTGGTTGGGGTGGTGGCGCAAGGGGGTCGGAGGGACACTGCTTCCGTGAAACTGTGGGGAATTCAGGGTTTGAGCCTTGTAAGGGCTTTGCCTCTGACCAGACTCTCCTGGGTGGATTTGTGAGTGCAAACCCAGACATGAAGGGGCAGAGCTGGCTAGCCTAGCAATTTCTACTTCCCTCCTGACCTGCCTCGCAGAGGGTGACATAGTCACATATCTTGGCGTAGCTGTTTTCCCAGGACTGCTTTAACAAGAGAAAGAGAAAAATGGAAGGCAAGTGGTGGACAACTTTAAAACGCAGCCAGATATCTCATTTATTGACACTGATCGCAAGTGCTGTGCTCCACGCAGTTTTCAGGCTCTCCTGCGGTAGACTCAGCTCTACTCACATGCTGAGTGTTTGCAGAGGTGGCCTGCCATGGGCAGATGGGAGAAAGTATTTGCGCGCTGTGATGTGTTTTGCTATGGGAAAATGGTAACTCCCTTGCTGTGCTTTTTATTAAAAGCCAAGTGTTTTATAAGCATATTTAGCAAGATTTTCCTTTGCCCTCTCTATTCTTTTATTGCTTGTTTTTGTTTCTGAAAGCTAAAATGAGGGTAAGGAGTCCTAGTAGTTTATACCTTTTAAATGTCGGTGAATCAGCCTGGAAACGGGAGGTGGCCTTCTACTTCTCAATTTATCCACAGTGAGAGAAGGTACCTGTGGATATTTTGAATCAAATGCTGCCAGATCTGATGTTCTGAGTTTTCTTTTCTCCCAAACGTGTTGTTGAATGGCACCTTCCTCTTGGGACAATCTGTGCACCGACACATATGTTAATAATCCTGGGTAGTCAAGGATGTTTTCCTTCTTGCAATTCTTCGTGTTTGCACATGCTTCCTGAGGCCAAATTCTTTTCATCTGTTGTCTCCTCAATTTTGTTTTGGCTCTCCTATGTAGAGATCCCACTCTCTTAATTAGAAAATTCCTTCCCTTTCTCCCCTCCACGTAAGCGTGTCCATGGCCCTGAACTCTGAGAGTCAGAGCCCTGGGAGGCTGGGTATGACTCTGGAAGAAGGAAACCTAATGCTTCTCTTTCTTAAAAATTGAGAAGATGAAAGAGAGAGGATTTTTCGGTTCCATTGACTAGTCTTCTAGGTGACCCGTTTAGAGAAACTCAACCATGTGCCTTAGTGGTTCTTGCCTTTGGAGGCTTCTCTGCCGTGACATCTCAGCTCTCTCTACCCAGAAGGACGCATGTCTCCCACGTTCCCACAAATGGGAGGCTGACATGTGACTCTACTGTTCGTCTCTTTGTTTTTCTCTGCACTCACACAGTTGCCACACCTTCGCCCCACTCTACCAAGTCCAAGTGCGTCCCTTTTCCTCTTTCCACCACCATCATGTTTGTCCAGCTTGGAACACCTCTCCCTTACATTGTTGCAATCCATTCTCTCCTGGTTGGCATTTGCCCCCTCTGCTCTTCCTGCTGGTGGGGTTTTTGGAGACTGGACCCCACACTTAACGCATGGAGAGCTCCTGAAATCCCAGGGAGCTCCAGGCCACCAGTGGGATGAGGCAGAAATCCCTGGAGACTGGTCTTCACTCTGGAACTCGGACGGTGCTATTTTGTCTCTCGAGCTCTGTGGGACTTTCTTGATTCCTTGTAAGTATGTTTCAAGTTCTTCCTCCTCATAAAAGTAGGTGATGCTACTTCCCGTCACCTTCTTCTGTTCTCTTCTCCCAGGTCACCTTTCTAACTTCACTCTTCCTATTTCTATATTCTGTTCTTTTCCACAATGGCGGCCATGGCTCGCTTTGCCTCATCCTGTGGGCTCCCCTTGGCCTGGCCGGGCTCTGACCTTTCGTCTGTACCTGCCTCTGAGGTCTTCAGATTCTCCACAGAGTTTTCCTGGTTTGGTGGAAAAACACTTGAATCTTATCAGCATTTGCTGTCTGGAAACCGCACTCTCCAAATGACTTGTCCTGGTTTCTGGAAACCAGCTACCATTTGTCCTTACTTTCTACTCATTAAGATAGTATTTTCTGTTCTGGGCTTGTGCCCATTTCCCTGTATTCATCTTAGGTTGTAAACACCTGTTGTATGGAAACGTGCTTTGTAATGTCCTTTGTGTAATGCCCTGCAGGATTTAGCGTTTATTAATAACCATGACATTACAAGTGACTGACTTAACCTCACAGATAAGAGTCTCTGCCTCGTGTCTGAATCCAGATGGGGTGGGTAGAGAGATGTCAGAAAAAGTCTTGCATGCTGCTGTCCTCTAGCAGCTAAATTTCTGTTTAGAAGATGGAGAACTGAATTTAAATAGTCCTTTAAATGGCCAGATATGTCTTACTACGTTTGCTTATGGGTAGAGCAATCTCTTCCTCTCTAGAGGCTGTGACCTATAGAATGCCAGGCTGTTTCCTTCTTGTTTTTTGTTTGTTTGTTTGTTTGTTCATTTGTTTCTCTCATTTGGCTTCATTTCACTTGTAGTATTAAAGGCTGAGGAGAAATTTGACTCATCTAAGGCTAAAGAAAGCCTTGTAGAGTTGGCTAGTAATTGACAATGTGAATGTATATTTAGAAGTACAGAGTATATAAATAGGACCAGTGTTTGTAAATAGTTATTCAACTTTTCTGGAATAACTGGTGGCCTTTTAAATTAAGGTTCTTTGACATCATTTTGAGAGTCTACAAATAAATTTAAAAATACAATAACCTAAGGAGTGTATGGCATGAGTCCTCCTGCTAAAATCAGGTTTTAACTTTTCTTTAATTTATATTAATAGGATCATGGAGCTTTACTTGGTTCAAGAATGAGAAATGAATTCCAAATACACTTTTGCTGACTTTGTGTCCACAACCTACTTTATCTTTCAGTGTTTGTGTTTAGAAGATAAATGCCCTACCTAGATATTCTCTATGTGTTCTCATTTTTGGGTGTCTATTTGAAGGGTTTTGTTTTGTTTGTTTCTCCTCTAATTGGCTGCACAGGAAGCTCCATCCTGCATTGTGAGTTTAGCATTTTCTTCATTGTGTCCCGTGCATCCCGTTGTCTGTGCCCTCACAGCATGGCCACCACGTCTGCCCCCCTTACCGCGCCACCACTCCACACTCACAGAGCCCCTCCACGTGGAGCATGCCCATGTGTTCAACATCAGTGCAGGGACGGACCGTGGAAAGGTCTGTGGCTTCATGTTGTCCTGAACAGTTTCCTTTTCCTCTTGGTTTCCCCATCACAGATACTGCAACGAGCATTTGCTATGCCCCCCACACATGTTCTGGACAGGCTGGGGTCCTTGGGAACGGTGCACAGCCCAGTGTGGGGGTGGTATTCAAGCTCGCCGCAGGACCTGCGAGAATGGACCTGACTGTGCGGGCTGTAATGTGGTGAGTATGAACTTCGTTGTTCCCAGCCCATGACCTAGAGCTGGGCGTCCCGAGCCAGCACACACTGGGTGTTCTGCACACACCTGACACACTGCAAGCATTAAGTGTTCTGCAAACACCACATGCTCTGTAAGTGTGACATGTCTAGACACTGGGTGCTCTGCACACACTTGATACACCGCAAACGTTAGGTGTTCTACAAACACCACTAGGTGTTCTGCAAACACTGCATGCTCTGTAAACATGACCTGTCTAGACACTGGATGCTCTGCACACAGTAGATGCTCTACAGATGCGACATGCTCTCACACAGCAGATAGTCTGCAAACGTTAGATTTTCAACAGGTACTAGATGCTCTACAAACATGAAATGCTCTGTAAACATGACATCCCCAGGCACAAGATACTCTGCATGCACTGTGTGCTGTAAATCATGTAAGTTTCTCTAGTTAATGAGAATATTTGGAGGAAATACTGGAAGTTCATAATAGCTTGGAGGCTTCTTGAATTAAATATTCACTTCTGGGATAAATTGCCCCTGGAGTTTTTCAGTTCTGATTTGTGAGCTATGACAAAAGCTCCAATCTGCTTACTGTGGTCACTATATTTGATGTGGGAAAGTGGCATATAAGGTCTCCACACTGAACCACGCTAAGGTGTAGAATGCAGAACGAACCTGAAACACTCTGAGGGTTGAGAGACTTTATGGAGCTGTAGTCAGGGCACACTGGGGCCAATTCAGAGGGAATCAAAGACAACGCATAGTTTTGTTTTTCTTCTGCCTTAGCAGGTCATATTTCTTTTGACACTAAATCCTTAAATAAAATTCCACTTGTGCAAGCACCTTTCCAAAGGCCCGCTGTTGCTCTTCCTGCGCCCCCTGTAAGAATGACTGAGTGCCGAAGGGTGCTGGGCTTCCACCTGGTTCAGCTACCCCGGCTGGCGCCGCGGAGTGCACGCGGTGGGTGGGCGTGTGCTGGGGGAGACATTCCGCGTGGGAAGGTCTGGCTTGGCATCCTTCCTCCCTCACCTTTCCAGTCGTTCTTTGTATCGTTTTCATAACCTTGGTCCATGAGGCTGAGCGATGTTTTTGTGCTGCAGTAAAGCTTGGTTTTGCGACATGCACAACCACACACTCCAGATAGCCTTGGAAAATTCAGAGAGAGGAAGAGGGTGTGGGCATTTTTGTGAGATATGCCCAAACCAAGGAGATTTCTGTTACTGGGATTTGCAATTAGATTCCTTCCCCTTCACACTGGCAAATATCGCGGTAGCTTTAATAGAAGCTCTTATTGGTTCTAGAAGCACTTCTTTCCAGGTTGGCCTGAACTAAATTTTGGCCATGAAGAATCTTAGTGCCAGTTTAGAATGATGTATTTATTGATATTTCAGAGGCTGAAACTTATTAAAATGTGCAAGGTAAGTCCGTGAACACTCAGTTGCTCTAGGAAAACAGTTCAAAGGGGGTAGGTTTATTCTTTGCTGAAATACATCATTTCCTGCTTCTGGTGGCTCAGTGTCAGAGATGGGGCTCCCCACTCACGTATCAGGCTTTGTCTCATCAGCTGGGAATCTGCAGGGATTGATGACCTGAGTGGATCCTGCACTTTAGTTTCTAAAACTTTTCAGTACAAAGAACTCAGAAAACATTTCAGGTCATTCATTTTCTTATTACAAATTGACTTCAATAGTTATATTTATAAACAGTTTAATGAAAGAAAGAGTTGTGTGAAGGAAAGTATAGCAAATCTCCTATGTAGTCACTGGAATGTGTGTGTGTGTATGTGTGTGTGTGTGAGATACATCGGATTATAAAGGTAAAAACTGAATGTCTTCCTAAAGTATTAATGTGTTTATTGTTTTGTGTCCAAATTTACAGAACTGTGTTTTATGAAACAAATATAACATCAGTTTTCAAATCCAGAAAAATGTCATGCATGTTTCCAATGAGCCTAATGTCAGTTCTTAGGTATTTTAGTTTTTTTTGGGCGGGGGGATTGTTTGTTTTTTCTTCTTGACCATGTACTTCCAAGAAGGTATCACTGTGGTACAATGGAGCAGTCCGTTGTTTTTTTTTTTTTTAAGATTTTATTTATTTATTTGAGAGAGAGAGAGAGAACACAAGAGGGAGAGTAAGAAGGAGAAGCAGATTCCCTGCTGAGCAGAGAGCCCAACATGGAGCTCCATCCCAAGACCCTGAGATCATGACCCGAGCCAAAGACAGACGCTTAACCAACTGAGCCACCCAGGTGCTCGAGCAGTCTGCTCTTTTATGATAGAAACACGACATTTATTTTTCTTCTTCTATGGCGTTTCCCTCTTACTGCAGTTCCTGTCTCTTTGAAGGTACTAGTGCCACTGAGCAACAGAAACAGGATGGAGGAGGGGCTTGGCTTTGTTGGATTGCTGAGAAAATGTATCCCATCAGTTAAATCCCTAAGTTTATTTTAAAATGATAGCTACTTAAAGGAACATACTGATCATCAGATTCTTGCTACAGTTTATAAATCTTGAGGCACAAAGTAGGTTCATTTTTTATGGAGGTCTTCTATAAGATAATAGCCATTAAGCATAGGTAACATTTTGATTTGGAAGTCATGAAGTTGATTATCCACTTGCCAATATCTATATGGATGACGAGTCAGGTGGCATTTCTGAATCAGTCTTCTCTTCCAAGAAGGGGACAACAGTCCCTTTCCCCCACAGGGCAACGGTGAGTATCAAAGGTGGTGATGTCTGTGGGGTTTTGGCGCTTTCCTTCTCACCGTTGTTTCTGTTTGTTACTCTTGGACTCCAGCTGCTTCACCAAGTTCAAGCTTACTGGAAATGGCCATATGCTAATGAAATATTATTTACACAGCAAAAGACATGTCTGTGGAAATGATAAGAACTCGAATTTCCTGAGGACTTATAGCAGTTTATAGAAGAAGAGTTGATTTCAAGTTCAAGTATGAAGAAGATATAAAAGACGAGAATCTTTTCTCGCTCCACCATGTTGAAATTGAAATACTACGAAGAGATTTCCCAAGTGTCATCTGTGAAATAATTATGTTCTTGTCTTCGAATAAATCTCTAAGCCTTTATTTAAATCTCAATAAGAAGCTGAGTTCAGACAAGTAAAGGGCCCTCTTTGAAAGCTATTATCTTTTTCCTCGAAAACCTGCTCTTAAAATTCCAAATGTTGACATTCTTCAAGATCTTGGTTTCAGTTCTTTTGGATAAACATGCAGAAATGGGCTTGCTGGATCATATGGTAGTTCCATTTTTACCTTTTTGAGGAACTTTGGTACTGTTTTCCATAGCAGCTGCACCATTTTGCATCCCACCAATGACCTGCCAGGGCTCCAATCCCTCCACATCCAAAAGAACTGAAATCAGGATCTTGAAGAGGTATCTGCGCTCCCGTGTTCAATGCCGCGCTATTCACAGGAGCCAGGTGTGGTAACAGTCTAAATGTCCATTGACAGATGAGTGGATAAAGAAAGTGTGGTGTGTACGAACGATCAAATACTATTCAGCGTTTACAAGGAGATTGCACGGTGTGCGAAACTCAGACGAATCTTGAGGACGTCATGCTACATGAACTTGGGCAGACACAGAAAGACAAGCGCTGCGTGATGACACATACATGAGGTATCTAAAATAATGAAATTCATAGACTCAGAGAGGGGAATGGTGGTGTAATCAAGGAGCCCTCCAGGGGCTGGGGGAGATGGAAACGGGGAGTTCCTGATCAAGGAGCACAAAGTTTCAGTGAATCGAGATGAACAAGTTCTAGAGGTCCGCTTGTACAACATTGTACCTTCAGTATCGTACACTTAAAATCTGGGGGGTAGACTTCATGTTAAATGTTCTTACTGCAGCAAAATAAGATAGAATGAAATAATAAAAAAAATAAAGTTCAGGGGGAAAAGTTCTGAAGGTTGGAGGTTTGGTGGCCGCAGAGCCTTAGGTTGTTTGGGGAGCTGGTTGACCCGGAGTGGAGACCTGGATCTTGTGTAGCCATTAGTTGTGTGAGCCTGGGGCCCACCACGGTCCCGGACCTCTGGCTTCCCTGGTGCGGTTTGAGGCCGAGCCAGCTAGTGTCCAGGCTCCCAGGGCCCTGACATTGCCGATTCTCTGATCCTGGTATCTCTTCTCTGGACCTTGGGTCACAGGTATCCAGGTGACTAAGTGACCACTTGCAGCAACTGTCACTCCCTAGGGCTTGAGTCCTTGGCTAAGTTTGTATGAGACTCTTGATGACACGTCAGGACACTTAAGGGACAGATGTTTCCTCTCTGCTTCCAAGTAATCGTCTCTAGAGCCAAAGGGCTGCTGGGTTTCTCTGGGCCTCACCGCTCCTCCACCACATCCCCGCGCGCACACAACCTCACAGAGCAGTGAGGGAGCGCGGGGGGGGGTGGGGGGTAGAGAGAGCTGGAGCCTCTGAGTCACCGGGACACCACAGGTGCTCTTCCACCTTTGCCATCCACGTCCCCGACTGAAATAGGAGGCATGAACACCCAGCGGCTGGGGTGATTACGCGTAGTCTCGCCCAGTGGCAAATCTAACCCAGGCATTCATAAAATAGAAATTATCATCACCATCATTATTGGCATCCATGAACAGCTTCTGGGGGAAAATGTCCTGTTCTTGAATAATGTAACAGCAGACACAGCTACCATTTTATATTTTATTATATTTCAGATTACTTCAATATTAGGTACTGATATATGGATGTTATCGATATTTTACATTAAATATAATATTATTATTTTTTTAAGATTTTGTTTATTTATTTGAGAGAAAGAGAGAGCACATGAGCAAGAGAGCACAAGCAGGGGGAGCTGCAGAGGGAGAGGGAGAAGCAGACTCCCTGCCGAGCAGGGAGTCCGATGTGGGGCTCGATCCCAGGACCCTGGGATCATGACCTGAGCGGAAATCAAGAGTCCACTGCTGAACAGACTGAGCCACCCAGGCGCCCTCTAACCTGTTCTGATACTATCTAGTAACTATAGTGATAATTATTATATCAATTCTTTTTTTTTTTTTTTTTTTAAAGATTTTATTTATTTATTTGAGAGAGAGAATGAGAGACAGAGAGCATGAGAGGGAGGAGGGTCAGAGGGAGAAGCAGACTCCCTGCCGAGCAGGGAGCCCGATGCGGGACTCGATCCCGGGACTCCAGGATCATGACCTGAGCCGAAGGCAGCCGCCTAACCAACTGAGCCACCCAGGCGCCCTATATCAATTCTTATAAATCCTAACTTACTGAGTAACGTCAGATGAATTATTGAAGTGAAATTATAATTAAACATACTGGAGTTACTGTTTAGTCATGTTATGATAGACTGACATCTTGTGTTACATAATAAAATGCCCACAGTAACCCTGGCTGGTGAAGGAGAGAAATCAGGAGAAATGAAGATACTGAATGCACAGCCACCGAGAGCCGGGTACATTCTGTTTTTTCTTTGGTTCTGTGACACATCTCTGGGAATGTGACTTTGCTAATGTTTATGGATGTGGGAAGTGAGACAGCCCAGGTAGGCAACCTGCCCGAGGGTACCAAGTCTGTCTGCAGAGGAGCGGGGCCCCTGGGAGAAGTTGTCACCATTATGGTCCCTTCACCTTCTCTTTCCCCCCGTGAGAAATCAGCTGAGCTCCGGAGACAATGTCTGTGGGCGTTTTGCTACCAGGCTTTGAGCCTACATCCCGTCAGTGCCCTGACAAGTCAAAGTGATAATTATTTAATTTAAAATAGCCAGATCACTTTAGAATAGCCATTTGGGGGTTAATGATCTTTGGCCTGTTTTTGTTTCATTTTTAACCTTTACTGGATAATACCTAGTAACCATAGTGATAATTGATAAATCAAGTCTTTATAAATCCTAGCTGACTGCGTAATGTCTGATGAAATACTGAAATGAAATTATAACAAAGCACACTGGGGTTGTTATTTAAGCAGGTTATGATAGGCTGGCATTCTGTGTTATGTAATAAAATAAGGAATTTTTATTGAGCACCTACTGCATACCGTAAACTACACTAAGCAATTAAAATCTGTTACGTTTATTCTCCCTGTATTCTTGCTGGGCAGTTTGCATTAGTACCTCATTTGGAGATGGAAAACTCAACCTGAGAAAGAATAATGAACCTGTCCAATAGCAAATGGCTGGTGGGTGACTGGGCCAGCCTCTTGAGAACTAACTCACTAGCACACATTGAACTAAATGACATCACTCCGTTTGCCTCATCTCTTTGCTGGATGTCCCGTAATAAATGACAGGACTTTGTTTTTCTTTCCTTTTATTGAGTACAAAGTGTATCTTAAAAGAAAGAGGAGCTTTTGTCCTTGTATACTTCTCTGTCCATTAGCACTCTTGATTTTCAGAAGACTGTGATCATGTTCTTTCAGCCAACCATGAGCATACCAGGAGGAGATTCTCATGACCATGGAAATTAACTGAAGATAAATGCAGAACACAAGTCTTAATTTTATGTTTTGGCTGCAAATTACAGCACATGAAAGGAAGAAAGACAGAATGATGTTATATTCTATAAATGGAAATGCTCCCCAAATTAATGTTACTCAGACTTCCTCAAAGGTTTCAGCAGACATGTGAAAGAATAGAGCTAAAGACGGGGTCAGATACAACAAGGATAATTCAAAGCCAGGAACAGACATCGCGGGGCCAGCCCTGTATTTATTACTGAAATGTCACACAAAGTGTAAAACAGTTGACCCAACGCTGTGATTTCTGCTCTCAACAGGAAGCATAGGAGAGTATCTGTTTCCTAGAAACAAAAGAAGCAGCCTACAGAAGACCCTGAAAGGTCAAGAAGAAAGACATTAAGATCAATACACCCTGTCAAAGGGATTCTGCGAAGGTTAATCAGCGTTGACAGAACATAGTGAAAATTGTTTGGGTCAAATAAAGGCACTATAGATAAATTTAGGAGCAAGCAAAACCTGGCAATTGGAAGTTTATTTTTTTAAAAGATTTTATTTATTTGAGAGAGAGGGAGAGCAGGAGAGAGAGAGAGAAAGACAGTGAGAGGTCATAAGCAGGGGAGAGGGGTAGAGGGAGAAGCGGGCTCCCCGAGGAGCAGGGAGCCCGATGTGGGACTCGATCCCAGGACCCCGGGATCATGACCTGAGCCGAAGGCAGATGCTTCACCGACTGAGCCACTCAGGCGCCCAGGAAGTTTAAATAGGTTGTTACAGATGAAAATAATAGCACTGTCACAAAATACCTCAGTTTTGTGTAGCACATTGGAGTTTGCAAAATTTTGAAAAACGCCATCTCACGCATTCCTGATTTTCCAAATGGGAAAACCAGGGTCCCGAGAAGACGATTTTGGGATCCGGAGCCCTGCTGCTGGCAGAGCAAGGCCCCGCTCCAGGTCTGCTCAGCACTGAGGTGCTGGAAAGGTCCGGATGCTGTGTGGCCTCCTCAGAAAATCCTGGGGCAAGAACTTCGAGATTAACCAACAGAAGCTAATCTCCCCCCACCCACAAAACCGGATAGATTCAAAGACACTTAGAATGATTCGTTTCCTTTCCTCCTGGATTAATACAGTGATCTCTGGCACCCCATTTCTTTCCTTTTTTTTCTTTTAAAGATTTTATTTATTTATTCATGAGAGACAGAGAGAGAGAGAGGCAGAGGGAGAAGCAGGCTCCCCAAGGAGCAGGGAGCCCGATGGCGGGGCTCGAACCCAGGACCCTGGGATCATGACCTGAGCCGAAGGCAGATGCTTAACTGACTGAGTCACCCAGGCGCCCACCCCATATATTTCTTAGTGCTAAACCGTCTGCAAGAGACCCTCCGCCTCCTTGCGATGGCACCTGCTTCCTATCAGCTGGGCAGCTGGCCCCTCCTCTGCTTACGACAGAGAAGAAACGTGACGTCGGGGGGACGAAAGTGCTTGAGCATACACAAGTAGTTTTAAGCTTCTTCTTGTTAGTTTGTGGTTGTCCGTTTCCTTTGTGCTCACAGGTGGTTTGAACAGTGGTTAGCCGGAGATCCATGGTTCTGCCGTGGACAGGTACGCTTCTATGAGGAGGGGCATCGGAGGTTTTCCCTCTGTTCTGTTATTTTGTTTCCTCTGTTCCATGTGTGCCCAGCACAGGCGAGGCCGCGGGTAAAGCGTTACTTCACTTTGGGCCGAGATCCATTTCTGTACGTTTATTCGCCGATGCCGACCGTGCCCTGAAAGCTCATCACAGGCGCTGACCTCTCGCCTGGGTTCCCTGCATGAGCTGCTTATCGAGGAGTCTGGAAGCTTACTTTAATGAGCCATTTGGCCCTTCTACAAGATATAACTAGTTTAGATACAACTAGTTTAGATGCAACTAGTTTTATGCATTGTTTATGAAAATACCAATTCATAGTTCTAAAAAACCCAATTTTTTAAAAGATTTTATTTACTTATTTGTCAGAGAGAGAGCACAAGCAGGGGGAGCAGCAAGCAGAGGGAGAAGCAGGCTCCCCGCTGAGCAAGGAGCCCCATGTGGGGCTCCATCCCAGGACCCTGGGATCATGACCTGAGCCAAAGACAGACACTTCACCGACTGAGCCACCCGGGCGTCCCAAAAAACCTAATTTTCTTAAATAAAATGGAATAGATGAAATTAGGTAAAATCAAATACTTGATTCTAACTCAATTGAAAGCATATAGAACTTCTATAGAGAAAAATAGTATTTTTCATCACCACTATTATAATTAATGCAGGCCAAGAATTGTTTGGAAAACTTCTTAGGGATTTTATTATTTATTCCTGCCAGTGAACCAGGGATGTGGCATTATTATTAGAATAACCATTTTATAGGCGTGGAAGCATGACACAGAGATGTGGTGGCCCAGCTCATGCGAGGGGCGGCCAGACTCAAGGCCAGGCATTTGTACTGATGGCCTGTGTGTTTCCAGCTACATTTGGTAGCCTTATCTATAGTTGAAAAATAATTTCAAAGGGTAAAGTTTGAAAGGCTGCAGTTTTCGTGATGTCACCATAAACACAAATGTGCTTATGGAAATCTGTTTTGTCCAACTGAATATGATCCACAACAGATTTGATAAAGTGAATCATTCAAGATAAACGCTGAAAAGAGGCAATCAGTTATCACTTATCGAGAACAAGAGATGACCCTTAGTGGCTTCTTAGAGTGCATGTAATTGAAGGGCCAGAGGGACTGGAGGATTCTTGGGGGAAGCCTAGATATCCAGATGCTTCTGGGAGGGGCACCCGCCAATACCTGTCCTCCAAAGCCTCTGTATACAGTTGTGCAGGTTGTGTACTGCATAAATCTGAGGGGTGTTGAAGATCATCTAAATGTGAGTAGTACCCTACAGAAGGACAGTGCACAGCCTGGGTACAGTATGAGCTCCATTTAACATAGAGCTTGATCACATAGTCTTTCCTGGAGCTGAATCTACAGCAGCAGCCGAGACAGATGAGGGGAGCAAGGCAGGGAAGGAGAAAAAGCTGGCTACTGCTGTGAACAGCAGGGCAGATATCCTCCAGGATGGCTGAGAAGCCTGTGGAATGGCTGTCATAAGCGCCGGGCCTCATGGGCTCCCCTTCGTTGAGGGATGCTCCTGGCTGCATAGTCCCCGGGGGGCTCAGAGAAGACCCTAATGGGAGAGTCACAGGAGGTGAGACCTGTGCCCCTGGGAGATGTGACTGGCATACAGCTCCCTGCACCATGCCTGCAGCTGGGGTCATGGGGTGGGGGCTGCAATGTGGGGCCCCCAAGGCACTTGCTACACCTGGCTTTGTGAACCCAAATCCTGAGCACGCTAGAACAGGCTCGTGAGCCCAGGAATTCTAAAGCTGCCGTCCTGTAATTGGAGCTCAGCCCTGCCTTCTAGGGTACCGTGGACTCCCAAACTCTCCAGCCATCGGATGGCTGTAGATGCTTATTACTGGGCAGATTGCACTTTGTTTTCCATCAGACGTTTTTATCTAGCTCAGTGGTTCTCATCATGTGGACCAGTTCCTCCCATGGGAAGAGCTGTTAGGGGGGTCCTGGGAAAGGTCTCTGTATTCCGGCAATAAGAGATGCAGGAAGGGAGGTTTCCTTTCCTCCTCCGGATACTGGTGTGTGAGCAGGTGAAGCTGGAAGGCTGCTCTCCAGCTGCTGACAGCCTGAGGGGTCACCAGGTTGGGGCCGAGAGGAAGACCCTAGCACAGCAGAGAGGCAGAGCTGGGGCGCCCGGCTGCCTGGGGCACCCCCTTGCTAGGGACTGTGTTATGTGAGATCCGAAGTCCCCATGACTTTTGCTGGTTTGAGTCAAAACCATCTTAACTGCTGTGCCTGCCCCCGCCCTTCCTCCTCCTCCTCAGAAGCCCCTGGAATCCCAGATCCTCAAGGATGGAGAGGGGGTGGGCACCCCCCCCCCAAGCTTTCTCACTCCTGTCCTATCTCTGGAAGCTGCCCTGCCTCTTAAAACCACTTCACAACTGATATTAAAAGGCATGCTCTTTCTTGATTGTTGTATTTGTTACAGGTGGTCTAGAATTTTCCTGTGATCCACATGAGCTCCACGAAATCTCCACAAATGATCTTGACCTTCATGAAGAAGGTCACAGCGTGAACTCCGCTACTGTACCATGCTTGTAAAATGCACTCATTTGTATTTACAGATACTCTTCCACAGAGAGGTGACTGATCTCCCTAGCTGAAACTTGATATTATACCTTCATTAGCATGGGAATGCAAAAATTACTTTCTTTTGTTATGAGCTCTCTCCGTGAAGGGCTTGCAAATGGGAAAGTGTCAGAGTAAAAATGCCATATTTTGTTAAGAGAGATGTGAGCATTTTGAAGAAGGTAGTATCAGTACACAACATCAGGTGGCATGCCGGGTTGGCCACGGAAGTGTAAGTTTGCTGAAATGTAGCCCTGCGAGTTCAGTGATCAAGTTTAAGAATGCGGCATGACACAGATGGGGAGAAAAGAAAAATGATGGATGATAGGAATTAATCCATCGAAAGTCTGCCTCTAGGACATATGAATTATAATCTACAATCTCTGGAAATTGCAGTTGTTATGGAGATCTGGAGTATTTCACGAAAATGTTTTATTTATAGTGTTGGAAGACTCTGTTGCACAGATTTCTTTGATTTTACAAAAAAAAAAAAAAATCAGGTTTGTTCCTGCCTATTCAAATGCAGTGATTGCAAAGTTAATTGAAAGAATCTTCTTGAAGAGGGGTTTTCTGCTGTAAAAGTGACTTAGGTGAGATTTTTTTTTTCTTTACAGTTTACCAATAAATTCCATGATAAAGATTTTCTAATACCTGACATTAAAACATCTGCAGTTTATTTATGGAAACACAGTAACTGAGTAAGTGTTCTGAGTCATAAAAATTTCCACTAAATGGCCATGAGTCCAAAAATCTTTCTAGGCCTGCGTGAATACACACAGAACAAACTGACTTTGGAAAGCGTAACACATTCTCAGCTGTGGGAGACTCAGGTCTCTTGCCAAGGGTGCCAGCTCTTTAACTGCAACAAAACGTGTAGTTAAATGTGACTTTGTAAATGTTAGCCTTAGTAGAAGTTCCTTGAAAACAATCAGCGAGTATCCTTTTCCGAACTCATCTTCAGTCCTTGATTGCAGCCCTGCTGACACTTTTGGGCTAATCGTGGATTATCCAGAGAGAAGCCTTCTGGGGTCGCTTAGTCAGTTTGCTGTCCTTACGTGTGGTCAATTTCCGTAGCTCAGCTTGTCTGCTTCTAGGTGCATCAGACATTTGCCCTGCAGTGAAAGAGAGTGTTCTCCTGGAGTATGAGCAAGCATTGCTTGCTCATAGCTCTTAAAAAGCATCTGCATTGTCCAGCCAGATTGGCCTTTAAATGATGTGGTGTGATGCTCTCATTTGGAGGCGAGGAGGACCTGCCAGCCTGATGGGCAGTTCGTGGCATCCAGGACGGGCTCTGGCATTTATTGGCATCTTTGGGTACTTCCGGCTACCCTCCACTTTGGAAAATTTGTATTTCAATGCAGACCTCCCCGCACAGGCTGGCGCTGTGAGAAGAACATTCTGCGCACCCCGCCATCCCACTCCGAGGCCTTTGGGTCTACTCAACCGACTTATGGAAGATCTGGGGAAGGGTAGGGACCTGACCCATCGGAGGTCCATTACAGTGGCAGACATACTGCCTCAATGCACTCACTTCTAAAACACTCCAAAATGCAGTAAATAAGCAAGCAAACAGAAACCGGGAGAGAAATTCCTTCGATCAAAGACTTTTTTTTTTTTAAAGATTTATTTATTTATTTATTTGTCAGAGAGAGAGAGAGAGCACAAGCAGGGGGAGTAGCAGGCAGAGGGAGAGGGAGAAGCAGGCTCCCCGCCGAGCAAGGAACCCGACGCGGGACTCGATTCCAGGACCCTGGGATCATGACCTGAGCCAAAGGCAGACGCTTAACCACCTGAGCCACTCAGGCATCCCAAAGACTTTTGTCATTTACTGAATTGATAGTACTTCTTGTTGTGTGATCTTCATCTGGTTTACTCAGTTTGGCAAAGCCCTGTGTACATCACAGTCTTAGTGGAGGTTTGCCTGAATGCACACTGATGTGACCAGACTCGGAGCATCTTGATCCCCCCCCACCCCGTTTTCATTCCACCATGACTGAATGACTATTAAGCTCCTACCCCATGCTGGGCTGTGGGGACAGCAGGGGGAATAAGGGACTCACGATCCCTGCTCAAAACTTCGGAGCCAGCCTTCTGTTGTGAAGCTTACCCCAAAATGGTCTCTGCACTAGTTTGTTCATTGTCTCATTCTTGTGTTTATGGGTTCTGCTGATACCCGTGTTCACTCACAAGGATGGGGCGTGTTGTAGAAATAGTTCACACACATACAAATGTAGTCCAAGGGTTTTAAAATGAGTTTTGATCCCACTATCCTTGTCATTTGGTTTGGCTCACGGCAGGCAGTTCTTCCTTTTGGAGAAGTAACATACGTGTTTAATTATATCAACAATATGTTTTAATTTGTGTTTTGCTTAAGATTTGCATTTCCCATTTTTTTTTTTTTATTATTTCATCTGAGCGCCCTCAGTGGAATTATTAAACATGTATAATTTTGGTTGTTAAAACACTTCACATACATAATAATTTTCAAAGCAACTTGTAATTAAGTAAGGAAGGGAAGCAACAGATGTTGGAACATGAAAAAATGGTTTTAAAACATTGACTATTTTTCCCAGATGCCATGGTTTCTTCCTCCCCAAGTGCTACCCAGTCCTAAAATGTGGAAGAAATAGAGCCCCGTTCAGAACCCTTTTATGTGAATACAAGAAAGACCATAAGAAGCTCCTGCTACATTTAGATTTTTTTCCTTTAATAGTTCTAAATAGAAATACAAGGTGATGTGAGGAAGTCTTTGAGGGTTATCAGGAAAAAAAAAAAGTCATTATTTTGCTCTGCCGTCTCATGCTGAGCCACACGAACATTCTTCGAACAAACAGTGTCTCCGTTTCTCTCCAAGGCATGGTTTTTCAAGATCCATTTGACTTGCAGAATCTCAGGAGGCTCTGGTTTGAAGGGACGAGTTGCAATAAAGGCTCTTAAAGATAGATTTGGCTCCTAGCATGCCACATTCTTGCATGATTTTATAAAGCCATGCTGCATGAGAAAGTCCCATCCCACACACGACCACTTGGCATCTTGCTTCTGTCATGATGTGACACATTTCCCACATCTGTCCCAGTCTGTCCTGGCCCCACGAAACTGCCCCAGTGTGAGATTATTAGAGAGCAGTCCTCGAAGGAACTCATCACGTGGGAGGGAGGAATGGCCGCAGCGGAGAGAAGGAAGCTGAGGAATCTACCTTATAAAATCATCCTGGCTCCGCATCTGTGGAACCAGAAGCACGTGAACTGCAGCCTCTCAAAAGAGGGAGAGATAAAAATAGTAGGGCCAACAGATGGACTCCAGACATCAAGAGGAGCCCTCTGATGTTTGCCAGGCAGTTTTGGTTAGGAAGCTTATTTAATTGATTTCTTTCTCTTATCTTCGCAACTGCTAATAGCTTTCAGTGATAAGACCTCGCCATCTGTGCCTGTTACATGCGTCTTCTTTGACTTCTTTGAATTAATTTCTCTAATGGTGTAATCTCCCACGATGTTGTTAATTTCTGAATAGTTTTGCACGTGGAAGGAAAGAAAACTCTCAGTGACTTCAGTCCCTGATTCGTGTCTGTCATCCCATCCTGTGTAGAATTTCCAGAGCTTTTCATCTGTAGACCTGACTGGTCAAAAATGTTGGTGATCTACTGTATGTAAAGAAGTGCATTAGGCGTTAGGGAAGATATGCAGATACGTACGATAAAATTCCTTACGTCAAAGACTGACTTCCGAGCCTAGGAAGAAAAATACAGATCACATGGCTGGACTATAAGGAACAAGTCAGGAATGCCAATGGAACAATGAAGAAGAGCCAAAGAGTCCAGAGGAGGCAGAGTTTACCCCTGGCTGGATGGGCCAAGCGCCCCGCAAGGTGTGGGCAGGATCTGGCCAAGTTGAGATGCAGTGGGAGCTTCTCTGTGAATGGGACATGCGTGAAGGGTGTGGATCAAAGGATGTGGGGAATTCTCTAGGACCTGAAAGTAAGACACTGATTTGGAAAGTAAGTCGATCTGTTCCTACAAGGTCGTCGATACCAGGCTGAAGGTGCTCGTCACTCGGCCCTCGTTAACTTGCTGTTGCTGTTTCATGATCATAGATAGGCTAACTTTCTGGGGTTACTGTTGCCACAGTACAAGTCCATTACTCACTTCAAGCATTTAAGCTACATCATGTTTTCAATGATTTTTTCTTGGCAGTGGAAAAAAAATGTTGGTTTTACTAAAAAAGATAGATACTATCTGATCTGAAATGCAGACGTAATGTTGTGGATGCAAATACGTGAGGGTCTGTATGTGTGTGGTCCTTATTCTGAAATATATTGCTTTCCCACAATCATTGCTTCAATCTTAGCAGGTGCTTACCCCTCAACCTAAAAAGCTTAAATTTAAGGTCAATGTTGCCCAAAAATATGTCATATAAACTTGGGTTTAGTCCTGTTTAAGAGAGAGGAGTCCCATCACACTAATGATGGTATGAACTAACTTGTTTTTAAATTAATAACAACGACAACAAGAAAGGTATTTTAAGATTTTAAAGTCAGGGACAATATCTATTTTATTCATGATTGTGTCCTCAACATCCAGCAGAATGTAGGATAAGGGGGTAAATAAATCTAGTTATTCAATTCATGTATCAATTTTTTTAAAGATGGTGGCAGTTTGGGGAAATATTGTCAACATCTTTTCAAATGAAGTGATTATTCTCACGGATTATATGGCCCTTGTCTGCTTTGTGGTTTCTTCTCAGTCTTTAATGACAGAACATATTTTGTGGCTGGTCTTCTCTTTCATAGAGATTCTTCAAACCCCAGTGGAGTTGCCTTTACTTCACATTTAATTTTTCTTCCCATGATGTTTGCTTATGAACATTTTATTTCTCGTTCGTATTCTTAAGTTATTTCAAATTCTTTCTAATTAGTTTTACGAGGCTGCTCCAAAGGAGTTGACTTTAGCACCGAAAACCAGTTCGCCTGCAGTAATAGTGTATGAAGTTCATTAAAATTGGTTTTGATATTAGATTATACTTGGCAGTGACCTTCCAAGACCTTATCAGATCCCCGTAGGCAAGACATGAGTACATATAACTAATGCAGAGCACCTAATTAGAAAAGAAAATCTGAATTTACTATTTTAAAGTGGCACAGATTCCAATATTTGAGCTCCCTTCTGTAAATAAGAATTCCATGTACTAGTGACCCTGAGCCCTTTTTAGACCATCAGCCCGCCTGCTAATCAAATGTTGTCTTAGTTCCCTTGGTGCACTCAATACACACCAGCCCACGTCTCGTCCAGCTCTGTCCCCGTAACAAACAAGTCTTGAGTAACTGTGAGTTTGAACCAGCGCTCGGGATGTGGGCCGGGTGGAGTGAGAATCTGGGTAGGTGGCTGTCCTCAAGAGCGCTCAGCCTGGGAGGAGAAGGATACTAACCCGGATAGCAGTGACTTCAGGTAGAAAGCGCCGTAGTTGAATCTAAGCTACAGGTGTCCAAGGAATGGAAGGAGCCAACAAGTCTCCTGTACGTGGTCTCTGGAAAAGCACCCATGTCACCATTTTAGCAAAGTCACTGGGGTGTTCGGGGGGTCTCTGAGACTTAGAAACCAGTGTCCGGTGGGACTTTGAATTTAAATAGTGTCCCGCAGGTGCTGGCCCTGGAGTTGGCAGAGCATCCGGTGTTTCCCTGGGGGTGGGTGTGAGGGCGGCTGGCCTCTGGTGCACAGTGCTATGGGGTGCCCCCACCATGTCCACTGAGGAGCCCTCAGCCTTTACACTACACGATGGAGATTCGCCTGTGGACCCAACAGCTTTGTTGTTTTCTGTCCGCTGTGAGTCTCATTGAGACAAATGTGTCATTTAGCCTGCCGTCCGTTAAACTGCAAATGTAAATCCTTCTGGCCTGTTGGGATTGATAGAGTATTTTGTAAACCACGGTTTCTGGGGCTGTTTGGGAGAAGGGATTCCATGTGTGTGCCTTCACGAAGAGGTTTGGCAGGCTTTTACTTGGGTGCCCGTATTTTATATTATCTTCTCGGGGCTTCTCATGCTCTTGCACTGTCTTGTCATCCTTGGCATTCATAGATCATATTGTTCTTAGATGGGCCCCATAAATCACAGCATAATGAGAGGAATCTGACCAAGTGAAACCCTATTTCATCCTGATATAAATTGTTAATTTTTAAAAAATTCTGCCATCTAATTTATACCTTTTACCTGAGTCTTTGAAAAAAAAAAAGTAACTAATGGATAACTTTTTTTTCCTAGCAGATATTACTTTTTGTTCCTTAGCAGAACTTGTAACCCCTTTTGTTGCTTTTATGCTGATATTTGCATAGGGAGGCCCCTAAGTGCGGCTGTGAGTTTTTTTACTATAACTTAATGGGTTTGCCTCATTTGTCTGAAAGGAATCTGAATTAATCTCCAGCATAAGTACTCACGTTAAAAAAGATAGGCTTCCCACATAAATATTTACAGCAGGACTGGTATTACAAAAAAAAAAAAAAATTATAATCCTGGCACTTTGCAGGCATTTTATTTGCATCTCAGCAGAGGATAGATATTTGATTGGTCTGGTTTTTCATTGTAAATCATGTCCTGTAACCATTTCAGGATGAAATCATTGGTGAGGCTGAAGGTAGAGAAAGCAGGATGATGCTTGTTTGCCTCAGTCTCCCCACCACATGACATGGGGATACTTTGTGGAAAATACCGTGAGATTCCAAGCTTCCAGTTGCAGATGCCCTGTCTCCGTGGCTCTCCACTGCATTCTTAGCACCTTCTCAGTGCCTGGCACAAAGTAGCTGCTCAATGAATTATGTGAAATGCATTGGCAGCATTCCAGTCGAGGGAGAACTCTTACATTTTTGGACCAGTTAGCAGAGATGAAACGGTCTCTCGAGAAGGTCCTCATATTTTTTGGAATGCATGCTTAGAAGAGGCAGTTCCTCAACATTTTAAGTTTTATTTGTGCCTCTCACCCTCAGTTCAACATCCAGGTGCCTTTTCTCATGGCCACGTCTCTGAGTAGAGGAAAGGCATTCGAAGTTACAGAGCTAGTAGTGCTAGCTCACAGATAGCGGGGATTCTGAGCACAGACGGAGGGGCATGCTGTTTCAAAGCAAGGACTAATATAGTGAGTTTTCTCAGGATAACATGTCCAGTGGTTGGGTCACTTGGTAAATGGTATTGGCTCTGAGGATTAGAAATGGTTGAGAGCCTAGAGCCCTATTCACCTATAAGGTGCCTTTGTGTGAATTTGGTCTGTGTGTGTTTTAAGATTTCGTATTTATTTGACACAGAGAGGGAGGGAGGGAGAGAGAGAGCACAAGCTGGGGGAGCAACAGACAGAGGGAGAGGAAGAAGCAGACTCCCTGCTGAGCAAGGAGCCCGATGCGGGGCTCGATCGCAGGACCCTGGGATCATGACCTGAGCCGAAGGCAGACGCTTCACTGACTGGGCCACCCAGGCACCCCCCCACACACCCTTTGTGTGAATTTGAAGGAGTTTCCCCTTCTGGGGCTCACAGCACCACAGGCTCAGGTTTGGGCCAGCAGACAGTATGTTTTTATAGAAAGAACAGTGCCTCTCCCTCTAAGTGCAGACAGCCCCATGCCAAGGCTCATGGCTTAGGAGAGGATGCAGGCTGAATTTCCGCCTTCCTATACCCCTCTGCCAGGATCTTCCTTTGTGCTGCAGGCACATTGTGCCATCTTGTACAATGTCATCAGGCTTTAAGGATAAATATAAATTATATTCATAAAAATATGTACATTTCACTTATAGTCATATGTTCATACGCATGATTTGACATGGCAGTGATCAAGTGGAGAATCTAGTAAATAAGACATTTTATGTTAATGATACTAACGGAGAAAGAATGTTAAAACCATTTCTGTAGATGCAGAGTAAATGTTTGATAAAATGGAACACCCATTCATAATAGTTCAAATAAAAGTCAGCACAGCGTGGATGAGAGCTTCTTTAACCTTCAAGGATAACTGTAACCTGAAGGATCCTCTTAAAACACTGTAGCGGACATCATCATGCTAGGTGCTGAAAGATTAGAAGCTATTCCATTGAAGTCAAGAAAAAGCTAAGGATTTCTGCCAGCCCTGCTAATGTTCAGTGTTGTGCTGGAGATCACAGCCAATTCAACATAACAAGGCAAAAAAATTAAGAGCTGTAAGGTCAGGGATAGAAAGACTGAATCCCAAGGATGCCTGCCATCTCTTTTACCCGCGTCTCAAAGACCAGACGCTGTTAGTTAATGGCTGGTCATTACATGGAGGGTGACATTCACTCATTGCTGTGTTTGGCAAATGGCGCCACGTTGAGCCCCTGCAGGTGGTGGTGGAGTGGGGGTGCTCAGCTGGAGGGGCTTCTGGCCCCTGCCCCCCTCAAACCATAGTCACTTGGTTTTTACTTGTTCATATGTTATTTATTTATTTATTTATTTTTAAGATTATTTATTTATTTATTTATTTGTGAGAGAGAGAATGAGAGACAGAGAGCATGAGAGGGGGGAGGGTCAGAGGGAGAAGCAGACTCCCTGCTGAGCAGGGAGCCCGATGCGGGACTCGATCCCGGGACTCTAGGATCATGACCTGAGCCGAAGGCAGTCGCTCAACCAACTGAGCCACCCAGGCGCCCCATATGTTATTTATTGATTGAAAGGTTATTTAGTATTTCTAAAGATTTTGGACACCAGCGAGGAAAAGCGATGGAAAATAATCCCGGTACTGTCCGGTGTGGTGATGTGTGGAGCGTTCGTGCCGTGTTTGCCTGAGGAAGTGTTGGCAGGTCTGACGCTGGTGGAGCACCTGCTGGGGGACAAATGGCAGGTGTCCAGTGCTGGGCGAGGACCGAGAAAACGAGAAATCGGTAGTGGCCTTCTTCACAAATCTCAAGACCCGTGCAGACAGGTCATTGCGGCTCTCTGTCCTTTGTCTGTTACTTCCCGGAGCCGGATAGAGTGGCAGCACCAAGGAGGGAGTAAGATTTTCGGGTAAATTGAGGAGAACAAGCGTCTTAGAAGAAAGGGATAGGCGCCTGAAGCCACAGTGTGTGTTTGTGGGTCTTCAAGACAGTGCCACGGGGCTGGGATACAGGGCTTGGGACGGAGGGCTTGGGACAACGCGGTTGGCCTGAGTTTCTGAGTATCTGGAAAACCGAGGACTCTGGTTTCTACCCTTGGCTGACATGGAGTCACAGAAATGTAATTAAGGCTGATCAACTCCGTCTTTTTCTAGCTGGCACCTCGGCCCGTCCTGCAGAATCTCTTATACTAGAGCCCTCTTGCATACTAATTTGATTACCATTTTGTGGAATTATATATATTTTATATGTAAGTATATATTAGAGATAATAGATATTTAGGCTTCCAGATGCTGATGTCATTCTTGCCTGCCCATGTGGGTGAACAAACCTGACATCTTCCTCCCCTGCCTGAAATATTCTGTCTGAACACGAATTAAGACCTTTCATGGTGCAATAAAGCCCAATAACCTTTAATGTTCTAAAAGAAGATAACTAAAATTATTCCTATCACAGTATAAGAGAAAATGTAGATGTCTACATTCACCCCAACGTATCACTTATTTTTTTTATTCTATATACTTATATTTGTAAGAAAATCCAGCAATTTAGAGATGCTTTAGTCATATTTTGGAAGGGCATTTTTATTCTGCCAAGCTATAGAATTTGTTTGCCTAAATGAATAGAAATTGAAGCAGAAAGCAGTCAGTACTCCTGCTTAAATTTTGCCATGTTTCCTAGGATAGAAAAATGAATTTTAAAGCCATCCACAGTAGAGAATTCTAAATATTTTAACTGGGGCATTCTCTCTGGGCCTGAATGATGGTTTTGAATAAGAAACAGCCCTTCCTTATTCTGATTCTAGAATGTTGCAACTGCGTCAGTTGGTTCAGATAACTTTCAAGTAACTTCTAAATAAGTGACCTCCATCATGAGTTTTTATATTTTCATAGATAAAAGTGTGTCTCTAGAGTGCCATTAATAAGGGGGAAGGGTTTGGATGGCTAGAAACTAAGCAGTGGGATGCAACATGCATCAGGAGAAATACATACCTGCGGTTTAAAATACGGATTTGGGAGAAGTCTACCTACTTCCTGATTCAATCACCATTTTATATTTTAGGAATTTCCAGCAGAATGATTTTCTGATCGTATTTAAGCAGATGAAAATCCACAATGTTGTCTAGTCTTTAAACATTGATTTGGACAATTATTTTTTATAGGACACTTCCAGATTAATCAACTGTTTTATGTTATTGCCATATGTTAAGTATATTCGAGTCTGGAAGTGTATAACTTGTAAGTTTGGTTGCAACATCTTGAATATCTAATTCCATTGCAGTCCTCCTTTGTGGGCAAGCAGCCACATCAAAGCTAGTGGCCGGGAGCAAGGCCCAGTTTAGGAAGCAGGTGAGTCACAGGGATTTTGCTATCCAGACTTGTGGCAAAGACTTTGATGTCCTCTCAAAGTCTTATGAGTCTCTTGATACTTGCTCAGATAAGCTCGATCATCTGCTGTCCACCCTGTCACAGAGATGGAAGTAGAGAGAGGCCCGTGAGAAGTGGGGCATAGAAAGTAGCAGAATTGTGGCCTGAAACTTAGGTTATAGGTAAGAAAAATAAACAAACAAAATATAAGCAGATGTGAGATATGTTTCTAGGCTATGGTAAAAATAAATATATTCTACTGCATCAATAGTATTGTCAGTAATAAGTAAATTTAATTATAACCCCAAGAAATCACTAAGCCATTAAATTAAGGTCTGAGAGACAAGGTTATAAATCTTAGAAATAAATCTATCAATAGCAGTCATAGACAAATTATTGTTTTATGATGTTGTCACTTCACTTAGACAGAATATTCCCTTTTGTGATAATTTAGTTGGGAAGGATCAAATTAAAGCCATTGTATGTTTACATTACTGCACTAGGCTCGTGATTCTAGCAGGAAAGGACAAAGTCTTTATCCTCAGATGGAAAATGCATCTGTTTTGCTGGGAGACTGGGGGGCTTCTTGTTAATATCACTCCCAGCTTTGGGAGGAAAGAATGATGATGAAAGACAGGGAGCCCATCCAGACCTGGGGTCTTGGAATGAAAGTGGCCATCACCTGTGACCACATGTCCTTGGCATACCCTCCTAGTGCTTTTCTCTTTTCATTAGCATTATTGCAGGGACCCTGTGCATATATTTTAAACATTTATAAAACTGAGGCACAAAAACTTTTACTCATTAAGAAAAAAAAATAAGGATAAATACACCATATTTTGACAACTTATATTTTAACTAGTGGATCTTTTTATTTTCTGTGATCAAGACTAAACTTTTCTTCAGGCAGCTAAGATTGCATTTAGGTTTTTATTTTGTTTTGTATTAGCAGTGACATTCTACTATTAGGGCATGGATAATTTAGCCAGAATTGGTTGCTCAAGGCAACTAAAGCCTGAGTGTGTCCCTCGTCTGGTGCCGTGATTGTGGAGACAGCACTCCTTGGTATAGAACTGGTCAGTCAGACACAGAATCCCAGGTTGAGTGGCCCATGGGATTGGCCATAATGCAGGTAGTTACTAGGTGCTCGTATTATTTCCAATTAGTTTCCTCTGCATCTTAACTCCCATAACGCGTAATTGGTGTGGCCTTTTACTCTTACAGGTGTCTCCCTTGGACTCCCCTGCTTGTTTCACCAGTAACATCTAAAATCCTGAAGCTGTAGCTTAGCATCTTGTACATGGCATAAATGTTCCAATAGCAATTATCGAAAGATGGATGAATGGATGAATGGATGAGTGGATGGATGGGTAACATGATACTTCTATTTTCATAACTTCGCTGTTAATTGAAAATGTCATTTGGATAATATTACTGTGACTCTTAATTTCAAAAATATAAATACTTTAATTAAGATATGTAGATCATTAACCGTAAGTTCTGGCAGGAAACATTCAGGAGGTAATGGGAATGGGAATCTAATTAAACAATTTGAATTATAAACAGGAAGTCATTTAAGGATCTTTATTTGAGGAATTAATTATTTTCCCACAGTAAATTGGCCAAAAGAAGAGCAAATAATAATAATAATAATAATAATAATAATAATAATAATACAGTCCCTTGTGATTTCAATTATTAGCAAAAGATGCTGCTAAGACATGTTTTCCATTTCCCAGACCCGTTAATGACGGAATCCCAGCTTGGAGAGCCCCAACAACACTCAAGTGTTCTGTTTCCATACTGGTGAGATGAAATGACAGAAAGACTTTGGCCCCAGCTGTGAATGTTCCAAATATATCATTCATGATGTAAGGATTTTAGATTAAATGAATGTTCTTACTACTATGTTTTAGGGCATGAAATCTTAGCTGATTATTTAAGGAACATGAACTGATAAAAAGCCAGCTTTATGTAAACTCTGATAACAAATTTTGAAGAAAATTTTCCACTAGATGATCACATTACAGAGGGAGTGAAATTATATATATATATATATATATATATATATATATGGAAACTTTGATGGAAGTTAAATCTAAACTTATTTTACCAGTTAGATAAACCCATTCTCCTGAGTATGACCTGCTCATACTTATGGGTTATTGTGACCATCCACACCGAGAGAGGATGATTTCTCAAGATTGCTAATGACCAACTTTGGAGAGCCTCTAATATTTTCATGTTCTGTATCCTGACCACCTTTGAAGAACTCCTGCTATTTTCATATTCTGCAACCCATTTTCAGTTCCAGGCCTCTGTGCAGAACAAAGAGGTGCGTCATAATCCAGGCTCCCTGCTCACCCCTGTAAACGTATTATCTCATTAACGTTCCCAAATCATCACGATGTGTCACTTTATATGCCCACTTTACAGATGAGAAAGCTAAGGTGCTAGATTAGGGGATTGAAAGGAGTAGACCCCCTGGACAGACCTGGTGGGTTTTCCTGGCTATCACACAGGGCCATAAACTTGGAAGTGAGGAGAGTTTCATTCACAGTAAAAACTGACCAGCCCCTGTATAAATGAACTCAGAGAAAAAATTGCTTGAGGAGCATAACTGATGACATCTCAGCTCCCTCTACATCATATACTCACTGGAGAGCCACCCACCAACTGTCTTGAAGGAAGGGGATGTTTTAGATGGCTTCCCCCATTAGAGCATGGAGCAACTGGGCTAAATAAAGATTTTATGAACATAAGACTCCATCTTCAGTCTTTCCAATCCTAGTTAGGTTTGGCAGAAGAGGGGTGACTTCCCTATTTTCAGTTTTGAATCAGTGAAGTCGATTTTAGAATCAATCATAAACGATGAAATTGCTCTCACCTTTGAGAACTTTTCTGATTCCAGGTAGCTTCTCCCCCAACAGTGTTTGGTAATGTGCGCTCCCCTCAGTTCTGCTTCCCCAAAATGAGCTCTCACCACTCCTGGCTTGAAGAAACTCACTTAACTTTGTTGAACCCATGGTCTCTCTCTTACCTGACAGCAGAAGCTTTTCTCCGTGGCACCCATCAGCGTCCTACAGAGACACACCTGGGGAAAAGCTCATTTGCGGAATGAATAGAACACCATTTTAAATTCTGTTTATGCCCTTAAAGCAAAAGACATTAGCCCAATATATTTCTCTCAAACATAGTGGACTTTCACTAAATCTACAGCTTTAATGGAATTGGTAAAATTGAAATACAGTTCGATCGTCAACACATGTATATTCTGTCATTATTCTGTAAAGTGGAATTAAAATTAACTCTGGATGGTATCGGGCATCTTTAATAAAACATGAGTTGTAACAACCAACCTCAACTTAGTACATAGCCTGCAGGTCCCCTATTCACACCTTGACTGTCCTAGCTATTATTACTGAGAAGCAATGGTCACTTTTTTAAAACTTTTCGCCAAAACTTTCTCGTAAGAAAAAAATTGGAAGAATGTCATAGCAGGAAGATAATGAGTTTTCCATGAAAGAATCTAATCCTTCCGATTTCTTGCCCTGGGGATACCAGATTAAGAAAACTCAGCTTCATTTGAATCATGTATTAAACTGAATTCTTGGAGTATTAGATAAAAACAGGGTCATGGAATAGATTCTGTCTTGTGTACAAATACCAAATAAATGTATATTTACATAGTTTTCTGTTGCTGTGTAACAAATGAACACAAATTTAGTGGCTTAGAATAACACATTAATTATCTCACAGTTCCATGGGCTGGAAGTCCAGGCCCAGTTTAACCAGTTCCCCTGATTAGTGTTTCAGGCTGAAATCAAGGTGTTGACCGGAGTTGCAAATGTTTCCGAGGCTTGGGGTCCTCTTTCAAGCTCTCTGGTTGTTTGTAGAACTTAGTTCCTCGTGGTTTGGGGACTTAGGTCCTCATTTTTTTTTCCTGGCTCTAGGCTGGAGGACACTGTTAGTTCCTAGAGGCTGCCCCCAGTTCTAGCCACGTGCCCCCCACAGCATGGCAGTTTACTTCTTCAAAGTCAGCAAGAGAATCTCTGTCCACTACAAGGAGGTCTTGGTTAAGAGGGATCTCATCAAGAGAGCTGCTATCCCATCAGCTTCACAAGGCCCATCCACACCCACGAGGAGGGGATTACGCAGGGCATGACATCCAGGCTATGGGAATGATGGGTGCTTACTGTCAAAGTACTCTTAAGATCATAGCTATGCCATAATTGAGGTACCAGAGTACAGAGGACTAATGGAAAATGGACCAGGTATTCCCAAGGCTCCAAGCAAGATGACTCAACTCCTGGGACCTGAACACACAATCCCGTATGCCTGATGAAATACACAAGAGAACTGAGTGCTCTGGATCTTTCTAAGATAGCTTTAGGAATTTTGCCAGTTGAATAAGCAGATAGCAGGTGTTACAACAACAATGGAGGAGTGGAAGTAAAGGGTGGGCTCCTTTGCTCAAGGTCACCCATTTCAGTTGTTGATTTGGGAAGGAAACCTTTTCCCCGGATGATAGGTTTTCACTTCTAGCTAAAAGTAGTTTTTCCTCTCATTGCACGGTATTTGCCAAAAAAGCTGTCTGAATTCTTGATGTTCGCTTTCAGAGACTAGCTATTTAAAGGCATTATAGTGAGAGAATGAAATAAATAAATGGATCTTCTCATTTGAGATGTAAGTTTATAGATTACCCACAAATCACAGCCTCTGTAATAAAGATTTCCAACAACAGCACTGATTTTCTTATTCTCTTGGGCTTTCTACAGTGTTATAAAAAAGAATGCCTAAAATGGTGTGTAAGGAGGAAAGCCAGCTCCATTTATATATATATATATATATATACACACAAACATATATAATCCAGTACATACACAAACACAAGTCTTTTTCAGTAAGACAGCAGAGGAATATTTGCTTGCTTTTCTGCACTTAAAACAAAACAAGACAAAAACCACATAAGATGACCTCTTGTTGAAAGCGAATGCACCCATTTGAAAGCCCCTGACATGTTCAGCCCAATCCTCTTCCTCTTTAGAGTCAAAGATAGTGCCAGTCCCCCAGTGAGGAAGAAAGTTGCATCAACCCCAGGCTTTACCCTGGAGAAGCTCACAGCCTGGGGAGACCCCATGCGAACAACTGGTACACCAAAGATCTCTAAGAGAACTGTCGCTAACTCAGAGGAAACCCACTGAAATGCAAGCAGCTACTGCTTGGAACGGTGCAATCTTCTACTTGAAAATACTCGTGCTTTTGTCACCGTGTTTCTTTCACGTTTAATAAAATTCCATTTTTATTTCACCAAACTGTTAATAACTGGTAATAGTAACGGGACGAAATGAGGAATATTCATAAAAATCCCTAAATCATCAGCCTCTCTTCACAGTAGGCAGTGTAGACTGTTTGTCAGGTAGCATTGGACTATCGAATCTTTTTACCTTCTGTGAAACAGATTCAAGTGTATGCACTGAGTGTTATTTGGGGCCAATGGACTAACCCAAAACAAGGCTGTGGAGTCCAAAATGTAGGCAGTGTCCTGAGCTCACCTTGTGTAACCCCTGATTTGGCATTTGTTGGGATATGTTCTGTAGACTGAATGTTGGTGTCCCCTCCTGGAATGCATGTGTTGAAAACCTAATGCCTTAAGGGGATGGTAGTAGGAGGTGAGGCCTTTGGGAGGTGATTAGGTCATGAAGGTGAAGCCCTCATGGATGGGATTGGTGTCCTTATAAAAGAGGCCCCAGAGAGTTAGCTCACCCCTTCCTCCATGTGAGGAGACAAGACAAGTTTGTAACCCAGAAGAAGGCCCTCGCCCAACCATGCTAATACCCTAATGTTAGGCTCCAGGCTCCAGAGCTGAGGGAAGTACATTTCTGTTGTACCCATCTGTGATCTTTCCTTATAGCAGCCCGAATGTACTAACACACCTTCCAAGTGTTTACAGATTTGCAGTCTGTAACATACACTTACCATGTGAACTTGGATAGAGAGTAAGAAGCTGGCCTTGGGGCAGGGTTCTTCCACCAAGCCATCCTGTGACTCCAAGACTTCTCCAAATGCCAGGGAAGATGATTTTAACTCCTTCACGTTCAAAAGCCTGTACCAGCATGAAAATGCACTGCAGCTAAAGAAACTGCTTATAAGAGAAATAAGATTATAAAAGTATGCCTGTTCCCTTTTGTAACCCCTCCCTCCTACACTGTCCCGATCCCAGGCAACCACTGATCTTTCTGCCTCTATGCTAGTTTCCATTTCCATCAATTTTATGTGAATGGAGTCACTCATTCTGCTGGCTTCTTTCACTCATCATTATTTTCAGATTCTTCTATGCCGTATACATCAACAGTTCATTTCGTTTTACTGCTGACTAGTATTCCCTTCTATGGATATAAGATGATTCATTTAGATATTCACCTGCTGACAGATAGACATATGGGTTGTTTCTATTTTTGGCTGTTACCAGTAAAGCTTTTATGAATGTCCGTGTACCAGTATTTGGGTGGACATTAACTTTCTTTTTTCTTGGGTAAATATCTAGGAAGGAGATGGCAAGGTCATATGGTCATAAGTGTATGTTTCATTAATTAGGAAAAGTGTCAAATAGTTTCAAAGGGATTGTGCCATTCTCCATTTTTACCAGCAGAGTGTGAGAGGGGGGTTCCTGGTCCCTGCAAGCTTACCAGCATTTGGTGGTGTCCGGTTTGGGGTTTGTGTTTAATGTAGCCATTCTAATAGGTGTGTGGTAGTTTCCCTATGGCTTTTTCTTTTTTTCTAACAAATGATGTTGAGAATTTTTATATATGCTTTTTTGCCATCTATCTTTTCTTGTGACATGTCTATTCCTATCCTTGACAATTTTTGTATTAAGTTTTTTATTGTCGAATTTTAATTTTTTAAATATATGATGGATATGAGTCTTTTATCTGATTTGCAAATATTCTCTCTCAGGGTGAGGCTTGCCTCTCTTTCTCTTCACAGTGTCTCTCAAAGAACAGAAGTTCCTGATTTTGAATAATTCAGATTGTCATTGTTTCTCTTATATGAATAATGTTTTTGGCATTGTAGCTAGGAAATCTTTGCTTGACCGAAGCTCACAGAGAGATTCTTCTAGGTTTTCTTCTGGAGGTTTTATGGCTTTAGATAGTTGGCCTGTGATCCATTTGAGTCTATTATCAAACAGGGAGTAAGTTATCATTCAGAGGTCTTCTTTTCACAGATGGCTGTCCAATTGCTACAGCTCCATTCGTTGAAAAGTCTCTACTTTCTCTGCTGAATTGCCTTTGCTCTCTCATCAAAACTGAATAAACCATATACACGCAGGCCTATTTCTGGACTTTCCAGTCCAGAATTCCTCTGCTTAGTCTTTCTATCTTGCTGCTGACACCACACAATGCTATTGTAGTTCTATAATGAGTCTTGAAGTCACGTTGTATAAGTCCTCCAGCTCTGTTCTTCCTTTCCAAAATGTTTTGGGTATTCTAGATTTTTTTAATTTCTGTATGAATTTTAGAACCAGCTTGTCAATATTTACTCCCAAAAAAGCCTTCTAGAATTGGATTAAGATTGCATTGATTCTATAGATCATTTAGGGGATTTGGTGTCCTTTAGTGTACAAGTCAAGCATACATTTTGTGAGATGTATTGCTAAGTATTTCATATTTTTGATGCTCCTGTAAATGGCATTCTTTTAATTTCTGCTTGCTCATTGCTAGTATGTAGGAATGAAAGTGATATGCACTATTCCCTTTGATCTTTGCAGGTGGGTCTTTCGCCACCCTTGTGGTTTCCTCAAATTTCACAGATTTGTACCCTGTTGAATACTTGAGGCGGGCTCTCTGCATAACACTGGAGTTACCTCCGTGCATCTCTCTCCTTCTGTCCCTTTGGCTTCCGCCCCTTCTCACTCTGTCTCCTCAGTCACTAGAATGTTTGCCTGGGATTCTCCTTCCCCCACCAGGGTCTGGAACCCTCATCAAGATTCTAGGCTGGGCACTTATGGGGCTCACCTCATGTTTCCCCTCACTTGGCCATCACTGTCCTTCATTGCCCTGTGCCCAGTGTTTTAAGAACTGTTGTTCCATACATTTTTTAGTTGTTTTGGGGGGAGAGAGTTCATCCCATTTCTGTTTACTCCATCTTGGTCAGAAGCAGAAGTCATTCTGTGGCCCTCTAATTCTGAATCTGCCATCTCTCTTTTACTTCTCTTCCTTACTGGGTACCACTAAGCTTATTTCCAGGACTTCCTGTCAGGTTTTGCTCTGTTTGCCCCAGTGCCAGGGATCACAGGCCTCCTTCTGTGCACTTGCTGGAGCACTTTGGCCCTTTGCAAACACAACTGCATTTCTTCCTTGTTCGTCTTGTGCAGAATGGCTTTCTGCCTCAGCAGGATAACCTTTGCTGCTGAAGGAGCACTTGTTAAATGCATGTGACAACCATGAGTATTCCATATGAGAATGAATTTAGTTCATATATTCAGCTATTGATGAAATGACTTTAAGGGTAACTTTCTTAGTTTGTGCTGAGCACAAGCTATCAAAATTTTGCTTGAGTTGTCACCATCTATTTTACTTTCAACCGATGGAATATAGATATTTCAGTGTTTTTCAAAGGAAGAATAAACAGCAAAACACGGAGCCCCTCTTAACCCCCTAAATTTGTTCCCCAAATTTATGCACATTCCCTCAGAATGCACCTAATTGTGAATTGATCAATATGATTTATACATTCACCAAAAAAATACTATACTCAAGATTGGTAATATAAATTAAATGTGACAAAATTCTTGCTCTTGACAAACTTGCAGTCTGTGGGTAAAAGCAGACTTGCAAATAGACACACTTCAATGAAATTCATGCTTCGATTCTGTGAACCAGGCCTGAGGTGACAGTGGCTTGAATTAGGAAAGAACCAGTTCAGATGGGAGGAGAGAATGGACCCCAGAGTCTATTTCTATAGGTACCTCCCAGCTTCTGGGTTAAACTTTTTTTTTTTTTTTTTTAAGATTTCTTTCTTTTTTTATTTGAGAGAGAGAGAGGGTGGGGCAGAGGGAGAGAGAATCTCAGACTCCATGCTCAGCGCGGAACCCGATGCAGGGCTCGATCTCAAGACCCTGAGATCATGACCTGAGCTGAAACCAAGAGTCGGACACTCAACCGACTGAGCCACCCAGGTGCCCCTGGATTAAACTTTAAATGTATGGTTCTTTTACTGTTGATTGGGACAGAGAGTACATGGGGAACGTATCTGGAGGATTGTACAAAATTGCTTTAGTAACCCTTGGGATTTTTGGTGCTCTTGACCCTTTATTTATGTTTTGTCCTTGCATCAACTGTTTCCTTAATTCATTTTTATGTTTTTCCAGAAATAATTGATCCATAACTTTGTGTAAGTTTGAAGTATATCTCATGTTGATTTGATACATTTATATATTGCAAAATGATTGCCACCAGAATATTAACTACCATCCCCATCCCATCACATAATTAAAACATAGTCAAACATTTCTGTTTTGAGGTGAGAACATCTAAGATCTCCTTTCTTAGGTGAGAACATCTAAGATCTCCTTTCTCCTTACTGTATCAGTTACATGATAACAGTATTATTAGCTATAATTGCTATGCTATCCATTAGATCCCCAAACTTGTTAACCTCATGCCTGGAAGTTTGTACCCTTTGAACAGTATCTCACCATTGTCCCCTCCTCTCCAACCCCTGGTAACGACTACACTTTTTATGTTTCTCTGAGTCTGTCCTTTTTAGTTTCTACGTAGAAGTGATAGCATGCAGAATTTGTCTTTCTCTGCAAGATTCGTTTCTCTTAGCATAATGTCCTCAAGGTCCATCCAAGTTGTCACAAATGGTGGATTTTTTTTTAAATTTAATTTAAAGGTTTTATTTATTTATTTAACAGAGAGACAGAGAGAGACAAGCAGGGGCAGCAGGCAGAGGGAGAGAGAGAAGCAGGCTCCCCACCGAGCCAGGAGCCCAGTGCGGGGCTTGATCCCAAGACCCTGAGATCATGACCTGAACCAAAGGCCGACACTTAACCAACTGAGCCACCTAGGTGCCCCTGGTGGATTTTTTTTTTTTTTAGAAGGTCATTCTCACACGTGAGTTTTGACTCCAAACAAGGCGTTTATGCTCTGTTTCCTCACCCACAAGGCTTTGGAGTATCCTTGATTCATTCACGTCCAACCAGCACTTGGGGCCCATGTGCTGTCTTTCATGAACCATCACCCTTTTGGTGGCGGCAGCCCCAGGACAGTGCTGTTCCTGCCCCCGTGTTCCATGGTCTGGTGTCCAGCTTGCTCTCTCTGGCTTCTCCCCTCAGAGGCACCAATATGCAGCTTCTGGGTAGAGCGGCCTTCTCCCCAAACATACCTGCTCTTCTTAGATGAGGGTTTGCTGCCCTGACTGCCCTTCAAGTTCATGATGTCAGTGGAACACGAGCTGACCATGGTGGAATTAAAGCTGCTATTTCAACAGATATTTTCCGATGGCCTAAGCTAAACCATGATGAGAGAACCCCGCTCAACATTCCCACTTGCTCTTTCTTTTCTTTGTACAGAAAATATCATTTACTCTTTCCACTTCCTGCAGGGATTTTCAGGGACCAAATAAGAGATTTCCATTCTAGATGGTAATATTGGGCCAATCTGTTTGCTGAAATAAATTGAACGCAGTACTCAGGTTCTGGGATCACTTCTTTGCTTAAGGATTTTTTCAGTGGCTTGGAGTCAAGAAAAGTGAAATGGGACAGAATATCCGTGTTAGACTTTGGCTTCCCGGTAGAGTAATAACAACGACTTACATTCCTAGAGCTTCTCATGGTTTACAGAGTGCTTATCTATTAATGATTTCATGTGACCTTCATAACCTTCTTGTGATGTACACAGGAAACATTTGTCATGGGAAAAAGTGGGGACAACTGCCAAGCTTGGGTGCTGTGCTCCCTCACAGATTGCGTGGAGTATCATGACAGTGCCCATGTGTGCCTCTAGGAAAATTAGGTTTAAATATAGGATGGCTGACAACCTAGTAACTGTGTTCTTCCTTTGTTCTTCAGGAAAGCCAGAGAATGTTCTAGAATGAAATATATCCAGAGGAAAATAACTTTTATCACTGGCCATTAGCCTAGAGGGCCTCATAAGACCCAAATAATGTAACCTGAGCATAAAAGCCTGGATCTATGGGGAGATTTCCTTCCTTTTTATGACTGAATGGTATATATTATATATTATTACACATTGTATTGTATATTATATATCATATTCACACACATACCACATCTTGTTTATCCATTCATCTGTTGATGGACACTTTGTTGCCATACCTTGGCTACTGGGAGTAATGCTGTGATGAACATGGGAGTCACACTAAGATCCTGATTTCAGTTTCTTCAGCTATATACCTCGAAGTGGAATGGATATTAGTGACCATTGTTACCTAATATTTTCCAGCAGAATATTAGGCATCCGATGTGACAAGTAATAGTAACTGGCTCCCTGAAATTTCTTAGAAAATAATTTCTATCTTTAGCATTAAATGTAATATTGTTCACGTTACATTCAAAGTTGGGTAGTTACTGCCATGGGTCATCAGTACATTGTGGCATCCAGATTCGGCGGAGCCATAGAACTACTTACCATTGAATGAAATCACTTCATAATTTTGGTCACCGATATAAAACTGTTTGGTCATACCATTTCTTGGCATTTCATAATTTGATATTTTAAATGAATGCATCACAATCAAACCTCAAGAAGCAGGTGAAAAGGGCAGTTCTGAGTCTCAAGGTAAACTTCATACGATGAAAAGACAATGAATGGAAGAACAAACTTTGTTATCAGAGGCTATCTAATAAGCCCACATTGATCTTTATCCTTGAGCTGTGCGCACCTCTGCCCCACTGGACCTGTCACCAGCACACAGAGACCAACTCAGCCTCTTGAGCCAGCTTTAAAATATATTTGCTATTCATGTATTTCAAAAATGAAACTTCACCTCCATAGAACAGGTGACATTTCTGGTGTACAGAAGTGAAGAGTCACTGGGAGCATCCTATATTTGTTTCTTAAAATGGGGGATCTTACTGACGAACTTGTTAATGCTTAAGGACCCGCACTTTTTAAGCAGGGGTCCATAAACCACGTATGTTCTGAGTTGGTTTCAGCAAGGAGCCCTGGACACCTGCCTGCCTGGCTGAAGTGATGAAGGGGAGGACAGTGGCATGTAGCATGTTCGATCTGGGGATGGCGGTACCATCACACGGCAAGCCTGGACAAGGGTTTATTGCATTCCTATCGTGTGGCCTCCATTTCAAGAGAAAACGAGAGGGCTCACGCGTGTTCTGCCTGGTTTTTCACACGATTGGGTTTATGGCATTCACTGGGGCTATTTTTTTCATTTAAGAGGCAGCATCCAAATAATATCATAATAAAAGATGCCGTAAACAAAGGGAAATGAAGTCATGAATCTACCTGGTATGTGTTGGTGTGGGGATGAGGCGCATCGGTGTGGGCGGGGAAGGAAATGGCGAGAAGATAAGAAATCAGAGAAGCGGTGGTGACCACTTTCCGTAATTCCTGCTGAAAACCTGTGATGTCACACACAGGAAGAACTCCTGAGTCTTGTTACTTACGGGTATTTTTTTTTTTAATTGGACTACTAGTAAAGAAAAGTAGTTAGAGTAATTAGATTAATGACAAAATACATATTTTCATAGGCTTCCAAATAGAGCTGGCTGTGTGGACACACGTGGCCACTCTCTTTCCTACTGGAAGCACATGACTATCATATTCAAGGAGTATTCTTTTGAAGCATAAACCCACAAGGACAGTTTTTACTATGCCTAAGTCCCTGACTGGAGGGGGTATAAATTGGTGATGAAGTCATAGAATCTAAACAACCACCCCCAAAAACTTTAGTGTGCAAGGGACCTGGATAAGAATAGTAGCCCATCACCCTATCCCATCCCTCAGCTGGGGATGGTGTGCCCCTAGTTATGAGTGCAAATGCTGGACTTTGATCTAACCAAAGGAACAATGTTACTGCATTAAGATGATGAGAGATGGTAAATTTTCATCAATGTTGCTGACACAGGGATGGGGGAGGGAGTAAAGGGCCAAACCCTCTCCTTCCATAATGCACAGTTAATGGATAATGCCTGATCCTTGAAAATTCTGGTTGTTAGATCTAGGGGCTAAACATGCAAATATTTAACTAAAACATATGGGGGATAAGTCAAGCAGAGAAAGTCAATTATCGTATGGTTTCATTTATTTGTGGAACATAAGGAACAGCATGGAGGACATTAGGAGAAGGAAGGGTAAAATGAAGGGGGAGAAATCGGAGGGGGAGACGAACCATGAAAGACTATGAACTCCGAGAAACAAACTGAGGGTTCTAGAGGGGAGGGGGTGGGGGGATGGGTTAGCCTGGTGATGGGTATTAAGGAGGGCACGTATTGAATGGAGCACTGGGTGTTATACGCAAACAATGAATCATGGAACACTACATCAAAAACTAATGATGTATTGTATGGTGACTAACATAACACAATAAAGTAAAATAAAATAAAATTTAAAAAGTAAATAAATAAAAGATATGGGGGAAAGAATATTTCTCTTTTTCATAAAAAAACCTTAGAGGGCTATTTAACCGTTACTTGATATATATGTTTAACACTGATAAAAATCATTTTTAAGGTATGGTCATAATTGGATGTATTCTATGTTGTGGGTTTCCCTCTAATGAAACAACCTTTATTGTGCAGTGGAAGAACAAACAGTGCTGTGTCCAAGGTCCCACCTTGTACCCTTCATACGTGGTGCTTTTTATGGAGATGCCGTGTTTAGAATTCTTGACAAATAAATCTTTAAGAATCTTAATCAGTTCCACACACCCCCGCACACACACACCATGCCGCATTTGCCAGACCTTCAAATGTACGCTGCTCAGTAACCGGGATGCTCCCCGCTGTGCTTACAAGGGAGGAATCTGGTGGCGAGGGAAGGGAAGAGAAAGTGAGAAGCGCTGTCCAGGGATTAAGCAGGGAAATGTTGTGAAAACTTACACACTATAAGTTACTACATTTTGTGTGTGTTATTTGGATACTCTACTACTCTAACACTTCCAATCCGTGATCCCAGAGCTTAAAACACTCCTTCATCTCAAGCTGAGTGTTATGTTGTCCAAAATAAAACGTTTTGGTTCCATCATTTTAACTTTAAGCCTTTAAAAAAAAAAACAGTTAAGCTTCACATCGGAATAGTCAGCAGTTTGGGTTATTTATCACGTGAGAGGAAGGTGATTTTTACGGGCTCACCATTCTTACTCACATCCGGTTACATTTATTGTCTCATTCTCCTCATTGACACAGGAGAAACTGCAGATGCCCTCTGCAGTGGACCGTGAACACTGAACATGCTTTTAAAGGCCCAACTGAACAGCACTGGTTTTCACTTGGTAGAGTAGCAGATGGGTGTCAGCACGTGCAGTTTTAGAGAGCCCCGTCTTCCAGTGAAAGAGGGAAGCCCGGGACTCTGTGGATGCTTGCACGATAAGCACATGCCATGCCCTTTCTCGCCCAGGAGTACCAGCCTTGCAACACCAACCCGTGCCCCGAGCTGAAGAAGACCACGCCCTGGACGCCCTGGACGCCCGTCAACATCTCAGACAACGGGGGCCACTACGAGCAGCGGTTCCGCTACACTTGCAAAGCCCGCCTGCCTGATCCAAATCTGCTCGAAGTGGGAAGGCAGAGAATCGAGATGCGGTACTGTTCCAGTGACGGAACCAGCGGCTGCTCCACAGATGGTGAGAGTCCACCCCCCCCAGCACCGACCCACTCCCCACAGACGGGCGTTTGATCCCGTCTCTAAGGTCGTAGAAGAGCAAGGGGAGGGGATGTTCTCCTTTTGATTGTTTCTGGTGTCGCAGTCTTTGTGACAATGAGCCCACTCGTGCAGAACCAGCTTGATAGCAAACGATGGGAAAGAATTCTATATTGAGGTGGTCCCGTGAATTCAGTCCTCACAATAACACTATATTCTAGAGATCCAGAATAGTTGGTGGGAGATTTATTTAATATCAGGAAATATATTGAGGAAGGCTCAGTGGTCTTCCGTCGGTCTTCTCGCCCCCCAAAATGTAAGCTACAAATAAGCTTTTACTTTCATTCTTCCCCAAGCTGGACCAAGACAAAGAAAGGGCGTCTGTCTGTAGAAGGATCTTTCTGCTTAAAAGTTCAGCCTGTGAGAATCCTTTCATAGTTTTTGAAATTGCTCTGTCCTTTTAATCCCTTCCATACCATATTAATAACGTAGGGAAAGCTCTAAGGTAGACCAGGAGATGCACCCTCTGCCTGGTCCTGCGGCGTAGTGGGCTTCTCTCCTCCAACAATTCACTTGCTCACCCTGGAGCTCAGCCGTCTCTACTGCAGGAGAAGGGGTGAGCCTGGTCATCCCCAAAAATCTTCACTTCTGCTTTCTTCTTCATCTCTTCTGTCTCTCCCATCTACTTTAACAAGATCTGTCCAATTCTAAAAAGAAGATAGGTGTTCACAGATGGTTCTCGGAGCACGATGTGTTGAGAACGGTGATCGTTCTATCGTGCACTAGACCACTGGGAACATTTCTCGGCACGTTTGTGTTTATGTTTCCACATTATTCTGACAACATGAATGTGACCTAGAAAATACAGTCGCCATCAGTGTCGCTTTTCGAGAAGCGTCCTTGGACCGAGAGTGGGTGGCCTTGATGAACCACAGAGGTAGTAAGCCACCGTGTTGGGCTGCCACGGGTAGGACAAATTCATGGGGGTGTGATAGATGTCCTCCTGCCTCCTCCAGTACCCACGTGTCACTGATCTCTATGTCTCCTCTGGGGAGAGCTGCTGCTTGGAGGCCTGGCCGTTGCCATCAAGAGCCCCTCCTCGTTGTAGGTCCTGACATTAACCATCTCCTGACCTCAAACCATTCTGCCCACCGTAGTTCAGCAACTGCATATAGGCTTGTTCATCATTTCTTTAAAAAAATAAGTCTACTTAGTGAAAAATCTTCTGTGACTAGGTTTACAATTTCAATAAAGTGAACACCTATACACGTAGAAAATCAAGCAAAATGATCTTCACTCCTACTAATTTTGTAAAATCCTGCTTTAGTAAGAAGAAAAGACGTATATACGCTGGAATACCAAGAGGGAACCGAGGACCCATTGTAAAGATCTACGTTCTGCAAGGGACGATCTTCTGATCTCACATTGGAATAGTGACATAAAATACAAAATTCCCAGTTAGAGATGAATTTCAGATATTTCTCAGAATTTTTTAGTATAAGCATGCCCCATGAATCTGTTTTAGGATAAGTATGCCCCATGCAATATTTGGGACATACTTACCCAGAATATGATTTGTTGTTCATCTGAAATTCAGATTTAACCAGGCTTCCTCTATTTTATTTGCAAATTCTGGCAGCCCTGTCTCCAATTCATGCGCTTAACTTTCTTATTTCAGAGCAGGCAGTGAACTGTGTTATTTCTTACGACATCAAGGTAAAAAAGAGACAATGAGTGGCAGTGTTTCCCTACACAGGAATGTCGTTGTCTTTTCTGAACATACCTTTTTTTACCCTTTTTTTTTTTTTAAGATTTTATTTATTTATTTCAGACAGAGAGAGCATCCATGAGCAGGGGGAGGGGCAGGGGCAGAGGGAAAAGCAGATTCCACCCTGAGGAGAGAGCCTGACACGGGGCTCCATCCCAGGACACTGAGATCTGAGCCAAAGGTAGACGCTTACCCAACTGAGCCACCCAGGTGCCCCTATTTACCCTTTTATTCTCAGATACGTACAAAACCAAAGCTGATGTTTGTTTTCAATGATAGTAATATAAACTAAGAAAAAGTTTGGTATACATTTATAAAAGATATCCCATATTTCCTCCAAAAGTATATCATGGGCAAGGCATAAAAAATACTTCATCTTTCTTGTGTCTTAAGGGCTTCAAGTTCTAATGACCATCCACACCATGTTTTGGTATTGACATCTTGAAAATACAAAATTGGACTTCTTTGCCTCCAACCGCACAAAATGAGGCTGACTTGTGCATAGCTGTTCTGTATTGATTAACCACAAAGTATTGGTTCATCACAGAAAGACATTTCAAATCCATTTTCTCTAAAGAGCATCCTACCGAGGTTTCTGAGCCGGAGTTTTTAAGTAAACAGCAAAGGAGCTCAGCAGTGGACAGGACTCTTGCTGTATTTTTGCCTTTTTGCACTTCCCCAGAACTTCGTGGCATACTTTGAGAGTTTTTTTGTTTTTTTGTTTTTTAAGATTTTATTTATTTATTTGATAGAGAGAGAGGAAGAGAGAGCATGAGCGGGGAGGGGGGGGCAGAGGGAAAGGGAGACACAGAGTCCCTGCTGAGCAGGGAGCCCGATATGGGGCTCGATCCCAGGACCCTGGGATCATGACCTGAGCCGAAGGCAGACGCTTAACCGACTGAGCCACCCAGGCATCCCGAGAGTTTTCTGTTAAAACCTGAGTCACATTGCCAGCATTTGAGAGCATTAGAATATTTGTTGATATTGTAAGTGAGTGGCCATTTTCATCAAAGCGAACAGGACTTTTGGCTGTGCCTAATTAATTAAATGACTTAGCAAGCATAGAGCGCTCAGAGCAGACCAGACCCACGGGACGTGTCCAGAGCCTGTTCCTTCCAAGACAGCTCCCAGCTGCCGCTGCTTCTGCCGCCACACGTGTACCTGGCGAGACACAGCTGCGAGTAGGCGGGCTCTGAACTTCCTGGGGGCGTGTGCCACTGGGCACCGTCGTTCAGGGATGTGTTCGGTTCCGAGTCATGAGCTCTGCCCCCTGCGGGGTTCCAGACAGACACCTGTCTCTGTGGCCTGGGATTCGAAAGTGGCGAACTCTGCATCTTCCACCAGCCTGAATTCACTGTGGAAAGGCTCACAGGTTGAGGGACAGGTTTAGAAAACTGTCGGAACCATGCTTTCCTCTCTGCAGATGGATGTCCCCAGTGGTGAGCATCACCTCATTCTGTACGGCACGGTTTGCTCTAGAATTCCCAAGAGAAGTGAGAAAGTTGTGTTTTCTTTGTAAGAAGTTTCTCAGAAAAACGAGTGGCCTACAAACCTAAGACCTATTGCATAAGTATGTGACCGCATTTACCCATCAAGTTCTGCGTCGCATCCTATGTAAGAGCCAGCGCAGAGAAGGAAGCTTGAATTATGGAAGATTATCATTCACCCGCAGTTCTTTCTTCTGAAGTAGAAAAAATATTCAGCTGATTTGGGGGATGCAGTTACAGAATGAAGCAGGCAGCTGAGAGACAGGGAAGGTTAGCTGGGACTCCGGTTACTCTCAGAACTTCTAACAGCCACTCGCGGGCCATTTCGTTGGCAGGACTTTCTGGTGATTTCCTGCGCGCCGGGAGGTACTCTGCCCACACCGTCAACGGGGCGTGGTCAGCCTGGACGTCGTGGTCCCAGTGCAGCCGGGACTGTAACAGAGGCATTCGGCACCGGAAGCGTGTTTGCAACAGCCCCGAGCCCAAGTACGGGGGCATGCCGTGCCTGGGCCCGTCCCTGGAGTACCAGGAGTGCAACATTTTGCCCTGCCCAGGTGAGTGGATCGAATAATCTGGAAAACATCTGGAAATTCAAGGGCCTTAGGCGACCTTCTAATTTAGGGAGGCTTGCTTGACTTCCCTGCCTTTAGGCTTGAGATTAAATATATGAAAAGTCACAGATTACATTTTCTAAACTGCCTTGGTAAAAAGACAGCTATATAACCTAGGCTGGGTTATATTCACTTATTTCTCCTGATTTTAAAGAAACTAAAACATTCTCGTGCACCCCGATGAGGCTCCAGGGCCCTCGGCACCGTGCCTGATGGAGCAGGGGGCCCTGCGGTCCTGGCCTGAAGAGATGTGTCGTGTCCTCGAAACTGGAGGCTGGCCTCCTCCCAAACTGTTGGGACCAGCCCTCCCTTCATACCACAGATTCCTCCTCCAGGGTGACGGGTATCAAGAGTGACCCACCAGGGGCCTGCCAGGCCAGCCCCTCATGTCCTCAGTCAGCAGGGTTCCGTTTTGTCCTGAGTTCAGTCCTCTAAACACACACTCTTCTCTCATGGAGGCTGACAGAGGTTGTGTTGTCGGGGTCTTCCTCCTGAGACCTGGCATTTCATTCCACGGAGTTCCCAAATGAGCACAGGGTTAGTAAATGAGCTTAAGGAGCCTCCGTCTTCCTGGACAGGACGTTGCATGCGGACTCAGTCCTGAGGCTGTCTGTTGTAGTCAGTGCGCTAGCCCTCTCTGTGCTCCTCCTGCCGAGCTCTGGGGGCAGCCCCGGCACCTGACTCCCTCCCACCTGACCTTCCCATAACCAGAGGCTCTTTCATCGGTGCCTCATGGCCACCCGAGCGCTGTCTATGACTCTGCACGTTGCCTCTGACTCTGCCCCACGAAGGTTCCAGAACTGCAGGGACTTCCTTGACAGTCCCGCTCACTGCAGCGCCCCCAGCGCCCCGCACAGGCCTGACACACATGAGACAGCCGTCAGTGATCGTTCACCCACCAGTTCACCTCAAATAAAAACAGCCACCAGGTCACGTTAAGGAGTGTCTCTGAGATGGGCCTGAGTCTTGCACTCAAGGACCAAAGTGGCATCCAAGCATTTGGAGGAGTCTGCATGTTCTGCTGACAGCAATGAGGACTCATGTCTGGAGCCTGGGGAGGCGAGGGTAGATGGAGGGATCCTGACGTTCCCTTGTCGCCCTCCCTGTTCAGTTTATAACACAGATCCTAATCTAATGATGTCACCAACGAACTCTCTCCCAGTGCCAGGGAGGAATCCTACTCTCCGTGCTGGGGCTGTGGGAAAGAACTGGCTCTGTGACCTTTCCCACCCCCTCAGCATCACTTGGCTGGGAGAGCCAAGTCGTTGGAGGGAAGAGTCTCCTGAGGCTGGAGAAGTTCAGGCAGAGTCAGCCCAGGGGGAGTAGAGCAACCATGGGAGCAGGGGCGTTACTGGGCTCCTCCTCCTCAAAGCTGAGAACTAGGTATTTTCAGTTTAACATACATTTATTCATCCATCCATCCAACTGTCCGTCCACCAATTCACACACCACCCATCCATCCATCATCCATCCACCCATCCATTCATCCATTAATCCACCCATCATCCATTCATCCTCGCACCCATTCATCCATCACCCATCCATCTATCCATCCACTATCTATTCATCCACTAATTCATCCACCACCCACCATCCATCATGCATTCACCCATCTATTCATCCCAATCCAACCATCACCATTCATCCACCTACCCATCCATCCGTCCATCCTTCCACCTATCTGTCCATCCACCAATTCACTCACCACCCATCCACCAGTTCACCTACCACCCACCCATCCATCCATCTATCCATCCATCATCTATCCATCACCCATCCATCCATCTATTCATCCATTCACCCATCCAACAAATACTCACTGAGCACTGCCACAAGCCAGTTCCTTGCTTAAGGAACTCGGAAACTTATTTGTACCTACTGACAAAGATGCTGTGCTCACAGGTTTCTGTACCTTTAAAAACACCGTACCTGGTGTTTGGAATGACCCCCACCCCCACTCCCCATCCCTGCTCCTCTCTTTGGCCAATTCCTGTCTGTCCCTCGGGACTCAGCTCAGGGGCGGCCTGATAGGGGTAGCTGCCATGACTCCAGCTCAATGGGTACTTGGCTGATGTAGCTACTACATCTGGTCACTAACCCAATCACCAGTGACCATCCTGGGTTGACATTATTCATAGGATGCCTCCTCATGAACTCTATGTTCCTTTCTGACCTGGACCATATCACTGCATCCACATGTACCCTGTGAATGGCGCACAGTGGGCGATCCAAAAATGTTTGCTGACAAAGTTGAATGAAGGAAGGAAGGAAGGAAGACCAAGTAACCCAGTGCTTGGTCTTTCTTCACTCCTTTTTTTTTTTTTTAACTTTTTTTTTTTTTATTATTATGTTATGTTAGTCACCATACATTACATCATTAGTTTTTGATGTAGTGTTCCATGATTCATTGTCTGCATATAACACCCAGTGCTCCATGCAGTATGTGCCCTCTTTAATACCCATCACTGGGCTAACCCATCCCCCCACCGCCCTCCCCTCTAGAACCCTCAGTTTGTTTCTCAGAGTCCATAGTCTCTCATGGTTCGTCTCCCCCTCTGATTTCCCCCCTCCATTTTTCCCTTCCTGCTATTGTCTTCTTTTTTTGTTTTTAACACATATTTGTGTTATTTGTTTCAGAGGTACAGGTCTGTCTGTGATTCACAGAGGTACAGGTCTGTGATTCAGTCACACAGTTCACAGCGCTCACCATAGCACATACCCTCCCCAATGTCTATCACCCAGCCACCCCATCCCTCTCACCACCCACCGCTCCAGCAACCCTCAGTTTGTTTCCTGGGATTAAGAATGCCTCATATCAGTCTTCACTCCTCTTTTTCAATCCATGTTTGTTTTCAGAACTAAGGATTCCAGACCTTGGCCTACAAAGGTGGAGACAACAGGTAGTTCTTTGTTACTGAGTAATATTCAAGTTTAAGTAACATTATGGGAGCCATAATATGAGGCAGGAGGGACACTGAGTGACAGTCTAACGGAGGGACAGACTCTGAATGAAAATGATGACTTGGGTGTGTGTCCTGTAGGTGTCACATACACCCATGTCCCGGAGGACTGTGAAGGCAGGACTCTATATCTCTCGACAGCCCCCAGGATGCCCGACATGGGCCTGACACTCAGACATTAATGATTTCGTTTTGCTCTGCTCTTCAGATTGCTGGTAATCGTAATTCTGGGGCCGTCATTCTTGTTTTGCTGTGGCGGGTGGAGTAGTCAGTCAGAACAAGAATTCTCATCCTCTTCCATCAGGAGTACCTAATCTATGAATTTCATTTGATCCGCAGTAATTCCCTTCAATTAATTGCCTTGATCCTTGCAGGAAACATGAATCTGAGCTTTTGCGTATTTGTCTGATCTTCCTCTGAACTGGTCTTTCTGGGCCAGGAAGAGATTCCCATAGGAATTGCAGTGATGTGGCCAGAGTTACGCGAAGCCCTAAACAGTGCCTGGTCCTGGGCTCAGCCTGCTTGTCCTGCACCCCCACGCATCGCCTCTGCCCCCTTACCCCTCTGGTTCCATCCCGCATTCTAGAACACCCCCCATGGTGGTGGTGAGGACAAGAAGCAATACCGAGTGGGTTATTATTTCCACTAGTGTGGTGATTGTGTTAGCCCAGCATCGTTTACACAGCAGGCTAGGAAGCCTTCAGGTGCCTCACATGGAGGCTACATTTGTTTTCTTTCCTTGGCTCCCAAGTTCCTGTTTCCCTACCAGGTTCTGCAGGCTCCCTAGCAGTGAAGGCTATGGCGTGAAGCTTTTTCATGCTCTGTAATTTCTATTTTGGAAATATTTTAGTCTTCCTAATATGAAATGTTACTTCAATACTCATTATCATTTTTTATCCAGCCCAAAGCACCGTCCCCCTTGCATCCAGAGTCCGTGCTCCGAGAAGGTGGAGATCTGTGATGGAAGCACAAGGTTGAGGTGGCAGGAAGTAAGGAGTGGGGTCGAACTGGTCTGGGGTGTCCGGTGATTACAGAACAGGGCAACTGCCTGATGGAGTAAAGTGGCTGGAATTTTCCTCTGATTTCCCTTTGGACTGGAAGCATCTCTTTCCCCAGTTGAGTATATCCCTTAGGACAATGAAGTTGCAGTTGAACTTGGTAGAGGTATTTGTGAGCTTATGGTTGAAACTGGCAAGTGGGAATGTTTTAGCAACTGGTTTCTATTCCAAATGCTCCCTCAAACTGCTCGCATTTCGAACAAGAACTACATTCTATTAAACAACAAACAGTTCTGCGCCAGGGGAATTTTTTGTGATACCAAGAGGACAGTTGGTGTGAATGGGGTGGGTAGCATTTATTAGACTAGATGAGATAATACTTGGAATGTTAGTTGAAATGTGGATAGGAATGAATACTATTTGAAATATCAAAAGATAGTTTCTAGACATCAGCTTATCAGCCTCCTGGTGTGTGACTGTTAGGACTGCATGATTATAACATGATTATGAATGAAAAAATCAATCTTTGGGTTTTTTTAAATTTTTTTTATTGTAGTAAGAATATTTAACATGAGAGCCACCCTGTTAACAAATCTCTATTTTTTTTAAATTTATTTATTTACTTGGGGCGGGGGGAGAGGGAGAGAGAGAATCCCAAGCAGACTCCCCACTGAGCTCGGAGCCCAACAGGGAGCTGGATCTCATGACCCCAAGATCATAACCTGAGCCGAAACCAAGAGTCAGATGCTCAATGGACTGAGCCACCCAAGGGCCCCTGTAAACACAACTTTACAGGCACAAGACAGGACTGTAACCTAGAGACACAGTGTTGCACAGAAGGCTATGTGGGCTTTCCTGAATAATACTGCAACGGACATGGGAGTGTAGATATCTTTTTGAGATCTTGATTTCAATTCTTTTGGCTATCTGTATCCAGAAGTGGGATAGCTGGATCATACAGTAGTTCTGTTTTTAATTTTTTCAAGAACCACCATAGTGCTTTCCCTAGCAACTGCACCAGTTTGCATTTGCCCCAGTAGTGTGCAAAGGTTCCGAGTTTTCCAAATCCTCACCAACATTTTTATCTATTGTTCCTATTGTTTTTCTTTTTATAACCTCCATCCTGGCAGGTGTAAAGTGATGTCTCATTGTGGTTTCAAATTGCATTTCATGGATAATTAGTGATGTTGAGCATTGTTAAACATACCTGGTGGCCACTGGTCTGCAAGTCTACCATGAGATACAAAAGTGAAGAATCCGCAGATCCCATGGTTGGTTCTATCTAAGTCAGGTTCCAGCACCGTCTAGATGAGGCACTAGACCCTTCTGAGCTCCAGATTGTCTTGTGCACATTCAGACACTCAAGCTCTTTGACACCTGTTATTCTAAGGCACTATGACGTATGGGCACCTTCTTCTTGGGTGTGCAAACATATGCACTAGAGACCAAGCTTCAGCTCAGGTTACAGACAGAGAAAAACTGGCAGCAAGCATCCCCCCAGTAAGAATAGATGCAGAAGAGGATTTTTGGAACTTGTACAATTCTGCCTCCTACCAGTGGCAGATAACTGACTGGTTCCCCCTTACTTCCCGATCCACCTTATTGCCTATTAGGGAAAACATATAAACTTCGGAATCACAAAGTTCCCAGTTAGGTCACAAACCCACTTTAACATGGGGTTCAAATGTTTTGTTTCTGTTTTGTTTTTACTTTTTTGCAGATAAAAAATATCATAAAAATGAAATTCCTGCTCACGTTTCTCAAAAATACTTTCTTTTTACTATGCTTATATCTAAAGAAAAATATTACTCCACAAAGATGCATTAAATCATGCTGGGTATATTAAAATGCAAACGATGTGATTCTACCCAAAACAACCTTGAACAGCTTTGGCATTGCTTCTCATGATTGCTTCTGGTTTTTTTTTTTGTGTGTTTTTTTTAAGATTTTATTTATTTATTTGCGAGAGAGAGAGAGAGAGAGAGAGCACGAACAGGGGGAAGGGCAGAGGGACAAGCAGACTCCCCGCTGAGTGCAGAGCCCCACACGGGGCTCGATCCCAGGACCTGAGATCATGACTTGAGCTGAAGGCAGCTGCTTAACCGACTGAGCCACCCAGGTGCCCCATTCTGTTTTCTTTTTATGTAGGATACAGAGAAAATAAACTGTGCAACTATGTACATATGGTAATAGTGAGTCTCTCATCGGGTTTTTATTGTCACTAGCTGTGGTGATGGCTATTCTTGCCCATTTTTGATGAGTCTAATGCTGGGTCGACAGAGTCCTGCAGCTTTGCTCTGGGGCTGGCTAGCAGGAGGGAGCACCATTCAGGAGTTAGATACATAACAGGTCGCATATGACAGTATCAGAGACCACCGCAGCCAGGTGACGGGCCAGTTTTAGCAACCTCAGCTGGCGCAGGACGAGCAGCGAGGTCCTACATCTGGGCGGGCCACCGATGCCAGCGCTCAGGAGGCCCGCGTGCAGGTGTCAGGAGCCCGGATTGGGGCAAATGAGGGACAGGCTCTGGGTTACCAACAGTCACGGAACCAGTCATGCCTCATGTCCACGTTGTAAAACTCTCCTCCATAATCATCTGGCTGTGGATATTGGGATTCGTCTCTTTAATCCTTCCTGTAAACGCACTGCCAAGTCAATGCGGGTCATGCTCAGTTTGGTTGTTCGGCACCTGCGTCTCCGGAGCACCCTTCACGGTTCCTCTGGAACCTGTTAGCTTTTCTCAAAACCCCCTGTCGTCGAGCACATTGTAATCCAGGTAGGAAGGAAGCCCGTGACTGCAGCTGCTGATCCTTGGCTCTAGGTAGCTTGTGTGGTTAGCAAAGTGAGAGAGAGCTAGCGGGCCTTCACATGAATGACTACAGGACGTGGCTCGTGGTCCTCCCCGGGGACTGGGACTTTGTATTACATACGTAGCACTCGGCTTTCTTCATGCTTGCCTGTTACAGGTTTAGAAATACTGTCTGAAAGAACAAGTAAGAGGCACTGAGAAAGCATGGGGAGAAATATGCAAAGCTGGTTTCCTCAGCAGGAGGACGAGCCCAGACAGCCCCGTGCGCGGCCAGGGGGCGCACCGATGCCTTCCTGCAAGGCACGTTCCATCCGCGGCCGCATCAGATTGGTCAGACCGGGATTTCAGAAGTGTTGTGACTTTGTGTCCCCTCCCAGTGGATGGCGTCTGGTCTTGCTGGTCTCCGTGGTCAAAATGCTCGGCGACGTGTGGCGGTGGGCACTACATGAGGACCCGCTCGTGCACAAACCCAGCCCCAGCCTACGGAGGAGACATCTGCCTGGGGCTGCACACGGAGGAGGCGCTCTGCAACACGCAGCCCTGCCCAGGTAAGCGGCCTGCCTGATTGCCCGACTCGGGGCTCAACCCGCCCCTTCCCTCCCTTGATTGGCAAATGGTGAAAGTGATGAGACCCCATGAGAGCAAACAGCGAAAGAAGGGAACACCTCAATCCCGCACTGTTATCCTTGCAGTGACGTCATAGCACATTGTTCCACAGGAGAATAAACAGTACTCACCGTGCCATAGTTTCTCAACTAGTAACAGACACGGGTCATCCCAGTGCATTATTAAAAGGTTTAACCTGGTAATGGGATCTGAAAATCAGGTTGGGGAGCAAGGAGAGCCCTTGTGAAGGACTTGGCCTCCGGTCCGGGAGTCGGGGGGATCCAAGCTCCGAGGCTGGCTAGCACAGGTGCTCAGTGGGTACACTGCGGCAGCATCCTCGTCCAATGATCTGTTTTGTCCTGACGTGTGGAGGCCGCTCGGAATGGAAATGAGACACCCTCTTCTGGGTCTAACTTTGACATTGAAACACTCATAATTTTAATTTTTTTACTTGCTCCTGCAGATCTTTCTGGAAGGTTCCATTTATATTGAAAAGTGCCTAGAAACCAGATTCTCACAGTCATCCCCAAACCTCGTACTTTACACGTTTTTTTTTTTTTTAATTTTATTATGTTATGTTAGTCACCATACAGTACATCATTAGTTTTTGATGTAGTGATCCACGATGCACTGTTTTGTATAACACCCAGTGCTCCATGCAGTACGTGCCCTCTTTAATACCCATCACTGGGCTAACCCATCCCCCCTCCCCCCTCCCCTCTAAAACCCTGTTTGTTTCTCAGAGTCCATAGTCTCTCATGGTGCATCTCTCCCTCCAATTACCCCCCCCCATTTTTCCCTTCCTTCTCCTAATGTCCTCCATGCTATTCCTTATGTTCCACAAATAAGTGAAACCATATGATAATTGACTTTCTCTGCTTGACTTATTTCACTTAGCATAATCTCCTCCAGTCCCATCCATGTTGATGTAAAAGTTGGGTATTCATCCTTTCTGATGGCTGAGTAATATTCCATTGTATATATGGACCACATCTTTATCCATTCATCTGTTGAAGGGCATCTCGGCTCTTTCCACAGTTTGGCTATTGTGGACATTGCTGCTATGAACATTGGGGTGCATATGGCCCTTCTTTTCACTACATCTGTGTCTTTGGGGTAAATACCCAGGAGTGCAATTGCTGGGTCATAGGGTAGCTCTATTTTTAAATTTTTGAGGCACCTCCACACTGTTTTCCAAAGTGGCTGTACCAACTTGCATTCCCACCAACGGTGTGAGAGGGTTCCCCTTTCTCCACAACCTCTCTCAAAGTGGATGAAAGACCACAATGTGAGACAGGAATCCATCAAAATCCTAGAGGAGAACATAGGCAGTAACCTCTTTGACATCGCCCACTTTACACGTTTTTCAGGAAAAATGTAACCTCTTTACCGTGGATCCAGGCACATGTTTGATTTCCAGATTTTCCCTGTAATGCAGAGATGATGCTGAAATTTAAGAAGAAGAAAAAATCAAACTGCATTAAAAAATACCTTTTTAATTTGTTCAGTATTTCCAAATAATACTGAGAGCACATTTTTTTGACCTCCTTACTTAAAATATGAGTGTTGTTTTCTTTTCACACGTCCGTAAGCCTGGGTGAAGTTAACGAATCCTAGCAAATTTTCCACTTCAGGGTGACGTGTCCTTAGATCACTCAGCTCTGGGCCTTAACCCCAGACTCGTGCCCCGATCTTAGGCACACAGGCAGCAATAAACCTGGGATAAAATAAATCTACGTCAGGTTCTGCCGGACATTGGTATATCGACTGCAGAACCGTGTTTGTAGCAGAAGGGAAGGTGCTCGTAGTTGCTGCAAGCCCCTCTCAGCGACCTGGTCTCTCTCGTTCACGCACCGTCCTTTCTCTTGCCCGAGCTCTGAGGCCTGTAGGAATTTTGGCAGGAAAGGGTTTGAGGACTGCTCTTCACGGAGGGGCATTGCCCTGTGGGAAATGGGGTCTGCACTAAAGATTTCTCTCCCCTGACCACAGACCGTCTCTGCACAGCTGGACCTCATGAATTTGTGTATTGTGTGTCCAATTACAATGACTTTAAAACATTAAAATAACATGGATTTTAGAAAAGCACTTTTGCTCCAAGGTCTACAAGCTCTTTTATTCCAGCCCATGTGTAATTTATTTACTGGGATACTCAGAGGATACGTGTCCATCTTATTTATACACAGCCCCATTACAAATGTAATATGAAGGGGCGCCTGGGTGGCTCAGTCGTTAAGCATCTGCCTTCGGCTCAGGTCATGATTCCAGGTCCTGGGATCGAGCCCCGCGTTGCACTCCCTGCTTTGCAGAAAGCCTGCTTCTCCCTCTCCCACTCCCCCTGCTTGTGTTCCCTCTCTCGCTGTGTCTCTCTCTGTCAAATAAATAAATAAAATCTTAAAAAAAAAAAATGTAATATGAAAATTTAAAGTCACGTGTGTGACCTGTGGTGCTTCCAGGTGGGTTGATCTCAGGGGCATTGTTGTCACATGTCCTGTCTTCCGGTCATTGCAGAGAGCTGGTCTGAGTGGTCAGACTGGTCTGAGTGCGACGTGTCTGGAGTGCAGGTCCGTGCCCGCCAATGCATCCTTCTGTTCCCTGTGGGTAGCCAGTGTTCTGGAAACACCACCGAGAGCCGGCCGTGTGTTTTTGATGCCAATTTCATCCCAGGTAAGGGCAGGGAGGCTTGTCAGTGTGAACCAAATCATTTCCATCATTTAGAGAGGAAATGAGTCATAGGTGGGAGTTTTATCTGTCATTTGAGGTCTTGTTTGGTGGAACAGAGATGATTCTATCAACTCTTGTGGTTTCAAGGTAATTAGTAGATTTACAGATAACTGTAGGTTTAGGCTTGAATTTGGGCCATGCGTGTTAAGAATTTTTTTTCTAACACAATATCTCCTACAATTTACTGACTATAACACGGTGAGACGATTTTGCTCAAAAAGTCAAAATAGATTATCCTGTTATTTTAACATTATGCTAAATGCCTTTGCAGTGCTGTGTGCATGTGTTTGTACAGAGAAAAAAGGCCAATTATTTATGCAACCTTGGTTTACTTGGGAAGATGGAAACCTTCCATGGCTCTCATCTTGGAGAGGAGACTGGCTGGCCCTTGGGCTATAGGCTTTTCCATGTGAATCGATGTTCAGTTATTGATGATAGCAAGTCATCTGTCATATGTAGGCATGGTGTTAGATATTTCCAAGTCATTTTGTCTCTGTCCACTGTGGACTTTAGGGCAGTGATGTAGACCAAAGCAGAGACCAACCTCCTACAAGGTAATAATAGGTATTTACCTTGTTTTCTTCCACGTATGGAAAAAGTAACCACATTTTAGAGAAAATTATTAGCTTTAGCCTTATAAGGTGCTTCCATCATGTAAGGTATAGAACTGCAAGTATTTATTGTATTGTTTTCCTTTTTGACCACAGACATATTGCTAATTCTTGTTACCCACTGAAAAATCAGTACAGGAAAGAATAATGTCTCTGGTCTCCTGAAATGGTGTTTGATCCCTGTGGGTTAAACCATTCCTAGGATCTGTTCTCTCGTTGGCATTTTACTTGGGTATATAATATGTGTCATGGCAAAGAGCACGAGTGGGTGCTGAATGGGGGCTTTGTTTGACTTTATGGCGATTTCCTTGGAGCTGTAGTGGATTGGTCCCCTCTGCAGGGAATTTGACAACACTGCTTTGTTCAGAGGCAGGAACACCCAGGCAGATACTGTGGGGTGCACACCTGGCAGAATATTTGGTAACAGAAAATCAGCACATACTCTGGCCTTATTTTGAAATTAGTGCCCTGGTTTCAACCCAGAGGACCATAGCCTTTTCTTTCCGTGATAATGAAACTCGCTCCTTCTTAATCCAGATGACCTTGACCAAATACATCTGAGGTTGGTTAAAACAAAGAAACATGCAATTTTTTTTTTTAATAAGTAATCAGGCTTTTGGAACTTTGACTCACATAAAACACGAAATCATTAGACATTCTGTAAGTGACTCATTGATGTGCTCTTTCTTCCCAACACCCTTTACACATCGTGATTTAATTTTTTTTCCAGAAGTATCTGTGGCGAGATCCAGTAGTGTAGAAGAGAAACGATGTGGGGGTAAGTTCCTCTTTTTAACTAATTTTTAATTAATTTCTGATATTTTCCCATCATTTCTTTTTCCATATGTTTCATGTGATGTTTGGCCCAAGAAGAACAGACTGGAGAAACTCTTGATCCAAACACCTTATACTTTGGTTAGTATGAATGCAAGTAGTCAGTATTTACATCTGGATGAGTGGTTCTCAGGTGCAATATCTACCAGCTCATCAGCATCACTGTGGGAGGTGGTGGGAGTGCATATTCTCAGGCCCTGCCTCAACCTGTAGGATCAGAACCTCTCTGAGTGGGGCCCAGCACTCTGTGGCTTAATAAGCTTTTCAGGTGATTTCTTTAGGTGGATGCTAATAAGCTTTATGAACCAGTGATCTTGATATTAGATATAGTTAAATTTCTTATGAGTAAAAAACTCAATTCAAGCATTTCCTTTATATTTATAGTGCAGATACATGGCAGCCAGCCTCTAACGTGCAGACTGCTGGAGTGACAACATTGTAATGGGGCATAAGGTTATACCTACATCTCTAGAGGTGGTTTTTAAACTTTCTGCAAATCTGAATGACAAAACTCACATTCTCTGGTTCCAGTTCATGCTAAATTTGGACTTGACTGTCTATGTTTACCTTGTCTGGACAGGAGGGGCTGACTGTCCACTGGTCAAAGCCCATCCTCTGTCCACCTTTGGTAATCAGAGCCAGTATCCACACCAAGACCACAGATTCATCCATGTGGCTGGGGACCTATAAATATCCATTCCTGCCATAATCCAGTCCACCAGCAGAGTCCCAGAAGCTCAGCCAGAGGCTCTGGTCTTTGTTTATTTTCAATCAGAATCCAGAGCTTCGTGGATGTGTTTTAGGAATGTACATACTGTTAACTACATTAATTAAGAGCTTACTATTTGTTGCATTCTATCTATTTAGTTGTTAATCTGTTCATTTATTAATCTTTGCGGAGCACCCGATCCATGAGCTCTGTGAGGGGCACTGAGTTGACCATGGGGACACCAATAGCCCCAGCCCTTCTGGAACCAGCAGTCATACCATAAAAGACCCCAGTGCCTGAGACATTCAGTGTCTGATGTCTGACCTACATTGGTTCAGAGAGCTCACAGACTGGCAGTCACTGACTTGGGATCCACTGGAAGATGAATAGACACTAGTTCCCATGAAAATAATCAAAGCTGTAAGTGTCCGTTAATATTTTTAAATCAGTCACTCTACACCACCGTATTAAATGGCAAGAAGTATCCTATTTGATCCTCACAAAGAGCGTTCACGTAGGTGCCTCGGCTCACAGTTCCTTAATGTAAAACCTTTGGAAATACAGGAGGGTTTTAGAATTTAGCATTTTTCAGGTTTCAGATGGGTCGTATGGGGCATATGATGTCTATTACGTAACACTCTGCAGTGCCCAGGGCTACATTCTGCAACCAGTCTCTTTCATGATGCTTTGTGAAGTGTGGGCAAAGTGAAGATGCCAATGCTTCTCCTGCAGTTCTATTTAGTTCTGCAGCAAAAGGGTCGGGTCAGGTCATGCTTTGCTGCCAGGTGAGTGATGAAAAATCCGTTTCCAGAGATTTTGGTTTTGTGAATTGCAGCCATGCACTGTCATCTGCATTAAGGTCGGTAAGAGTCAGAGGGATGAGGCCACTGGCCGAAGTTCACACAGGTAGTCAGCACTGGAGTCACAGATGGGATCCAGGCAGTGGGAGCTGAGAGTCCCACGGGAGAAGGATCCTGGCAGTGGGCATCTGGGAGGATTGTGTCTGGGGCAGCCCTGGTCAGGAGACAGTTTTGGACAACACCCAGGGTCCAGGGACACCTGCTGCCCTCGGAGGCAGCGTAGGTCCAAAGAGAAGCAGAGCTTTTAAGGAGTGCCCCTGCCCTATGGGAGGCCAAGCCAGAACTTCGGGTCACCCAGCTGATACCTCTGCAGAGTTGACTGGTCCTCCATGCCCACCCCAGATTCAAAAACCATTTTCCCCAGCCAGCCTTCTCTGGGTTAGGATATAGGAGACCTTCAAAGGCCTTGAACATCTGGGAGAACATGGTGCAACATCCATTCCCATCCTAAAATGCTGCTTCTGTGTGTCTGAGTCCGATGGGCTAATTGGCTACCCAATCTCAAATCAAGCCTTGACATGCTATTGATTAGATCATAGAGACATTCCTTACTCTGTAATATTCACAACTGATATTTTTAGATCTTTAGGCTGCTAACATGGACACACCAGGACAGGCAAGTCAGAGGGCATATGGATCTGACTGTAGGGCTGATGGGTAAAAAAAATCACCTAGCAAAATATTTTGGGATGTTTAGGGAGACAACAAGATGTCTTTTTTTTTTTTCCCATTTGAAGAGAAATCAATCAAATTTTGTACAGGAAATCATCCAGTTGACTGAACTGGGTAGGTGGTTTCTATTCCAGCTTTTCTGACCAAAAACAACAGAAAAAAAAAAAAAAAGCATATTCCAAGCAAAGAGCCACATTAAGCAAATTCAAAAGAGATTTAATATACACTATTTTTCCCTATGCAGAAAAATGTAGGCCTATTGAAAATTTTCAATTTATTATTAGTTTTAGTTTTAGTTTCATGAGACACAAAGACTAGATAATCCTCATTAATCCTCATAAAGATGTCAGTTGGCCCCAGCCTCCCCGGGCACCTGCACACATGATCCATTTGACTAATGACAAAGTATCTGCATATGGAGAGCATCATGAATCTTTCACATGTTATAATAAAATGTTATCAGTGCAGCAGAAAGTACTTTTATCGGTAGAAGGCGTTGACCCTGGGGAGTCAAAACGGCTAAAGTATAAAACAGTGACAGCACGTGCGAGATCTGCTCTCGCTCTCGCTTACCTTGAGCACAGTTTCAGTGTGATGGTAGACGCTTCTGGTGGTGGCTGGTGGGATGCCCCCTGGAAGCTTTGTCCAACCGGCCCCCGTGGGGGGCTGTCCAGCTCTGGAGGCTTCAGACAAAATCGGGAAAGGCCAGAGATTTATGAATTGTTTCCATTTTGTTAAACCATGGACCAAAGAATCAAGAAGTGAAAAACCGGTGGATGTAGGGAGCAGGTGATGCTTGTGGAATATTCTAGTAACATCTGCCGGGATTAGCCAGCGTCTGGTGCTGAAGACTTGGACGCCTGCGTTAGGAATGGGGTAGGAGCGAGGGGGTTGCCGCTTACAGTGAACCCAGCCTCTGTGCATGCTGGCCACTCACCTGGGGAGGCCTCTCCCTCTCTCAGGGGTCCCGGGAACGCGGCATCCGGGAGTAGCAAAGGGACACGGCATAGAGGGAGACGTGAGGGTGTGGGGACAGTGAGGGTACCCCACCTCTGCTGCAGATTCGGGCAGGAGCCAGGGTGGTTGAGGGGCAAACACCCCAGGGCCTGGGTGCAAGGGACAAGCTTGTAGGCCTTCTCTCCCTGAGAGCCTGGGGGCCTCTCTCTGTGGCTCTGCGATTTGCCTGGTGTCTGCAGTGTGCCGAGAAGGCATTTCCAATGGTTCTCTTTGGGTGCAGGATGGACAGACAGATCAGGGAAGAGCGTGGGTGGCACTGCACCCCCTGGTGGTGTGTGGAGGGGACACCCTGGGGGAAAGCCAGTCCTCGGGCTGTGTCCTGTGTGCAGGGACAAGGCCAGTAACCCACAGGCGACAGGTTACACAGGGCACCAACACAGCGTAGAAAAAGCAAGGTCATGTTCTGCTTCACCCAATTTTCACTAAGCCCAGCTTCATGAGCATTGCCCAGATGTTGTCTTTATTCCCTGAAAGGCTTGAAACCTTCATTGTATGGTGTTCTATCAACACATGATGAACATCTATTTTTCTGTGTGGTTGTTTCTCAGACATAACAAAGATCTTTGTTATGTTACCTTGATGTCCCTCAAGCCAATCCCATATTAGAGACATAAATCCATGTCTGCTCATTTTTTCAATATCTTGTATTCATAACTCAAGGAAAATAACCCAAAGATGCTATTTAATAGAAAAAAATATGTGAAAGAGGGTTGTTTCATAACCATTTAAAAGATCATATTTTATTTCTTCGGCACAAATCCTTTATTTCTTTGGTGCAAAATTTTCTTTATCAGGTCTCCAAAATACAGTACTTTTGAGCAATAATTGGAAGCAGTAAGTGCATTCTCACTTTGTTCATATAGGCTGTAGGGAGGGATGCTCCACCTGTTAAGGAGCATGAAAAAAATGTTCTCTAGGAACCCCCTAGACCAGAGATCATGCTGCACTTGAAACAGATGAACAGACTTGTGCAATCCTTTAAACGAGAAAAATGCTTCTGCTAGTATATTAAGGTGATCTCCTAAAGACTCATTATAGTCCGTAAGAGCATTCACTTAAAATATGCTGTGCTCCCTGTGGGGGAGTGTGTTGGTGGCCATGACATTTCAAAGGAAGGTCAGGGGCCTTTTATTTTGTCTGGCTCTTTTCATCCAAGTGCGTTGAGCTGTTGAGTAGTGTGTTCTTTTCCAAAGGAGCGTCACTTTTCATACTGTCTTCCCAGAGTTCAATGTGTTCCACATGATCGCCGTGGGGCTGAGCAGCTCCATCCTGGGCTGCCTCCTTACTCTGCTCGTCTACACCTACTGTCAGCGGTACCAGCAGCAATCCCACGACGCCACCGTCATCCACCCTGTTGCTCCCGCCCCGCTCAACACCAGCATAACTAACCACATCAACAAACTGGACAAGTACGACTCGGTGGAAGCCATTAAGGTAAGGGATCGGCAGACGGAGGTGCAAGGAAGGGCCCTGGGGGCCATTGGCCAAGCTCGGGGGTGGGGGGTGGCTTGAGTGAAAGAGTGGAGAGCAAGGTAATGGGTGCCCCTCATGATGAGCTGCCGTCTTAGCTTTGCTTTGCCTACAAAAAAGATGGCGCCTTCTATGGGGAAGTAGGGTAAAAATAGGACTTGGAAACAGCAACGGATAAAATGCCGGAAAATATTGGGTCATTGGCCAATGTCCAGCTCTGCCTCCAATCCCCAGGATGGCATCCTGAGAAAAATTGTTACATTATGATAAAAACTATCTTCAAATAAATTTTATGCATAATGAAGGCTCTTCAGCTTTGCATGCTATTATGTGACTGGTGTGGGACGAAGTGTTCTGTTAAATTTTCTCAATGGGTGATTAATTCAGTGTTCGCCCCAGAAATAGAGAGTCAATGGCCAGTCTCCTCATTCTGAGGAAGAAGGAGTGGAAAGGACATCAGCTCTGGACCAGGCAGACCTGAGTCCATGAGTCACCAGCTGAGGCATTGTGTGTCAGGGTTTAGAATACAAGTCAGTTAATTCGTTGAACCTCGGTTTCTTCATCTTTAAAATGGGTATAGCAATGTGTACTGTCATATCTCTGTTGTGAGGACTAAATGGGATAACATGCAGGAGTCGGGGTATAGCTGGAAGGACACGCAGGGCTCTTTTCGACTTCACCCCACATGCCCTGCCACCCACATGAATGAAGGACGTTCTCATTTTGATATTCCTCTTAAATTGGTGGTTCCCCATAACATTCCCAGGGAGCATTTTGATGCTCTCTCTGCTATGATGGTTTCCTTTGAAATTTGATTTCCTTCCCATGTGGGAATATGGAATGTCTTCAGCCCTTACAACTTCAGGTGGTTGGGAGGTCTTGTGTCCTGGGGACCACAGTGTCCTCTCTTGTTTACTTGGACAGAGACAGAGCCAGTTGGCTTTTACCCGTGCGTCTTGCTTACACCAGGATCCAGAACCCACCAGCACCTGATGCTAATCACCTGCTAGGGCCAGGGAATGAAGCCCCAGGCACTAATAACACTCCCCTCACACCCTCTCAGCACTGAGCTCCCAGAGTATGAGGAGGAACGTGAGCTCCTTTTATGAGCAAGAACCTTTCAAACAAGCCTTCAGAATCCAAGAATGGGGCACCTCTAAATGTGATTCCAACCTATTGACTTGTGTGTTACTTTAAATGTCTCAAGAGGATTTAGCTGGTCTTCTGATCTCACTTGAGATCCAGGAACCACCCAAGATAATAAGAAGTTTCACTGCTAGGAGGGCAGAGGGCTCTGAGGGCACTGACTGCTGCCTAGTCTCTAATGATCCTTCTGGAACTTTCTTCTGACACCTTGCCCAGACCAGTCCTGGACAGTTGGCCTCTGCCAGCCATCTGACATCTTTATCAGTCCTTTTAATATTGAGGGTAAATATTAAATAGTTTGCATTTTGAAAGTGTGGGTGACTTTAATGACTTAATAAGGAAGGACAATCCGTGTCAGAAGTGGCTACAGTAGCCTGTGTTGGGGGTCCATAGCTGGGCCCCCCAATAATGTGCATATTATGGCCTGCTGAATGAGAAGGTACAGGCCACACGGGATCAGCAGGCAGCTCCCTGAGCACCCGAGCTCCTCCTTTGGGGAAAGAGAAACCCCGGGATTGTTTTAACTGAAGGCACAGTTTCACTACACTCACTCAGAGGAAGTCAGGTCCCAAGGATTATTACTTACCCGTGCCCGTGAGCCTGGGGAAGGGCAGCCCTCCATCCCTGGTCAGCAGTGAGCAGGAGACAGAGAGAGGGTAGCAGGCACCTGTTACTTATAAGGTGGTTCGGGCAGACATCACTCACGTTTTACAGGCTCAGCTCTTAAGTGGCTATTTTATTTTTTAATTTTATTAAAGATATTTATTTATTTATTTAGAGGGTGAGTGAGCGGAGGGGAGGGGCAGAGGGAGAGGGAGAGAATCTCAAGCAGACTCCCCGCTGAGTCCATCTCCAGTCCCTGAGATCATGACCTGAGCTGGAATCAAGAGTCAGACACTCAACTAACTGAGCCACCCAGGCGCCCCTCTAAGTGGTTATTTTAAAAGGTGTCCCAGGATAGCTCTATTTTTAATGTCCTGAGGAATCTCCATACTGTTTTCCAGAGTGGCTGTACCAGCTTGCATTCCCACCAACAGTGTAAGATGGCTCCCCTTTCTCCACATCCTCGCCAACATTTGTCGTTTCCTGCCTTGTTAATTTTAACCATTCTGACTGGTTGTGGAAGGGGAGGTGGGTGGGGGATGGGGTAACTGGGTGATGAGCATTAAGGAGGGCACGTGATGTGATGAGCACTGGGTGTTATACGCAACTGATGAATCATTGAACACTACATCTGAAACTAGTGATGTACTATATGTTGGCTAATTGAATTTAAATTAAAAAATAAATTAAAAAAAAGGTGCCCCAGGAAAAGCAAAACAGGAACTTATGTGGAAACACTAAACTGGGGTCCTTAGGTAAATGTTCAGACTCTGGGTCTGAATGGGCTTGTCAGGCTGCAAAATGCCCAGGCAGCAACTTAGAATGACTGTTTTCTCATCACTTGCTCACCTGCTAACAACCGTAGAAAATGAAAAGAAATCAAGCCATTTGAAATTTCATGCATTTACTTAAATAAGCTCCTTCAAAATCTCTTAATCAATGTACCTGTCTGTGATAATCAGAAAGCCGCTTAAATTCTACTCAGTTACATAACATTCAAAGTGTCTGTTGATTTGAAATCACTAGAGTTTTAGGTTTGTTGAAGGTTTAGTTTTCTCAAGATCCATATATCAAAAATTGCCAACCTCATTCTGGTCATGAGGCAGGTCCTCAGGAAGGCAAATAAGGGGAGGAAGCAAGTAAGTGACAAATCACATTTAGAACAATGGAGAACAATGTTCAAGTTCAACATAATCATCCCCTCATTATGTTATCTTTCCGAAATACTGCTTGTGGAGTATTCTTAAATCTTTCTTTTTATTATTACTTTACTTTTTACAGGCGTTTAACAAAAACAACTTGATCCTAGAGGAAAGAAACAAGTACTTCAACCCGCATCTCACTGGGAAGACCTATTCTAACGCCTACTTTACAGATCTCAATAATTACGATGAGTACTAATAGCTGTTATATTTTTGGCTTCTTGTAATCCCCCAGTTTCTCAAGGCCTGTCCTCCATGACTGCCCATGTTTCCAAGACTTCAGAGATGAAGTTTGGATACATTTCAAGTGCATTTCAAGCCACGAGTGTCCCATTGCTGCCAAAAACAGACATCCTTAAAAGCAACAAAAATCTAAATATGATGTCGTGAAAACCTGGTCTAAGTGCTTGATCATTGTTGAATGAGCCATGGCGTGAAGTTTTGTTTTGTTTTGTTTTTATTGTGTTCAGTCCATTTTTCTAACAAGTCCATTGTTTTCGTGAGCTTTTTAATAAATGTACCACCCACATAGGAAGGAGTCTTTAGAAATAGGAATGTCTTCCTGCTCTTGAGCATAAATCTTCATCTTGTTTTAATTCAAGAGAATAGACACTTCCGTTGAGAGTCCCCCTCCCTCCACAAGGAGTGTTAGGTCCATAGTATTTGATAAAATGAAGGATATGAATGTGGCTGTATAGTTATTCACCATGGATCTCCCATCTTCCCAACCTGGATAATTCTGTGGAATCCTTGGAAGCAACTTGTGTGTTTGGACTTGGGATGGTTCTCACCTGGGCAAGGGCAGGGATTCACCCGGGCTTGGGACTGCAGAGGTGATGGTATGAGGTGTGACACACTCATCCCTCTGTTGGTCTAGATGCAGTTCTTGTGTTGTCCCTGGTGGAGTTGAGCTTAAAGACCAGAGGCTCAGACACGATGAAGGGTCCAGCGTTCTGCGCAATGCTGCAAGGCTAGCCGCCATATTCTCACTTCTGGATTTCCTAGCATTCCAGGGAGCTCCTTGTCACGTGGTTGGCCCGGAAGCCTACCTGTCCGGTCCATAGTAACATCCTGAAGAGCCATCTGTAAAACCACCACTCGTTCACCATTTGGATATCCTCCTCAGCCTCTCTTATCCCTGCAAGGAAAGATCGTGAACATTCATAACACCAATGAGGGAAAGTATTAAAAATACTTTGAAATATAATTGAAACCAACTTTTTTTTTTTTCCCGTGTTATAGGAAGGTTCGAAAGAACTGACATTTAAGGAGAAGTAACTTTTTATTTTCTGTCTCCTGATAGAACTAGTGTATGGCAATCAGCCCCTTCCCAGAGCATTACTGACGTGTAGAACTGGTTTTCTGCAGCCCATCGATGTCCATATTGAAGTGGGCCCCAAGTACCCAGCTGTCATTTGCTGCCGCCGGGTCCGGTGAGGAGGTTCTGGTGCCTTGTGTTTCTATCTATCTCAGTGCTGCCCTCCCCTCTGCCCCCTCCCACCTCTCCCTGCACGGAGGCAACAGCATTTCAAGATGTACCTTGAGAAAGCAGGGAAGTGAGGTTGTCAGTGATCCCTGTGGTTCTGAGCATTGATCACCGCTAAGCATTTCAGAGTGCCGTCATGTATTCATAGAGGTCCCCGAAAGGAAAAAAGCGGGAGAAATTACTCATAAACAACTGATAAATAATACATGGCAGTTGGTTGAATAATTTTTGGAAGAAAGAACAAGATTGAAACTGCTCATCGGACGCCCCTGAGCGACATGGACAGTAAGACACGTTCTTATTGCACAGTGAACCTTCAGATCGGTGAACGTACGCAGCGCGGGCAGTGAGGAACACAGACTTATTAGCACACATGTTTTTATCCTATCCAGTTGAAAGAAACAATTTCAGAAAGTGTTGGGGGAAATCCCACGTTTAGTCAAGAGTATCGTTGTATTGAAAATATTCTCACATACCCAGATTTTCAGAAGCTACTCTACTAAAATTCCAATTTAAATGGCAGGGGGTCTCCGGGAGGTCGGAGAGGTCGCACCTGAATGGTGTTCTGGGTCTTTCCAGGGGGGAGTCCATGTTGCCTCTCCTGCGTGGCTTGCCCGCTGTGTGAGGCCGCTCTGCTTGGACACACAGAGCCGAAGTCCACACTGAGGAGGTGAAATTCAGCCAGCTGGTTTCCTCATTGTTCCTCAGCTGGATTTGCATTGGATGCTTTAACTTGTATCTTCACTTTCCTTTAAGAAAAATGTCCTCACTGCGAAGCACAATGTAGTTGCTTTTGAATCCCTTCCCCAGTGTTTTCTAAGCTTAAAAGGTCATTTTATCTCCCCTGGGAAAGAGAATACTAATATTTGGAGAAAGCATCCCTGGACCTGATTAGAAATGCTTTCTAAGTGCTGTCCATGCTAGACTTCAGTCCATCCCCTGCCGTGACTGGGGGCAGCACCCACCCTCCCCTTGGAGTTTTCACGTTTGCTGATTATACGTCCTGGAACTTACGGCTGCTGAGAAATGCTCTCATCTTTGTTCTCTGAAACTCTACTTAAAGAAAAATTACTCTGGCTTCTCTCTCTCTCTCTGTGTCTCTCTCACATTCTCCTTGTTTCACAGAATTTCAATTCGTTAAGAATAATTTTAACTATAGTCTAAGTATTTTAAGCAGCTACGGAGTAACTTTTGCTTTTCCATCCTTCTGCGGCTGTTGTTCGTAGGTGTGTGCCTCCCCTCCGTACCCCTGGTTGTTGCCTGAGCCCCAGGCGGCCTTTCACAGGGGTGCCTCCCACGTCCACCCGGACCTTCTCCCTAAAGCAGCTCTCCTGGAGGCTGCCACGTTTGCCTTCCCCGTGGGTCACATTGTAAGTTTCTGGATGACTTTTTCTTTCGGTCTTTATCTTTTTTTTCTTTTCCTTCCTTCTGTTTTCCTCTCTCCCTCTCTCCTTCCTTCCTTCCTTTCTTCCTTCCTTCCTTCCTAGTACAAGCAGCACAGACAGGGACTAATACTTTTAAGCCGCACTCCCTCTGAACCTAACATCGAATGACACTAATCACAGTTAAATCTCTAGGATTATTTCTGGATAGGGTTGAAGTTTGCCTGTTTTCATTAGGAAACTGGCTTTCGGCTCACATTAGTCTGAGGAAGTGATTCCCAGCGGCAGGGCTGCTCAGGGTCCTTTCTCCAGACCAAACGAGTCTCCATCCAGAGCGCCCAGCCTGCAGAGGCCCACGTCCTATGGAAGGAGAACACTGCACGGCTTTCCCCAAGGAGCGCTGTGGACCAGCGGCTGGCATGAGCCCGAGGGCTCGTCACCCCTGAGCGATGGGACTGTGACTTGGGAGGAGCTCTGCCCCACGGAAGCCCCACCGCCACCAGACCCGGTGCTTCCCTGCAGGGTTGCCCAGCTCACTGGAGGCCCATGTCCCTGCTGCTTCAGGGAGACCTCTGTGCCCCACTCCTGTGGGGACATTCAGCAAGCCCGCTTCGGTGCATCCTGAGGGCAAGTGGTGCTTCCTTGTGTGTGTATGCGGGGCGGGTGGAGGTGCCACAGGGCCTGCAGAGGAGTGGACTGTGGGGGGACACGCATCCCTGCCCCAGAGAAGCCCCTGTCCCTGGGAAGGGGCCGCCCTGTGCTCAGGGTGGACCAGGGTCTGGCCCCATGGACTTGTGGAATGATGCCAAAGAAAAGAGAAGCCAAGGTGGGAAAAGGTGAAAATGGGGACCTGGTGGCTCCCGAGCTGAGTGTGAGGGCCGGTCCCAGGTGGGGAGCCACAATGCACGCACAGTTCTTGGGGTCCGATGCCGGGACTCTTCCAGGACCAACTGCCCAAAGGGCGGGAGTTTCAGCCGAGGGTGGCCTTATTTACTTATTTATCTGCACATGGGTGAGAGTCGTGGGACTGAAAGCCCAGGAGGATGAGTGTTTCCACTGGAGGCTTTGGTAGAATCCGTGGGTCAGACCACCTTCCAAGTTATGGACAAAGTCTCAGCGGGGGAATCCTGTGTCCCCAGGGCCACCTACAGGATACATGAGTGGTTAACGGAAGATCGGAGGAGATTTTATGTTAAATACATATCTAGTCTGCACTCAGCTAATCATTTTGCATAAACACTCCCTTAATGCACACTGAAGGTGCGGTCTTGGTAGTGTCTGAATTCACAAGTATTCTGATGCTTCTTTATGACATTTACTTGTTTTTAGAATAAATCGTGGACATGTCCCTGACACTGTCAAAACACCTTCAGCAGGATCTTTTACACTCCATTGGGGTTTTCTGGTGTGTGGCATTTGGGGTCCACTCCATTGAAGTCGGCATTTCCATCTCAAAAGCTGGCTCTGGGGCACCATCCAGGGGCAACAGGTACCAGTGGGGGGTATGGTGAACTGCTTCTACCTCAAAGCAGCCATTCTCCACAGAGCAGGACTGTCCCTAAGCCTCCAGCTCCAATAATCAGTGTTCCCGAAGGTGGGAATTACAATGAGAACCTTAAATCAACTCATACGCAAACTCTCTGCTCTTCTTTTTAAGATGAGGCAAAAGTGGAGTTCTCGGATTGCGTTGGCATGCCCAATACATTCATCCCTTCTCATGTCTCCATTACGTCATGGCCATTCTTGTCACCTGGTGAGAATATGTGGACACAACATTGCAGATCTGATTACCTATGATTATCTATTGTCAGAAAACAAAGCCATGCTGAGCAGCACCTTGCTTCTCTGCGCAATGGGTGTGAAATGGGAGAACGTAAAGTAACTGTCACTTTGACCAGAGGAATACACAAAAAGGAATGCCAGTTATTCAGAGATCAAAGATTTGGAGACCAGAAACCATTATGGAATTTATTTCTGCTTTTGTCCTCTATTGAGATCATTAATAATAATTGATTGAAAGATGCTTTGTAACTGTACACATACTGACTCAAGGTATTCCTATTCTCTGTTTTGATAATCTGATAAAATACAGGGAAATAAATTGCTGGAATCCTTGGTTTTCCCTTTGGAAACTGAAAAGTAATGAACAAGATGCAATGTTGGATTATTGGCAGGGATTTCTATAATGACTATTCTGTCATTTTTTTTTATTATCCTGTCTCCTTTTTTTAATGGACTTGTATTAAAGATGTGTTATACGTATTTTGGGGAGCAGATGGATCAAGGTTTTTTCATCTATCACATGTCGCATTATCAAAAATTTGATACATGTTACAAAAGCATCAGGAACGGAGATTGTTCTCTCTTGAAAACATAGCTTACACAGCACAGGGACTTAGAACATCGTCAAAACCAAATTCAGAGCCTGACACCAAGTGTACAGTTCCTAATGTAAGCTGCCTCGTAGTATTTGCAAAAGATCATATTTGTTTTGCCATCGAAAGCAATCAAAGCTTATTACCCATGACCAGAGTCAGAATCAATTTTTGTTCAAACAGACAGGTTTTACTCTATTTACATGGTGGGGGTAACTAGCCAAGGGTAGTTTAAAACCAGAAAGGAACAAAGTAGAGAGAGAAAACCACTCTGTGGCACTTCTTAAGCCAACATTTTGAACCAGCAATGCCATCCACTCCATCTCTTTATATTTAGGAAGAAATCTGAGGCCAGTGGTTGGAACATGAGTGACCCTATTCTTTTTCAGCTTCGTGGCAACTTAATGCCAAGTAGTCCAAATGTTAGGCGAATGGTAGTTCTACTGGTAGTTCAAACTGGTTCAAATGCTCGATAAATATGAGCTGGGAGCAAAATCTGGATTCTGGAAAATCCCAAACTGTCCTTCTATCATGTCACTGAGAAAAAGGCATTGTTCTCCATCCGCTGTAAGTGCAGGTAGTTTAATTCCCTATAAAAAGTTGCCAGGGCCTTGTTTGAGATGGTGATTTATCGTCTCATCTGGATATTATTGGTTCCATTTCAAAGCAGAGGATTGATTGGCTGCACTTTGAAGAAGATCTTGTATGTCTCTTTGAACTCAGGAATAGAAAATGACCCAAGGAGCACATCCTAGGTGTGATGTCTGCCCCCGCTGGGTAGAGCATGTCGCCCCAGAACAGGGGCAGGTGTGTGTTCCGAGTTCAGGTTATCCTGGTCTCAGCCTTCCCGAAAGTGACATCACTTTAATGATACATCTTCCGCAAAACGCATTAGGGTTTGGTCTGCGGTAGGGATGCCGACGTGCTGCCAATCGAAGTTAGAGTGTTTGTTACTGTCGCTCTTCAGGCAAGTCCACAGATGGAGGAAAATCAGGCTGGTGACCGCTGGTACAGATACACTGAGTGGAATGAGAACCACCTAGAACTTCGTGCGCTTTTTTTTTTTTTTTAAGCCAACGTCAGCACTGCGTACAAGTACCCAGTTGTCAACCTTAATTTGGATTAAGAAAGTTAATGGTGTTTTCTCTGCTAAAGGTGTTTTTTCTTATACCACGACTGTGGCCAACATCGAACTTGAACTTCTGCCCTTTGAAAGAAAGCACAGTTTGAACCTTCAACCCCCGCTCCTCCATTCACCACTGAAACTCTACGTCATCTGCAAAGAAAACGCACAAACTTGGTCCAGTGTAGGATTCTTCAAAAGTGGGTGACAAAGCTTGTGTGTTATGCTCCTTGACATGACTTATGAAGATGTTATGCTATTAAATGCCTCGTTCTGTGTTAATTTGCTGTTGCTGTTTTGTGATGCAAAATAAATGTATTCGGGATTGTTTCAGTTTTTCACTGAACCTTCTCCAAAGCCAACTACAGCCCTTGGGAAACTTGCAGAAAGTTCTTGACCTTAAAATTAATGTTTAAAAGACAATAAGTAGTAATCATAATGGGGCTTTTTAGATGAGGTAGCATTTGCCTTTCCCTTCCTTTGAATGAGGAACTGGAGTTTCGATTGTCCTGTTGGAATCCTCGTGAATTGCCAGAACTTTCTTCACTGGGCCGTTGGGTGCACTTTTTTTCTGTCCTTACGTTCGGTTTTCAAGGTTTCATTTGAACAAAAACCTTATTAGAAATGTGTAATACAAATTTCCAGTAGTCTTCACTTTCATGTTTTCTCTTCATCAGTTCATTGGTCTTAAATGCTCACTTGAGAGCTGTCCAGGTCTATATCCAAGAACGTTGTTTAATGACACCTGACAGATACACTGCTTTCAAAAATCAGTTTGAGGTGCCAGCTGTGGCATCCCAGGCAGGGAGCTCATGAGCTGGTGTGTTGAATCCATTACGGAAATTTTGAGAAGAGGCGGGATGGGGGGGTTACCCGCTGATCAGCAGAAACCAACTCATACCTGCTCCAGGTCCCAACTCTGAGGAAAGCAAACATATTTATAAGATAAAATGAGCTGTTATTACAGAAGGGGAAATGCCGTGCTCACTGCTCTTGGTGAATTGCCAGTTTCTATAATCCAAACCAGTTCATCTTTTTTAAACAATAAATACATGAGGAATGGTCCTGAGTGCCACTAAGAGTGCAATCTTCCCTCCATAGCATCCCCTCCACACCATCGCTATCTGCCAACATTTTTTGGACAAAAGAAGAGAATCCTGGCTATGTACAGTATAAATTGTATTATATTTTTTGTACTTATGTTTTATGTAAATAGTTTGTCTCATTCAATTGTATGTGAGCATTGAAATAAATCCTACCATTTAGGAAACAGTTTAGTGGAATTGTTCTTTGCCTCAACTTCCCTTTGCCCCCAGAGGTGCTAAGGCGTAACAGCTCCTTGAAGAAGGTTTCATCAGAGTGAGACTGGACAGCCTTCTGGGCAAACCCCCGATCAAGCTCCTGTTTGTTCTTCAGATCCCAAAGCCTCTTGAGTGGTGGCCAAGATCGGCACCCCCACAGCTTCACGATGATTCTGCAATGCAGTAAACAAGTAATAGAAATATTTCTGCAGGCGACAGGACCTAAGTGACCAGGAAAGCCAACCAGGGTTTTAATTTACTAGGGGTTGGTATCAGGTACTGTTGATGGTTCATTCATTAAGTTCTCTTCATCCTCTCTCCAGCACACCATATTCCATTATTTCTTGCCTAAAACAAGGTTTTTCTAGAATGAACTGCTGACTATCAGCATGAACGCAGAAGATGCGTGACCCAGGAAAACCTCTGTTGAGTGAAAGCCACATTTTATATTGCAGTATCCATGGTCCCCTTACCTCTTTCTCTCTCTCTCTTTCTCAACTGTTCAAGACATAGTTGAACAAGGCAGGGTTGGGGGTGCAGACGCCTGCAGTTGAAAATCCCCATATAACTTTTGACACGACCCCCCAAAAAAACTTTACTAATCGCTTACTGTTGACCGGAAGCCTTACCAGTCAGAGACACAGTCGATTAACACATATATTTTTTATGTTGTATGTATTATATACTTTATTCTTAGAGTAAGCTAGAGAAAAGCAAATGTTATTAAGAAAATCATGAGGAAGAGAAAATTTACAGTCCTGCATTAATAAAAAATAAAAATCCACGCGTAAATGGACTGCACAATTCAAACCTGTGTTGTTCAAGGGCCAACTGTGTGTGTGTGTGTGTGTGTGTGTGTATATATACACTCACATATGTATGTACAAAAAAGTGTAATTTCATATGTATATAAATTTTTAATTGCCTAAAAAGCTGAAAGAGCCCATTTAGTAAGGAGGCCAAAATTAACATAAAGTAAAAATATATAGTGAAGCATGTTATAATGATTAAACTGTTCTTAACCCCAAGGAATAAAATATTAATTTTTAATTTTTTTAAAATCTGTATTTTGCCCAAATCACCCAGGCTGACTACACCGTTTAAAGACCTCTCTCCTATTAGAAGGTTGGAAGGTTGGATGTCCTTTAGTGCTGAAAGAGTCCCAGAAGAATAATTTCTTTAAGCTTCTTGGGGACATCTGTTCTCTCCCCATTGAATACATTGACAATCCAGGAGGTTATTAGCTCTGGCTGCACATTATCTGAGAGTTTTTTGTTTTGTTTTTAAATATCATCCAGATCCCATATTCAACCAATTCAATTTGGATTCTGAGTATCTCTAGTTTATTAAATATTAGAATTTTAAAGCATTCCACGAAGAACCTACGTTTGGCTGTCAGTTTAGAAAGTGCGTGAAATAAGTGTTGTACCACAATTTTCTTTCTTGTGATTGTTTCTCAGAATCTTTGTATTTACAGAGATCCATTCTGCTACTTAGACATTTTCACACAATGCTTATGTAACCAGTTCTTCTTTTTAGAGTCTACTTCGTTCTTAAAAAAATAAAATGGAAATATGATTTAAAGTACTTTTTTGGACCTATTTAAAATATATAATGTAAATTTCCATTTAAAGTGTCTCCTGGTGCCCAGCTTGTGAAGAAAGCAGAAATGATTGAGCATCTTGACTGCACAAATGTAGCTATTTAATGTAAAAGGAACTTGTCTTTAAAATAATATCTGAAATAGGATTATTTTTCTGGAATTACACTTGGTTTATCTTTAAAGCAGATATGATTTGGTTTATACAACAAAACAGAAAACGATGCTGACAGGATATTCTCTCACTAAATCAGGTTGGCATACATTTTCTTCAGAAGAGTCTGAAGCTCTCACCTCACCCCTGCAATTCCAGTCAGAGCCAGGGCTGAAACAAGACGGCGTTGGATAAATGTGTGTGTGTTCTGGGTGGTGCCGAGCTCTTAAGACTAGCTACCAAAAGTATAACAGAAGAAATAAAGTCCGAAAGGAACCCTTGTAAAAGTATTCCTCATACAATACACAGAATTGTAAGTGCTCATCTCTAGTTTGAAAAGCTTCTACTAAAATTTGAAAATGAGTCTCACCAGAGAGCACGGAGAAACTTTGCTGAATTATGACTTTCTGATCGTAATGGATGTGGGCTTGATTTGAGATGGCCAAAGAGAGTCAACTCTGAGATCACTCATAACAATAGTGGTCTCAGAGGCCATCCTTCCTCAGAAAGTCAGGAGGAGGGTAACATTCCAGCGCTCAGCAAATGCCCAACTACAGTTTTCTTCCTCCTCAATTTCCTTTCTCTCCCACCCCTCGGATTTGCTGTCATGCCCAGTTTTCTGCTTACAGTAGATGCTCTTTATAGGGTCCTGTGCTCTCCAAGGTCATGCACCCCTGGTGGCCACACCTCACCCTTCCCTGAGAGAAGGATGGCGGTGGCCGTGACAAGGCACCAGGAAAATCTGTCATTGGGCAGCAGGTGGCCAAACAGCCCTTCAGAGAGTGTATGCATGGCCCTTTTCACCCCCAGAACCTCAAAACACACCATTCTCCCTTGCGACCTTCTCCATATTTTTATCCTCCTTTCTCTGTTTACTTCCTTGCTGGAAGTCCCACGAGTCTGTTTTGTTGAAAGAGCAGAGTTTTTGAGTGTGAAGTAAAGTTTGAGAGAAAGTGGTGAAGTCCCGTAATTTTCCAGAGAGGGAAGGACCTTTGAAGACCCCAGGAGGTGCGGCACAGAGGCAGGTTCAAACCCAGCTCAGCAAACCCCCACCAAGAGTGCTCTCGTCTCCAGCCTCAATGTCTGCAGGCTTCCCTTCATCTGGAGGAAATGCAGGGATCTTCAAACCCCTGCTGAGAACCTCAGTCATCATTAATCGCTTTAATGTCTGTGAGCTCCTTAGAAAACGTTTCATGATAATGCATTTATCCAACTCCCTCTGCTCAAACACTGTCCTGGTTCGGCGTTTAAGAGGTTTTCCACTCTTATTCTAGAGTCTAGAGGTAATCTAAAAATAAACGAGACAGAACAAGGCATTCACATGTTCGCACACAGTTGGGAATCCCACAACATTCCACCATGATGCCCAAAGGTGGGGATGAAATGACAGGTGGTGTGGTTCAAGCCAAGATCTGTTCCCTCAAGTGCTCGGAGTCTTCTGTGGAGAGAGAAGCTGAAGGGCATAAATGCACCAGTTTGAAGAGGGCATGGCACACACGCAGTTCCAAAGAGATCATCACCTTGTGTTAAAGATCATCTGATGGCCCCACATTTGGTTAAAAAATGGAGCATGGGGAAAGGCACATACAGGCTTCACTTCCCACTTTGCTTCTCCCCACCGAGCTTCTTAGATCTTCAACTCTCCCCCAATGAAAAACCAATCTGTTTCTGGTTCTCTTTCCTGAGACCAGAATACATTATGAGATCCAGGCTTGGTGGGCCTTTCTCAGAAGAAAAAGAGGGTGTCCTTTCACAAATCTTGGCGGTTATAATTCAACAACATAATTAATTGAAACAAGTTCCATCTCTCTCTCTCTTTTTTTTTTAAGTGGAGCCCAAGGTGAGGCTTGGACTCACGACCCTAAGATCAAGACCCTGAGATCCAGACATGAGTTGAGATCAAGAGTCAGACACTTGGGAGACTGAGCTACCCAGGCACCCCAAGTTCCATCTCTTCTAAGTTTGGATAAATGCGACCTGGTATTTTAAGCCAGTTAATCCCATAAACAAGGAAAATGCTCCTTCTGCTTGAAGAAAGAAAGCCTATTTTTAGCAACAGCCTGCTGATGGGGAACAATCCCATTACAACTGAACATTACTGTGCTGAATAACTAATAAGATTTGGGTAAAAGTTATACAATTTGGGCTTGTCATTCTCTCTCTGTAAGCAGTGTTGTTGCCCATGCCAGAAACTAATTAAGGCACAATTCTTTGGAAACATTCATTAAATCAGGCACTTACAAAGATTGAAAAATTACGGTAAATTACAAATACTTTGCTAGAACAACTGATACACTCGGGAAGGAAGTGACCTGGATAGATCTGAGAATTGGAAAAAGGGTCTGTAAAGATTCTAACTGAAGCAGGTTTCCTTTGTTCTTCATGGCAAGGGAGGCAGGTGGGAAACAAATAAAGGACTGAAACTAGCCCAAGGATCATTCTTTCATCTCATTCAGTGCATACAGACTTTTAGCTACTCTGTTTTTCTTTCTGAAAAGTGCAATACCTGCTTCTGAATCCCTTTCAAAAAGCCAATAAATTGTTTCGTTTTCCTAATTTATGTTGAAGGTACAAAAAAACTTGCTCAGTTATCAAACCAAATGTGGAAATGAGAGATGGAGATTATACCTGTATTCCCAAAGCAAGAATTCTACATCATTCCATGTAATTTTCCCAAAAGTTTTAAAGTGTTATTATACCTTTTTAAAAAAGATTTTATTTATTTATTTTATTTTATTTTATTTATTTTTTTTTTTATGATTTTTTATTTATTTATTTGAGAGAGAGAATGAGATAGAGAGAGCATGAGAGGGGGGAGGGTCAGAGGGAGAAGCAGACTCCCCGCCGAGCAGGGAGCCCGATGTGGGACTCGATCCCGGGACTCCAGGATCATGACCTGAGCCGAAGGCAGTCGCCTAACCAACTGAGCCACCCAGGCACCCTATTTATTTATTTTAGAGAGAGAAGGCATACAAGTCGGGGGAGGGAGGGAGAGGGAGAGAGAGAATCCCAAGCAGACTCCTGGCTGAGTGAGGAGCCCAACTTAGGGCTCGATCTCACGACTCTGAGATCATGACCTGAGCCGAAATCAAGAGCTGGAAGCTTAACTGACTGAGCCACCCAGGCACCCCAGTTATTATATCTTAATGATAAAAATAAGTGAGGTTGAGATTATTTAGGTCTATTTCCCTCAAAACACACAAAGGGCTGAAAACAAGATAAAGCAGGACCCAGTCCGAGGTGGCGCGGTGCATTTCTGTAGGGTCTGAAGTTACTTTGCTCCTAAAGGAAGTTATTGTCTTTGAAAACTTTGAGCACAAATTTCCTGAATCATAAAGATGATATAAACTCTGCTGATTTTCATGCTTGTGAAGAAATCAGAATTCAGAAATTATCTGATGCTATACATTTAGCACTAATTGGTTAGGTAAGTCCAAAGAACCAAACCCATATTTCAGAATTTAAATATCTGCCCTTTTGATTTCCACTTTGGTAATTGAGTCAAACTATGGAAAACACAGTTCACTATTTTTATCTCACATTTCAAATACCTTCAACTCCTGGTAGAAAATCGCTAAAGAAATTTAGTCTGTCAGTTCCAGAAAGATGTGAAAATAGATGTTGACTTTTTCCCATTACATAAACAATAGTTCCAAATCATTTATACACCTTCTCCTTTTTTTTCTATTAAAGATTATGTTCTTTAGAATTTAAGAAGGCTTGCTGTTTATCTCCCTTGGAGTTTGGCTGGATAGGAGGGAAGGATACTAAGGCAGGATGCTACTGATCCTGGTAGGTAGTGGAAGGGATGCACCAGGATATCTGAGCTGCATAGGGAAGGAGCTAGTAACAGGCAGAAGATGATGGGAATAAAAGAAACACAGAATGAATGCCCAGAACTGAGGGCTCCCAGATATCTCTGTATTCCACTCCTCAGGATTCCCCAGTGACCATTTAGGGATTGTCTACTCCTTAAAACTCACAGTCCTTCTCACTCTTTCCCCTCATCCTTGCCCTCCTTCCCTCTGGCTTCCTCTCCTTGCCCTGCCTCTTCACCTCTGTATTCCCCATGTTGAAATCAACAAATGTGTTTGTAGTAGGTCAGTGCAGTCAGGGAGCTATGTTATGGTCATAAAATCTGGGATGAAATTGAGGTGGCATCATCTCCTCCAGAAGGTTCTCCTGTCGGGGTCATGAGATACATTCTAAATTAGACCTGGTCCTCTTTGGGGTGCCCCCTCTCAGAAACCTTCCAGGCAGATCAACTTCCTTCTGTCTTTACTTGATGTGCTCTCCTGGTCACCCCTAAGCTGAGACCATCACTAAGGGCCCTCATGGTGCTGATGTTTTTCTTGATAAGTTTAGAACCAGAAACCCAACCTGGGAGGAGGGGAGGAGCGTGCCTGATTGAGGATTTACCTGTACCCCTTAGAAGTTGTGAGACCTGTGTCCAGCTGTTGTCAGGCCAGGCGGTGTGGGCAACGGCTCCTTCTAAAGCAGTCCAGCATGCTATATGTACAGTCCTAGGTCTTCTCTTGCTGTGCTGACACAATGTACAATCCATTATGGATTTCAGAGATGGACACCGCCATGAGGGATTGGATTCCATGGTCCTCATCCCACACCTGTCCTAAGGCAGCTCCACATGGGTGTTACAGCCCGCTGGATACGTCTTCAAGACACATAGGCCATAGAGAAAGTAATTTGAACTTTGCTTGATGGGTATTTCCCAATTTAACAGCCCCCCAGTACTTAAGTTTCCATAGTGAAATGTGAATTTCATGTCTTGGGTAAGAAATCAAATGAGTCTTCTTTAATCTCACTCCAAGACAAGTTTTCAGCATTATAGACATGATTCAGCCAAACAGCAGGGTTGTTACACATCAGCTCTGTGTGCTGGGTGACCAGATATCCATCTAGTGTACAGGTGTCCTTTTATGAATACATTCTAAAGACCAACACGCATGCCCTTGTAACTATTCTACAGCTCTTGGAAAAGAGCATCCAAAGTGTTGCTGTTTGTTCGAGAATTGCAAATTCAGTGAGGAATCGAACACTGGGAAAAAAAGGAGAGTCTGAAATGAGCCTGAGTCCAGGGGACAGGTTACTCTTGACCTCTAATGTCAGGAGGCACAAGAAAGAAAACCAAGTAAAATCTCACCCAACACAGATTTAACACAGTGAAAAAAAAGAGAATGCGATGTTTATAAAATGAATGTATCACTGAACTTCTGAGGTTGACATAGTAGTGGCTGAAAGCAGCTCAGGAGACACAGTGTGTTCAGACATACAACATTTTCTAGATTTGAAAAGTTTTTACTAACTCCTTCTCAAGAGACTAAGGAAGATGCCGTCCACAGAGCGATAGGCAAGAAAACTGTTTTAAAAAGGTGTGTGAGGGGGGAGCAGTGTCTGACTGGACAGCCAGTTGCTAGAGCATGAAGTTAACAGTGAGAGGTCAAGTGGTGTCCGTGCATTCTCTGATGAGCTGGGACAAGGGACAGGTTTCAGGTGGTCCAATCTACTGAGGACACAAAGGTGTTTAGGCCAGAAAGGACCACAGGGAAGAACAGAAAGGCTCCCTGAAACCCAGTAGGTCATAATCCAGGGAACTGACAGATGATCGCAAAATAGCCATGCGGACATTAATGCTCCTGGACGGCGTCCTGTAAACTGTGTGCCAGGCTGGGGTGCTCTCCATCAGTTCAGCCTCCTGGTAGAAGCTGGAGGCTTCAGCCTCCCTGAGCTTGGCATATATATGGCAGCACCTGGGAATGTGTGTCTGTGGTTGGAGACAGGGAGAGGACTAGGACTGTATTGAGAAAAGAATAATGTAGAAAAAAGTCAAATACTCGGAGCGAGACCACGCCCATCAGTTATAAGGTCCATGTCTGGCTCTGCTGCTGAGTGGTTTTTTGACCTGCATGAAGCTGGGGGAATTGGAAAACCAGCTTGTACCAGAGAAGTGCCAGGAGCAGTGGAAATGAGGACACACATGCAAGTCTCAGCCTGATGTGAAAATAGGACTTTTTGTCTGATTCTGCCAACTTAGCTGTTATGGACCGAATGCTTCTTCCCACCCCCCAAACCCCCACCGGCCAAATCCATTTATTGAAGCCCTGATCTCCAGTGAGGCTGTATTAGGTGATGGACCCTAGAAAGAAATAATTGATGAGGCCCTAAGTGTGGGGCTCTGACCCCATAGAATTAATGTCCTTATTAGAAGAGATGCCAAAGAGCTCTCTCGCTCTCTCTCCCTGTGCATTCACTGAAGAGACCATGAGAGGACACAGTGGGAAGGTGGCCAGATAGCCAGGAAGAGAGTCCTCACCAAAACCAAATTTGCTGTCACCTTGATCTTGGACTTCTGGCCTCCAGACTGTGAGAAAATGAATGTCTGTCGTTGAAGCCACCCACCTATGGTATTACGTTATGGCAGTCCCAGCCCAGCAAGATAATTGGCCACACTGGAAAATGCTGGAAAGTTCCAAGCTTGAGGTGTGTCAAGCAAGGAGTGGCAAACTAAGTCCATACAAAGATGCTAATTTCTTAATTCAGGAGTAACAGTGATGAAACAAAGAGGGAAAAATTCAATTCTCTGCCCTCAGAGGTTCACACGCAGAGAGAGAGGGACTCCAGGCATTAAATATAACACAACGTGACTTAAGTCACACCACCCTAGGAAGCTCAGTTCAGGAGTGATGGGGTCACCTGATGTCTATGGTAATTTCCTAAACGGTTTGTTCTTTGAATTCAGGCCTTTGGAATATTTCCTATTTTAATAGTTTGAGATTATTGAGATCACATGTTCTGAAGCATTTTTTCCCCAAACTTTGGTGATACATATTCATTTTCCCAAAATATTTAGTTCACCATTCTTTGTTTAAATTATTTGAGAAGAAAAAAATGAAAAATTATTTGCATGTCTTTGATAGCACTAAATATAAAAATCATAGATGATATGTAGAAGGATGGATGGATGGATAGATGATAGATATAGATAGATAGATAGATGATAGATAGATGATAGATTTTTAAACCAATCAAAGTGCATGCTTATCTCTTAAGGAATGGAATCCTCAGAATAGTCTGGTGGTTCATGGAAGGAGGTGTGATTGTCCCCTTTAGGAGTGAAGATTATTTGGTGACATTCCTAAGGTCACACAACAAAGTCAAGGTGGTCTATGGCTAGATCAAAGCTCTCCTACAACTGTCTGAGCACCTGACCCTTACACAATCCTGGTATTTAAAAGCATGTAAAGTGCTTTGAAATGTCAGCCTGAGAGGAAGAAAACAGGAAGAGGTGGAGGGAGGCAGAAGAAAAAGTACAGGGAGAGAGTCTGGGCTCCAGGAATGAGAAACTTCCTCTAGAGCAAGAGAGAAAGGCAGTGTGAGAATGGACAGGAACAGAGCGGAAGGGGCAGGTCCGCTCAGCACTGGGCTCCTCTCTTCCCCAGGATCCTCATGGCTGCCTCAGCTTTCTCTGTGTGACCCTGAGACTCATGCCCCCTCTTCACCAGGAGCCCCAGCAGGGTGGGGATGCCACCTGCCTTTCTCTCGTTTCCACCCGGTGGCCCACTGCATGCCCGCCCTGGAAGGTGCTCAGGAGATGTCTGCTGGGGGGACAGGAGGAGGAGAGAAGGCTCACGTGGGCATGAACACACACTCACAGGTAAGCACGGCAGCTGGCAGGGCTCTGTTCTGAATCTAGAAGGTGCTCCTGTTTGCTGAAGGGACAAGGGGAACACACACTCGTTCATGTAAGCATGGCAGCGAGAAGGACTCCATTCTGAATTTTCTTCATGGTCCATAGCAAGAGGCAGGGAGCATCAGGCCTTTGGGCCTCCCTCCTCTCAGTACCTGGGAGCTCAGAGGTCCAGTGGAACTGACTCTGGATTCTAGGAACTTCTGCATCTTGCATCTATCTCCCCGGGATAAGGATTTGTAGTCATTTTAACTTAGCTCAGGGTGAAATACACATTTTTAAGCACATACCTAGGGACAGATCCCACTTTTAAAGCATCTGAAGCATATATAATTCAGGGGGTCTTTCGAAAGAAAAGGAATACAAAATTCCAGGTACAAAATCAAGCATGAAAAGAAATATTTATTTAGATTTAGAAATCACTACGAAATTCCAATGTAAAAAAATCTGATAGAAATTACATATCTAGTCAAGTCAAGAAAGACAAGGGAGCACTTGTGTTAATCGACTGCCTCACACACATCTCGAAGAGTTTCCCACGTGTCCTGTTGGCAGGCAGTTTGACTCGCTGTATGGTAACCCTTTTGTAATATCTTTCCCCATTGGGAGGACAGAAAATAATTGTTAATCGATGCTGATTTATCTTTATCAATAACACCTTGTCATATGGAATCACGTGTAAAATGTTAGGATCTCTAAATTTTTTTTTTAAAAATGTCTTAAATTTCTAAAGCGCCCACATTTTGGAACGCCTCTATCAACTTCCGTGTGCGGGCAAGCTGAGACCCCAGATGATTACTTACACAGACCAAATCCTTCCCCTCCGCTGCTGGCAGACCTCAGGGGCTGTGCCCAGCAGGACGGCGCTCCAGCCCTCACCCCTCTGTCGGCACGTGGAGGACACGGCAGACGGAGGTGACATGGAGGTGACTGCCAGCCACATACACACATGTTCCCTAAGTCCGAAGGACATGTATCCCCAGCTCAGTCTCCGCATGGAACCCCCCAGCACCACTCGAGAGAAGCGGAAATGTGATGGAGAGAGAGAGAGAGAATCAGAATGGAAAGAGAAAGGAGTCTCAGCGGCAGTGGAATCACGGATCTGACCACATTTTGGCAGACCCCGCAGCCGCAGGCCGGGGAGGCCCCTGACACGCATGCGCGCTGACTTCCTGCGCCTCCACCTGCCCCCGTCCTCTCCCCCCACCCCCCCACCCCGCCCGCAGCTAGATGTGAGGTCCGGGCTGGATACTGGGAAGGCAGAGTGGGTGACGACAACTGTGCATGTAGCTCCCTTCCAAAGGACCGGGACCCCCGGTGACGGGGCACAAGGCCCGGACACATAGGAATTGTTCAACAGATATGTCATTGTTATTATGGCTTTTATTACAAATGAGAGAATAAATTGAATAATATATAAAAAATTTTACTGAACACTCTTTGTGGCAACTGGGATGTTGTACAGTTAAAAAGAAAAAAAAAGAAAAGAAAAAAGAAAAGCCCATGGCATGGGAAGAGGGGTTTGTGCTTTCAAACTATGTGTTTGAATATCAGAACAGGTATGTGTCCATCATGGGGAAATAGTGGATCCGTTCCGTCAGATGCATATTTGGGTGACTATTTGAGAGTTCTACGACATATAAATAAGTTATGATTATCCAGTGTAGAGGTGCCCATGGGAAGGGAAATGTTTAGAGTCTCGACTGTCCTGTGGAATACAGAATAAGCTGTTAGAACAGAGCTGTTCTCTGTCCTCACATCATGACAGAAAGACTTGTTCAAACACATACTAGTCTTATAGCTCTTAGGAAGGAAGGCTTTCTGTATATCCAAGGTAATATTCTCCTTTAGTATGTATTATTTAAACAAAGAGTGTGTGATGCTTTAACTTGTTCAAGAATTACAGAAAAGATAGGGTTTCTGTGGTCAGGGTCAGGAGCTAAGGTTGCTGATTGTCTTGGGCTGTCAGCTCTTGACATAATCAGAGAAAGAAGAAGGTTTTTTAAAAGACAGGTGGTTTGACTGCTCTTGTTTCTAATCTCCTTTTCTATTGCCAAAAGAGATGAGGATGGAAAGCCCCGAGGTCAGGTAAAAAAAAAAAAAAAAAAAAAACACAAAAAACTAAAATCCAGCCTTCAAACTTCCCTTCAGAAAATGGGGACCAAGGTCCTCATCACCCCACCTAACTGCTCGAGAAGATGACAGAAACATCTGCCAATGAAACCATATTTTATGGTCAGGCTGTATGAACTCCCATTTGATCTTTTAGTTTGATTTTTCACTGTTTCATATGTTCAAAAGTTTTCCCAGAAATCAGGACTGGGAAAACTTGTAAAAGGTACCCAAGTTCAGACAGCATGGGTCCTGGAATTTACCAGCAGGGTCTTACTGGGATGGAGGGGGCCACAAGAAAGAGGCAAGATGGGAAAAGATAAAGTCAGCTGGAACGAAAAGGTGCACGGTTCACTCCCAGCCAGACTGAAACCATTCAGTGGGATTTTCCTTGCACACACTAACATATGTACAAAGTCGCCTTTTCCAAATTCCGGTGTTTGAGAGCAGTGGAAAAAGAAAATTTCTTAGAAAACAAAAGTAAAAGCAAACATGCGTTTTTAGTTGTTGTGGTTCAGCCCAAAGGAGATCCACCAGCAACAGAATCCAGTCTGGAACTCTATGATGGGCCAAGACTGAAGCGGGGGGGGGGGGGGGGGTGCTCACTGCACCGATGCCGTCACGTCCCCCCGCCGCCCCAAACCCCAGGGACAGAGCCGGGTCCAGACCCAGCAGCAGCTTCAGGCTGCAGGATCCAGTGGTAGAGCCTTTGACAAGCGGCCAGAACCTGGGACATGAGATTTCTTTAGAAGGAGAATGAGAGTATCCACTGTCCAGGTGTTGGGGTTAGTATAGGAACGTCATAAAATCCATGATCTTGTGTCTAGAAAGGGGCTCAGTGATTCCTCTGAAAGGAACATGGAACAGGGATAACACTTTGGAAATAACTTAGTTTGCATTTTTTCTTCCAGTTATCCTGTTGTGCTTTTTTTTTCTTTTTTCTCTTTTTCCTTGTCATCTATGCTCTTTGAACTAAGACAGGGCTGTGAGTCCCGTGGCCCCAGCCATGTGCAAACGGCAAGAGGCCAGAAGAGGCCAAGTCTTCCCTGTGTCCAGGGCAACAGAGGTCCCCGTGCTCTCTCTTGCTGTAGGAGGTGGTGGAGGCCCCAGGGTCCTGGGCCTGCCATTGTGAGAAACCAGGTGGCCCCAAGGTGGGGACAGGACGAGCCATGACAGAGAGTCCAAGGGGCCAAGCAGGCAAGATGGCTGCAAGTAGGGGTGGTGAGGTAGAGAATGGGTTAGATAATACATTGACCTTGAATCTCCTGTCAGTCTCCACAAGATCAGAGGCCTTGGCCTTGGATCAACAACTGGCTCTTCTGTGTAACTGTTTCTGTGGGGGGTTATACATTGTTATGGGTTTTAAGGGAAGGGTAGATATGCCTTGGAGTCTTGGCTGTGTGTGGGGTGGGCGGGATGGGGATGTTGGCCGGAGAGGGTGGGAAGCAGAGAGACCTGACACAGTGAGGGCTCCGTTTCCCAAGCAGTCCTAGAACTGGGACCCCTGCTTGGTGGGGCCACCAGGCAGGCTCTTGAGGGAGCTCTTTTCCACGAGAGCTCTGTGAGTCTCAGGGGAGATTAAACCCAGGTTTGCTATCGCAATGGGGAATGACATGAGTCGGGGAGAAAGCCGTCTCCACTTCTGTGTGGAACCCAGAGCTCTCTGTCTCTTGACACTTAGGAACTAGGGGACAAAGGCCAGTACCCTTAGCGACACCACTGGCTTTCTCAGACGGGTGTGTGGAGCGGTACAACTCCAAGCAGACGTAGGGGCAACAGTTACTAAATGTAGGGAGCGAAGTAGACCCAGGAGAGGAGAACAGGGGGCCCTTCCTGGGAAGGGGCTGCGAGGCGACCCCTGCCCACGAACACAGCCCTGGGGCCCCCGACGCCCTGCGTGGCACACGGCACCTGCCGGGGGGGCCTCCAGCGAGCAGCTCTGCAGCCCCGAGCGCCGTCGGAGCACCTGCGCAGGGCTGAGGCGTGATGGGGAAGACGGGGGGGGGGGGCCGCCAGCGTGAGCACACCTGCCAGCCCGCCGCCTGCCTCGCTCTCCGCGCAGCGGGGTCAGAGGACGTCCACACGTGAGCTGGAGACGAGTGTGAACGTGGGCGAGCGAGCGCGAGCCTCCCAGGGGAGCAGCTTCACTTGGCTGCCTGCGGTCTGGGAGCGAATGCGGGTGGGTTTGTCCGTGAGCACAAGGACACGATCACTGCGCGCGTGGGGAGGGGTCTGAGAGCCCCTTCGTGAGAGCCTGGCACAGGTGGGAAATGACGGGATGGGTGAGGGCCAGCGCAACAGACCTGGCCATGAGTTTAGCACTTGCCTGTGCCGAGATGGGACCCTCATGCATCAAGGAACACCTGAGTAAAGAGCTGTTCCCTTTTTTTTGTCCTCTACTCAATCTTGGCATCTTCACAGAATGGAGGCCACTCACTAAATCAGGCCAATGGACTTCATCCAACTCCCTCACCAGGGAGGAAGGACTTGCACCTACTTGGACATAATTTAGCAAAAACCAAACTTTTCACAACAGCCAAGTGTAAATGCAAATCTATTGTTGAGTAGGAGTAATCTCATAGGAAGATGCCTTTCTGAAAATTCAAATATTTTTGTAAAATTATGTGGAAAGAAGACTGCTGCGTGTGTTCAGGTACGGGACTGGTTGAGGAGGCATACGTGCCCAGCTCTGGGGACCACGACCGGGGTTCGGGGACTGTCCTTGGCTCTGCGCAGAGCTGCTGTGGGGGTCAGGGCACAGGGAGGTCCCTGAGATGGGAAATGGGGCGCTTACCCAAAAAGGCAGGAATGGAGCAGATGAAGGGCAGGAGTTGAAGGCAAGACAGGAGCAGGGTCAGTGAGAGGAAGTGAGGGTCTGGAGGGTGGTTCAGGGAGGTTGGGGGTGAGGGGAGTCTGAGGGAGCAGCACGTGGGTGGGGATGGGTGAGGAGCCTAGAAGAGTCAGGTCAGGAGGAGCCCCACAATGTGGGGCTTTGGGTACTTTTGTCAAAACACAAAAACAACTCTTACCCTGGGGACAAGTGGCCTTAATCTCTTGTTGTCAGTTGTGGGGCTCCCTTCTTTTTTAGGTAAAACAATCATGTGAACAGTGAAGGGGTGGTAGGTAAGGCTGGGGCATGGGGAGACCTGCTTTTGCTGAGCTGTTACCAGGGCCAAGGGCGCTGGTCCCAGTCTAACCCTCCAGGTCAGCTTGCTGCTGTGGGAGGACTCTGCTGGGATGGGATGGTGCATCCACAGAAGCAGACGTGCCCAGGTGAAAAAGGGTTTGCAATTCCAGAGAGAGAGAGAAAGAAGGAGAGAGGAAAGGTCAGGAGAGGATGGAAGGTGCTGGGTAGGGCTGAGGCTTCCATTAAGGAGGGGCCTTGGTGGTTGGCAGTCAGCAGCTGTTCACCCAACAACCTGGAGAGCAAGATACAGGGTGAGCTCAGGGCTTAGAGAATGGCCAACTGTCTTGTGCATCCTCAAACCCATCACTGTTAGCTTTCCAAAGTAGTTGGCTTATTTTCTGGAAGCTTTTCAGAAAACAAGTTTCAACAGTGTAATATAATTAAATTGGAGCCTAGGTAACAATAATTCTTATTTTTGGGCTGTATAAAATCTTTTGGGGCTTGTGAAGGTCATCCTTTTTGAGACAAAGATCAATGTCCTTTGAATGTGTTTCTAGTACCCTGAGGGGTGACAGCTCACCACATTGCCAAGTTCAATGTGGCTAATGAACAGAAAAGGATTAGATGTTGGAAACAATGGAGAGGAAGGGATTTAGGGGGAAAATCTAGGCATGTCTAATTCCTACATCCATACTGCCATAACTGGGCATTGCTATTTGCAAAATTTTGACAGCCTGAAGCAAGTTAACACAGGAAACTCACAAATGGGCTCATTACAGAGAATACTGCCAATATTTGGTTTTTCTTAAAAAGATAATTATGTTTCTTACATTACATTGGAAAAGCTGCTCTGCATTGCTCTTATAATACCTGAAAAGTAGTGTGACCAGTGTATCCTAAATCCCCTATTTTCATGCTGTCCACTCTGGACATACTCAAAGAGTATTTCGAAAGAAATACATTTACAGAAAAAGTTGTCATACTTAAGACTTTACCATCCAGAAAGTTCTATCAAAGTGCCTAATATCCCTTAAACTAAATATTTTATTAAAACAGAAGATTGTGCAGGTTAAAACTGAGGTGTTAAATATCCTTGTAGAGAAGGGGGGGGTGGGGTGGGATACAATTGGAACCAGATAATCCTTCTGCAAGGACTGTATTGTTGTGTTGGAAGGAACTGGAACTGAGCCTTTTGTATGGGGTCAGGAACTGGGAAGGCAGTCTTATTCATGACATAAAGAGAAACAACCTGTGCTCACTACATAGGAACCCCATGCCTATGTGGGAACTGTTTCTGAGCTATGGTTGGAAAACAGTAGTCCATGAGAGAGAAGAGCCCATAGCCTGTGTGATGTGGAAAAATCTAATACAGACATAAAGGTTGAAAACTAGTCTATAATGATAAAATCTTCTCTGTACCCACCCTAACAAAATTTAAAAGCAAATCCTGAAATGATTAAGCCAATCTAAGACCAGGACAGGTCCCAGTACTCTATACAGTAATAAAATAAAATTCAATATTAAACAACACAAATTTGCAATTTCCAGCACCCATTAATAAAATATCAAGCATGCAAAGAAGCAAGAAAACATGACTCCTAGCAAGAAGAATAATCAATTAATTAAAAATAGGCTTGGAAATTATAGAGATAGATAATAAAATTAGCAGATAAAGTAAAACAGTAACTATAAATAAGCTGTTAATGCTCAAGAGTAAAAAGGAAAACATGTACATGATAAGGAAAGCAATATAATGTATAGTCATAATTATATGAAAAAGATAGAAATGAAACTTCTACCTGGAATAAAAAATATGCTTCAGAAGAGAAGATTAATGAATTTAAAGACATGCCATAGCAAACATCCAGAATGAGGAAAAAGGAGAAAAAAGACTGGAAAAATAAGCAAAGCACCAGTGGCTTGTGCATCATATCAAATAGTCTCACACATACATAATTGTTGTCTGAAAAGAATAGAAGAAAAGAAGGGGAAGAAAAATATGTGAAGAAATAATGGCCAAAAATGTAACACCTTTGAGGGAAATTATAAACCCACATAGTCAGGAAGATCAACAAACCTTTTGTAGTAGAAACTTAAAGAAAATGACAAGGAACATCGTAACCAGTTTTCTGAAAACCATTAATAAAGACAACATCTAAAAGCACCTAGAGAAAAGTAAGATATATAGAAGAACAAAACTAAGAGAACAGCAGACTTCTTGACAGAAATTATGCGAACCAGGGAAATGGAATGATACGGTTGAACTACTGGTAAGAAATCTTGTCAACTGAAAATTCTATTTTTAGGGAAAATATGTTTTAAAAACAAAAACAAAAAAGAAACCCCACTTTTTTCATGCAAATAAAAGATAAGAAAATCCATTGCCAACAAACCTTCACTACAGGAAATATTCAAGAAACTTCTTCAAAAAGAAGAAAGATGATACCAGATGGGGAAAATGGTTCTAAGTAAAAGAATGTTAAGTGCCAGGAATGATAAATGTATGGGTAACAGAAAAGACATTTCTTAAAATTTATCTCCCTAAAAGATAAATAAATGGCTGTTTAAAGCAAAAATAGAAACAGTGTATTATGTTTATTATGTGTGTAGTAATAGTATACATTATTGGGTAGCAGCAGAGTGGAAGGGAGGATGGGACATGTAAGTATATTATTTAGGTCCAGAAATAGACCCCTAGTTATGGCCTTTTATGAAACAAAACTGTATAGTACTTTCCAAAAATGATTCAGGGGCAATTGGATATATCCATACAGAAAAATAAGTCACAATAATTAATTATGCTTTATACAGAAATTAATTCAAAATGTATCAGACCTAAAGGCAAAAGCTGCAACTATGAAATTTTGACTGAAATGTTTTGTGACCTTGAGTTAGGCCAAGATTTCTAGGACACAAAAAGCACAACCTATGAAAGAAAATGACAATAAATTATACTTTGTCAAAATTAAAAACTCACTATTTGAAAGATGCTGTTAGCGAAATAAAAGAGGCAAGCCATATTGTGGAAGAAAATATCTGCTAAAAAAAATCTAGGAAATAACTTGTATCCAGAATATTGAAAAATTTTTAAAACTCAATATACCACAATAATTAAGTCACAAAATTTGAACATGCACTTCACCAAAAAGATACAGATGCAAAAAGACACATGAACAAATGGTTGACATGTTTGTCACTAGGGACATACAAATTAAAACCATAATGTGATTCCACTACACACCCACTGTGGTGTCTAAAATTAAAAACACTGACAATATATATTGGTGAGAATGTGGAGCAAAAAGAACTGTTTCATAGATGGTGAAAATACAAAATGGAATAGCCATATTGGAAAATAGTTTGGCAATTTTTTTATACAGCTAAACATATGTTTATTACAAAACCCCAAAATCTATCCTAGATATTTACTCAAAGATTTGTATGCAAAATTCCTATCAGATTTGTTCATAGTAGCAAATCAGTAAAAATTGCCCAAATGTCCAGCAGTTAACTAGCAAATGATAAACAAATTGTGGTATGCCTATAAAATGAAATAGGGCTCAGTAATAAAAGAAAGAAACTACTGATACATATGATAACATAAATGAACCTCAAGAACATCAGACTAAGTGAAACAAGCCAGACACACACAAGGGACTTTACATGATCTACTATTCCATTTACACAAAATTCTAGAAAAGTCAAAATAATAGTGACAGAAAATAGACTTGGGGTTGCATGGAGTTAGGGGTTGGGGTGGAGAGTGTATTGTTTCCAAGGAAAATTTAAGAGGTAATAAAAATGACTTTTATGGTTATATTAATGTATGTATTTGTCGAAGATTATCCAAGTTTACCCTTAAAATTCATTTTGTGTTATTTATATACTTCAGTAATGCTGATGGACAAAAATTTTTTTTTTTTTTTTAAAGATTTTATTTATTTATTTGAGACAGAGAGTGAGAGAGAGAGAGAGCACATGAGAGGGGGGAGGGTCAGAGGGAGAAGCAGGCTCCCTGCCGAGCAGGGAGCCCGATGCGGGACTCGATCCCGGGACTCCAGGATCATGACCTGAGCCGAAGGCAGTCGCTTAACCAACTGAGCCACCCAGGCGCCCTGATGGACAAAAATTTAGTCTGTAACTGATAACATACTGTGGACCGCACAGAGATAAATGTAGAACTCTCTCACTACAAGGTCTCACAACTAGAGACAGCGCCCCCTGCCATAAGGTAAGGAAAGAACATAAGCACACAGAGAACATCCCTCTGGGAGGGATACAGCCGTTGGCTGGTGAACATTTGGGTTATTTCTAGTTTGCAGCTATTTCAAATCTGAAGGAAGGGTTTGAAAATAAGTATACTTAATGTGTTTGAAAAGTTAATAGAAAGGATAGAATCTGTAAGTCAAGAGTAGGGCACGGTGCACAAAGAAGAGGGTAATTCAGAGAAATCATCAAAATTTAAGGAAAAAAAGCTATGCAGAAAAATATCTCTCAGGGTAAACAGTAAATTAGATATTAGCGACAGGAAGTCAGTTTTTAGAGGATAGAACCGAGGACATAAAGCGAAAAGTACCACAGAGGTGAAATACGTAATGGGAGTTAAGAGTCATGACATAAGGAACGACCTAAGGCTGAAGATGGGAATGGAGAGGGAGAGTAAGAAGCAGAATCAGAAAACACTGTCAGGTACCAGCTTTTATAGTCTCTTGCCTAGACTGAATGCTGTTGAAAAAATTAAAGCATTAGGCACTTAGAAAAAATAGAGAGGAAAGGATTTAGGGCGAAAAAAATCCAAGAATTGTCTTAATGTCCCAGTGTATTCTAGAAATCAAACAAATGACTAATTCTTTGACCAATAATTTGTGAAACAGAGCTTACTGTCCATCAAAGACTGCTGTTCTCCCATCCACACGTTGGAGCTGTTCCCGGGGAAGTGGCTACTCCGGGAAGGACTTTATTTCCCTATCCTGGTGCCTTTAAGTGGGGCCAGGTAACCGGCCAATGGGACGTGAGCAGTGGAAAATGGTATGTGTCACTCCTGGTGTGAGTCTCTCCCAGCCTCACTCATGTGCTGGTTGGAGGTGCGCTGTGAGTCCTTGGAAGTCAGCGTCGACTCAGGCACTGGTGCTGCCACCAGGAACCCTAAAAGACTCAGCATGATCAGTCTGAGATTCATCTGTGTTGCTGATGTATCAGTAATTCTTTCCCAACCCCCAGCCCTACCCCCTCATGGACCTGGAAGGGTATATGGGCACACCAAACTTCCATGGTGCTTGAACCATTGTGCAATTTGAGGTCTATTTGTTAAATCAGCTTATCCTAAATGTGACCAAAATATCATTTAAAATGTTTCTAGGGGCACGTGGGTGGCTCAGTTGATTAAGCTTTGGACTCTTGATTTCCGCTCAGGTCATGATCTCAGGGTCATGAGATCGAGCTCTGACTCAGGCTCCGTGCTCAGTGTGGAGTCTGCTTGAGATTCTCTCTCTCCCTCTCCCTCTCCCTCTCCCCCTCCCTTCCACTCTCCCTCTCTTAAAAAAATGTTTCTATAGTTCTATAGAAACATGCTTTCTGTATGAGGAATTTACTTATTTGAATTTTTTAAAAGATAGCTGTAGTATTTTTCAAGACTGTTGTTTGTTCAGTAAGTGCCCTCCATTTTATCAACAGGGATAAATGAGGTGAAAAACGGCTCCTATTCATAAGCAGATCTTGAATTTATGCATTTTATGTTTTTCCAAATGTCTGCCAAAAATAATCAAGGTAGATATCTAATAAAGTAGACAAAAAGATGTTTATTTTCTTGAAGGGATGGAGATTCTATATTATGGTTTTGAAATGCTCAAGGTCACAGAAACTATAAAGAATTCTGGTATTTAGGGGCACCTGGGTGGCTAAGTCATTAAGCGTCTGCCTTTGGCTCAGGTCGTGGTCCCAGGGTCCTGGGATCGAGTCCCACATCGGGCTCCCTGCTCTGCGGAGAGCCTGCTTCTCCCTCTCCTGCTCCCCCTGCTTGTGTTCCCTCTCTCGCTGTGTCTCTCTGTCAAATAAATAAATAAAATCTTTAATAAAAAAAAAAAATTCTGGTATTTAGAAAGTCAAACGCTTGTGAAAAATCACCGTTGGGCTCATGGGAAGTATGCATTGATGAGAAATGGAATACAAGTATATTCAGCATCTACTAAGAAGATACTTTAAGCCCTTTCAAGGAGAGAAATCTTCTAAAGACTGAAGCCATGATTTGAGATTTTAGCAACATCAATTACCTACTCTCCCAGAAGCTACTATGTCTCACCACGTTTCTGCATTCCACTGGCTGGTCAACCTCCATAGCACCTACTTGTACCTCTCACTGTGTTTCTCCAACTTGGACAAGATAGAAATGATGTTGAGTCACAGATTTAGGAGATGAGAAGGTGCTGACCCCTAGATGTGGAAATACACTAAAATAATAACAACTGTCAGTCATTTTATGACCCTCATTCAGTAGAGTTATGTGAAAATGTTGGGTTAGAGTGCCTATGAACATATTGAAAAGTAAATTTAGGAGAGGGTAATTTTGAAGAAAGATCTATGGACTAGCAGTCAGCAGATCCATTTCCAGTCCTTCATCAACTATTATGGTTGGGAATGCAGAATGGTACTGCTTCCGGGAAGAATGATTTCTCATTTTCTTATCAATTACGTATGTGTTTTCCATACAACCCAGAGATTGCATTCCCAGAGAAATGAAAGCATATGTTCACACAAGTACCTGTGCCCAAATGTGTATAGCACTGGGATTCAAGAGTTTTCTACTCTTCTTAGCAAGTCATTTGCCTCCGGCAACTCCAAGGACCCTCTTTACTCCAGTTGGAAGAAGGTGGGGGGCGGTGAGGAGGAGTGGCTGGTCTCCAGGAAAGCTGCTGGCAGCCTGCTGCACCCTCTCCTTTGGTTAAACCTCGAGGTGCAGGAGATTTTGGAAAATACTCTTTACCTGGTCCACTGCAATTCCAAACAAAGGAAGGATTCTTTTGGGAAGAAGGGCAGAATCAGGAATATACAAATAAAGAGCAGAGCCTGCCATATACACCTGTCATCCAGAGATGACTGCTAACATCTATGTTCATTTTATGAACATAGGAGTAAACAAATGTTTTTATAAACACAGACTTGAATACTGTTTAAACCATTTTTTCTCTCTTAACATTGGGCATGGATATATTCCACGCAGCAAGCTGTTTGCTTTTCCATCATGTTAATTGGCTCCATAATTCCCCTGTCAGGAATGTATACTGTTTGGGGGAACTTAGGGGGTTTCCAAGTGTCATTAGAAACAAGGTTGTGATGAGTATCTTTGTAAGTATGTCTTAGGGTATTTCCTGTAAATGAAGTTACTGGGTCAGAGTTAGGCATTCATAGGATGCTTTTGATTTGATTGCTAAATTGCCCTTTAGGAAGGTTATTCTGATTTATATTTCCATCCTGTTTCCAAGTACCTTCACTGGTGTTGGGATGGAAGAATCATTTTTTTAAAAAACTATTTTGTGAAACCCTTCTAAAATTGTGAGGCATGCTAAAAAGATGCAGATACTCAATTGGGAGAAGCTGAGGCCCATTTGTACAACTGGTGTAAACCATCTCAATTGAAAAATTATAGGAACTGCTCGCAGGGCGGTGTAAATGATGAATTATTTATATAGTTGACAGCCTTTGGATTGCAGAATACCAGCTGTATTAGTGATGGAGCATCACTCCTTTGCTTCAAAGACCCTCCTCACCACAGTGACTTCTGGAAGTTCTTCGAGAACTTCCATGTGCCTCCACAAATAAATGAACCTCTCCCTTTGTCTTCCTGTCTGGACAAATCCCCACTGTCCCATAAGCTCTTGCTGGAAGACTCCCCTTCCTGTTTCAACCTCATGAGGACACCAAAGACTCTTGGCACGTCTTGGAGCTGTAGGAGCTCTAGGCTGCAGGCTGGTGCAGGGCACAAGCTGGAAGGGGAGAGGGACCTCTTCTGTCATGGTGCTTCACTCTGCAACTCTGGACAGAAGGTTAGCTGCTTGGCAGCACAAGTAACCAAATCCTTGAGACAGATCAGTGATCTGAAGTGGGTGAAGCTCTCTCTCTCTCTCTTTTTTTTCTCTCTCTCTCTCTCTCTTTTTTTTTTGTAGATTTAAACCAGCATAGGAGACCCCAGGGTGAGCAGGTGCCCTCATTCCTTAAAGTTCTCCTCTTCCCACTAAATTTCTCCCTCACTAGAACCTCTCCTCTTCCCTCCCATTTTTCAAAATCAGGCACCATGAATGAGAATGGAAAAGAAAGGATCCTACTGAGGGCTCAAGTCGGGCACTGATGCTCGGGAGCACCTGGAGCCAAGTGCTCTCCCATGTGCATTTGCCCATAGCTTGCTGTATTTTCTGCTTCTGTAAATTTCTTAGGCACACTTGGCAAGTGCTCAATCCCAGGATTTGCTTGGCAAAGGAGCAAAGTAAAAATGGTGAACCCACAATAAATGGAATAGGTTTTAAATAAAAGAAGATATGTGACTAGTGTTGTCATTTCACTTTGGAGCTACCTGGAGGTATAATAAAGGTCAGTGGGAAGCAAGGAGCCATGGTAAGAGTTCAGTGGAATGGTTACAAGATGTAGTTTGCCCTTTTATTTTCTTTCTCTTTTTTTCTTCCTTCCTTCCTTCCTTCTTTCCTTCCTTCCTTCCTTCCTTCCTTCCTTCCTTCCTTCCTTCCTTCCTTCCTTCCTCTTTTTAATAGCTCTATAATTTTGACAAATTTACCTAATATCTGTGTTTCCTTATTTACAAGATGAGGATAAAACTATAAGCTGGGTCACAGTGTCTTTGGGAGGATTTGATGAGCTAATGCCTATAAATCTCCACACACAATTTGACATCTAGAAATGCTCAGTTACTATTAGATGTTCTTATTTTTAGCTGATTTTCTACTGAAAAAAATCAGTAAACCCCAAGTTTTCTAGCCCCCTCTCTCCTGGCCCATTTAGCACATGCCTCAGACCTTCTCACTCTGAGTCCCCAAACTTTCCTCTCATAAGGTCCCACTCTCCATCAAAACCCAGGTGGGCAGTCCCCACTTTGTCCCTTCAATAGTTGCCCACAAACTGCACACAAACTTGCTCCCCTCCTTCTATCCACTTCCTTCCCTCTAGAGGTTGTGGATGGAGCCCTTCCACTTGGGCTGTTCCAGGATATTATCCCGGAATAAGGGGCCCAGGTGCAAACATCTATCAGGTCTTGGCAGTTAAGTGGGCTGGGTATAAAAGGAGCAGAACCAAAGCTGAGGAGCATTCACCCATTAACTTGGCGGCTGCTCTTCAGCTTCTGCATGTTGTCAGTTTGCAGGAAATCAGGCCAGTATTGCCAAACAACTATCACATGATGTTTATTTGCAAAAAACCCTGAGATTCCTGATTTTTCAATATGAACTGATTTAACATTTTGAAAAAAAGATAAAAAATCACACAGGAAAAGAGAATATCTTTACATATCTTCAGGGCTGAAATGGCTGAAGGGCCACCAGTTTTCAATCTTTGGCCAAGCTAGACCCACTTATTTGTCCTATAATCTAATGTCCTCTGGAAAAAATTAATGCTATCAGGGTTTGAAGGCTGAGATTTTTGTATACACTCTTCATTTCTTCTCAAGCTATAGGCAGAGTGGCAGCTCAAGAAGTCTGATGATGATGTGTTCTGTTGGTTCTTTCCTTTTTTGTTCTTTTTACTTTTTAAGTAATCTCTACACCCAATGTGTAGGCTTGAACCCAGAATCCCAAGATCAAGTGTTGCACACTCCACTGACTGAGCCAACCAGGCACCCCTCTGTTGGTTATTTTCAATTCCATAGTTCAGAGGTCTGTGAGAGTGATTTGTCTTGGAGGTATCTAATCAATCATCAGGTTCTCTTAGAACAAATACTACAAAGATGAAATAATTGTCACCTTAAACATAGCACTATAGTTTTTTAATTAAGGAAATTCCAAATATCTTCACAATGGGTTTGATTTAACATTATATTTGAAAGTTTGTATTACCAGATGTGGTAGGCAGAATAATGACTCCCTAAAATATGTACACATACCAATCCCTAATACCTGTGAATAGGTTATGTTTATGGTAAAGTGGAGTTAAGGTGGCAGATGGAATTAAGGTTTGTTAATGAGCTGACCTTGAGATGGGATTATACTGAGTTATCCAGATGGGCTCCATATAATCACAAGGGTCCTCAAAAGTGGGAGGAAGAAGGAAGCAGAGGAGTCAGAGAGAGTATGTGATGTGAGACTCAACCATCTGTTGCTTGCTTTGAAGATGGTATAAGAAGCCATGAGCCAAGGAATGTGGGTAGCCTCTAAAAGCTAAAAAAGGCCTGGAAATGGATTCTCCCCTACAACTTCCAAAAAAGAATGCAGCCCTGCTGACAGCTTGATTTTAGCCCCATGGGGCCATTTTGGATTCTTGATCTCCACAATTGTAAGATTGTGTGGTTTAAGACATGAAGCTTTTGGTTATTTGTTACAGCTTCAAAAGTAAACTTAGTACACTAGATGTTCCTCCCCTCTTGTTCTTTGTCTAATACTTGAGGTTTCCAATCCTTTGAAACTGTCAGTTTTCTTATCGTTAAAACCAGAATAATCTCTGTCTTCTGGTTTGTAAGAGTATGAAGCGAGGTTATGTTTCAGTAGAGCTTTTGCTAAAAACTTACAAGCTCGTTCATAGCATTAAAATATACACTCCTGATCTGTCTTCTATTAGGGTGACAAAGACCCTTATTTTCAATTTTTTTCCTTTCTGTGAGAAATATAGACTCCCAAAATATGAAACTTTGAGAAACTTTATTACTAGCCTAAAGCTATATCTCTACTTTAGCATTTAACAAACGGAGACAATAAATGTTATATATGTGTTTGGTAAATAAAATTGAATTGGGAATTACAGAGTACCAGGCTATAAGTTATTTCTCAATATTGGAGATCTATTTATTTTTGAGAGAGAGAAAGAGCACACACGTGTGTAAGCTAGTCGGCGGAAGAAGGGAGCAGAGGGAGAGAGAATCAAGCAGACTGTCTGCTGAGCAAGGAGTCCAATGTGGGGCTCTGTCTCATAACCCTGATATCAGGACCTGTGCAAAAATCAAGAGTCAGATGCTTAACCGACTGAGCCACCCAGGAGCCCCTGTTTCTCAATATTAACTCACATACGCTAATTTAATTCTTCCATGATGCTTACTGAGGTATGTCCCCTTATTATCCTCACTCACAGATGAGAAAGTTGAAGCTCCAAAATGTTAAATAGCTTTCCTGAAGTCACATGGTTAATAATCGAGAGGGCCAGTATCTCTACCCAAGCAGGTCTGCCCCACAGTCAGTGCTCCTAGCCATGGTGCTCTGATCCTTGTAAATGAGATGTTTTTGTTTATTCCTCAGAATTAATTGCATTCCCCTGCTACCCAGTGCAGAGTGGGTTTCCCAACCAGGCAGCTGGAGTGGGTCTTGATTAGGACCAACATTCATGGTCACCCATTCATTCCTCTTGCTGGGTATTGATTCAGGCTGGGCCAAGCCAATGTGCACAATTGTGATGGAATTAATTGATTATATTCGATTTCTCATCTACAAAATGGGATTAATAATTGCAACTATTGAATAGGGCTGCTAATGAAGATTAAATGAGTTAATTTAAAAGAAAAGCTGGCTCTAGATAAATATTAGCTCTTATTTCATCAGCCAATTAATAGTCATTGACTATTAAAAAGGAACTGAGTGTCATGCTATGTCTGGAAGAAATATTTTGATAATAAAAGCCACTTCAGGTGGTGAGTGGCACTCCGGAAACATGCTTGGGTAGGAGAATAAAGGACAGAGGGATTTGGAATTATCTGGGAAATACTCAGGAAGGGAACAGAAGAGCCCTGAGACCCAGGACCTGGCTTAGCTGGAAAAACTGCTAGAGCTAAGTGTGTGGACAATGGACTTGGATCCTTAAATCATTCATTTAGGGGATTTACTTAAAAATTCTCTTTTTTTTTTTTTTTAAAGATTTTATTTATGTATTTGACAGACACAGCCAGAAAGGGAACACAAGCAGGGGGAGTGGGAGAGGGAGAAGCAGGCTTCCCGCTGAGCTGGGAGCCTGATGTGGGGCTTGATCCCAGACCCTGGGACCATGACCCGAGCCGAAGGCAGACGCCCAACAACTGAGCCACCCAGGCGCCCCTTGAAAATTCTCTTAATTTTAGTTTAATTTGAAGAGATTAGTCAAAAATGAATTTGGTGACCACTGAAAGAGTTTACTCTGTGTCGGGGGGCATATCACCAGACCAGGAACAAAGGACAAACAAGGTCGTGGACAGGATTTAGGAGAATATAGGAAGCTTGGAGCTTCCTCATTACAGATAAACTTCATTAGGATATTGTCTCTGATTGAGGACGTGTAATGGTAATGGATGACAGGGAAATGCAATATTCTGAAAGCTCTGTGAAAAGGATCTTAGGAAAAAACGAAGATTGTCACCTGAAGTAAACACAGCACTAGTGGCGTATCTGGAAGAACCAAGTTCTATTGTATGCATTCTTCTCCACTTAATGAGAAATCCTTTTATAACATGAATATTAAAAATTACGATTATGCCAATAGATTATAAATTTGCTCAATCAATACACATTCATTGTACGCACTTTATGCCAGGTGCTCTGCCGGGTGCTGGGGAGACACTGACTAATGAGATAGTGTCTCTGTTAATGGCCAGATCACACTGAGCAACTCTCCAGGAAAGAAACAACACAGTGTCGTCAGTGTAAGGGGCTGGGAGGACAGCTGGCCTCTCAGAGAGGACAGCCCCAGTGGAAGGTGGCATTCTTACTGTCCCTTGAAGAGGAATTCCCCTGCAAGTGAAGGGCAGCAAAGCTAGTGTGCTGGATCCATTTGCTACCCCCAGATCTGTTCTTCTCCTTCTCCACTATGCTGTGCTTTCTTGGGCTGACATTTACGGTTTGTTTCAATGGGCTCCCTTGTCCTCCAGCTTCCAATTAAACTCATGTGATGGAGCAGATCATCATCTGGGAGAAAAAGGTTTGAGTCTTTACTCCTATGGTTCCCTGCCTGCTGGTCTGTGCAGTGACCGTGACCGTGATCCTTCACCAAAGTTCACTGCTTCTTTTGGGTGTCCCTTTTTCATAACTACAACTCTCTTTGGGCTCTGGAAACAGCTCTCTTCCCATGTCATATGCCTATGTTTGGTCGTAGCTCCTTGCAGTTGCTAAATTCAGTGTGCTAAAACACCCCCTTTGGTTTTATCTTAACCTTCCACCCATCATTATAAATATCTTATTTCTGTGTGATACTGGATTCCTGTCGGGACACCAACTGATGCAGCAAGTATACACCGAGTCTCTGAAACGTACAACTTACACATAGGGGTAATTTGTTGATTTCCTCAGAAAAGTGTGTCCTCTGATTACATCAGTCTCAAAGGCTTTATCAGGTATAGTCTTGTACTCCATGCCAACCATGACTTGAGGTCTCAAAGGAGATAAACCTGCAATAAACTAGGAATATGTAGTATATTTTTATTTCTATTCAAACTGCATATTTCCTACTCTGTCTATGGTTTTAGGAATAATTTATGCTCTATTTCTAACTGAGCAAACTGTTATGATAAGAGTTTGAAGGGAAAAATATATTTAAGCATATTCTCTAAGCAGTAATGCAATTTAAAAACAAGAATGTTAACTAGGATATTAAAGAAACATTTGAAATTTTTAAGTGTATTTACTATCTCGTAGATTATGCCAATATAGAAAACCAGCTCAGTTCCTGTATCACATAATTAGTGATTATGAATCATCTAAAGATCAGGGGAAAGTGGCCATTATTAAAGTTTAATTACATTTGAATAATATTTCAGAAAATATTTTATATCTATGACTATATTACTTTTACTTACAAGAAATAGTATATTACTGGGTCTTAGTTTGTGCATCATGTGAATGATTCTCAAGTCTTACCCCACCATGGGAAGAATCAAGTGTTATGTACTTCCTATTATGAGATCATCTCTTCTTTTGCTTTTGATGTTTTCACATTTTATAGAAGCAGGTATGAGTCTGTAACCAACAAATGGACTAAGGTCCAGGAGTATTTAAAGCAAATTATTGGATGATCTTCTGTTGACTCCTTCATGTCTTTCCTTTATTATTTTTTATTTTTTAAAGATTTTATTTATTTATTTGATAGAAACACAGCGAGAGAGGGAACACAAGCAGGGGGAGTGGGAGAGGGAGAAGCAGGCTTCCTGCTGAGCAGGGAACCCAATGCGGGGCTCGATCCCAGGACCCCGAGATCATGACCTGAGCCGAAGGCAGACGCTTAATGACTGAGCCACCCAGGCACCCCAATGCCTTTTCTTTAAAAGAAGGCTAAATGCCATGTGTATTTTCTGTTCAACAAGAGTTTGAATGAGTTATCCGTATATAATTTGTGTGTTAGGAAAATGGAGGGGAAGGCAGGGTATTGTGTGTTCTCATCAGATCTAAAAGGAACTAGTTATTCTGGGAAAAAATATCTGGGACATATGATACCATATAATATCCAACCATCTTGCATGCTAAGGTTTACTATTTGCTTTTCTCTCATATAAACTCAGGCAAAGCTCTAAAGGAAGATAAACTCTGAGCTCACGCTTACATAGGTATAGAAAGCAGAGTAAGACAAGACCTCAAAAGGGAGTAATGGTGGACAGCATGTTAACCAGAAATTCCTTGAAGGTAGGACTGTTCTGAGAAATGTCTGCTTTCTTGTTTCTCTTAAGAGAAACCCAGGCAAGTGTTTCTGAACCTTCTATAATAAAATCATTATCTTTTTATTGTTTTTTTTCTCTCTTAAATAGGCAAAGGTTTTTCCATGGGGAAATTGGAAACATCTGATAGATCTATCCACCAGTTTGGAAACATGTTCTCTACCATTCTTCATCTTGCATTGTGTACATATTTAGAAGAAAACAAAAGCACAGCATCTTCACTGTAAGAACTAAATTAATCAATGGGATCTTTTTATGAGATTGAAAAAGAAGGAGGCCAGCACTCAACGAAGTTGAACTTGGATATTCCTAAGTCAAAGAAAAGGCTTGTAGGAATAATCTCTCCATGCAGAGCAGGGAGTTGATCTCATATAGGATTCTGAGAACTGTGTAAGTGAAGATTGGTGGACTTTGAAAGACGGAGCCTAAAGGCATTTATTTGGTTTTATTATCTGGGTAATCCATGTTACTTCGTGGTGTCTATATGGTGCTGACAAGCTGGCTTTCACAAGGGTGACTCCTGACGTATCTCTGCTGCCAAGGGGTGGATTTCCGGAAGTGCATCCTGTCACTGGTTGGCTGGCTTCAAAAAGTGATGTCATGACGCTGAGTTGCCATCAGTCCGGTAGATGCACGGAAAACTGGTTCCGGTGGCTCCTTGTCATCACAGTTACAAGATACTCCATACTTTCAGAGAGTAAGAGAACTCTTAATCAGAATCTCCTTTTTTGGTGATCTCCTGTCCAAAGTTGTAGCCAAAGGTGTTGATGGTCCTCAGTGTTAAGGTTTTATTTACAGAAGTCTGATTTAGAGTTTGTGGGCTGACATTTCATCCTGTGTTTGCCTTTGAATCATGACTGGATAATTTGGTGTGGCAAACACATTTTTACATCATTCTCTAGTTTTCTATAGGCCTGAACACCCTTGTATATTTCTGCCATTTTATAGCAAAAGATGTGGTTGCAAATGTTTGAGTCTTTTGGGATTTTGATTTGTAATATTATCACAACAGAAACGCCATGAGTAACAATCAAAGGATGGTAAGGAACAGATAAAATTGCAGGATCAGGTTGAGTTATGGTTTTTATATAACTAAGATTATATCCAGCCTGTCCTGAATGTTAATCAGTCTACCATTTGTTAAGAATAATAATTTGAATATCCTTGATCAAGATGTACTTTGACAACCTTTCCTGAAATTATAAACATTATTTGAATTTTCCTAAGAATTGGCAAGGAATAATATGCCTGATAATTCTTCAGAGTGTCTGTGCTAGCAATAGCTTGTGAAACTGAATTTTAGTTAGGGTAGTGATGGTAGGAAAACACAGACATGGGTAAGTTGCTATTATTTAAGTCAGAAGTGTGTAACATAAACTGTTTCAAGCCTATGTCCAAAGGAAGTATGCAGAGGAGATTGTGAAAGTCAGTGGCTCCAGGAATGTGAGAGAATCTATCCTGATAGTCTTGGGCAGAAGCTGTCGATTTCATCCAGTTGCCGGGTTGTTCTGAAGATCCTATGTCATCATTAAACTTCCATGGACCATCTGCTTCTAGATCTCCTTGGAGCACCTCATTTTAAGATCTCTAATTTTCCTGCTTTTGTCGTTTGAGAAGGGGCGATATTGTTTCAACTGGGAAACATGCCCATAAAAATTAACTCCTTGCAATTTAATCATTATTCCGCTAGGCATGAGTACAGGATGTGGTGCTTACCAGAGAGGTCGGAACATCAACTCATCTACCTTTAGATCACTTAGGAGCATAGATAAATGATTGGTGAAGGAAGGTGGCGCCTGGGTGGCTCAGTGATTAAGCGTCTGCCTTCGGCTCAGGTCATGATCCCGGGGTCCTGGGATCGAGTCCCACATCGGGCTCCCTGCTCTGCAGGAAGCCTGCTTCTCCCTCTCCCACTCCCCCTGCTTGTGTTCCCTCTCTCGCTGTGTCTCTCTCTGTCAAATAAATAAACAAAATCTTAAAAAAAAAAATAATTGGTGAAGGAAAACACCCTGTATAAGTCCATGAGAAGACTGAGCATACAAAGCATTCCTTTGTAGTATTCTGCTACCTCAACCATGAAATATAGGAGCTGAGGATCAGTGGAGGTATTTTTCAGACATGGGCCTGCCAATGACCAGTTCAGAGAGAGAAAATGTATAAATTCCGGAGGGGAAATAATGCACGGCCATGAAAGGTAAGGGTAGTATTCTAGGCCATGAGATTTCAAAGGTGTCTGAGAGTTTAAATAATTTTAGTTTCAAGAATCTATTTGCTGATTCCACTGTGGCGGAGACTCTCTGGTTATAAGACAGGGGATTTTCTGATAAATGGAGGAAGCTTTCACTAAATCACAAATCAGTTTCCCAGAAAATGATTCCCTCTATCACTGTACTGGGATAGTGTAAGTTTTAACTCCCTAACTGGAGGACACAGTGTATTATCAATTTTAAACCACTATGAGTATTAAGGCTTTTGTTTTTTTAGATTTATTTATTTTGAGAGAGAGAGAGAGAACGGGGGAGAGGGGCAGAGGGAGAGGGGGAGAGAGAATCCCAAGCCGACTCTGTGCTCAGTGCGGAACCTGCCGTGGGGCTTGGTCTCACCACCGAGATCACAACCTGAGCTGAAATCAAGAGTTGGATATTCAACTGACTGAGCCACCCATGCATCCCAAGCCTTTTTTTTTTTTTTTTTTAAACGGGATTGTTTCAATCTATCTAAGAAAATAAATATATTATGACTAGTCTATATCCACAACCCATAGAGGGAGGCAAGTGTATGAAATCTGTTTGGAAGTATTTGCTGAAAAGATCCCTTAAACTGTGATATCTTACAGTTTTTCCATGAATGTCTCTTTCTGTTTTATAAAAAGCCCTTTAAGTCAGAAGAGCATGTTTAGCGTGGAGGTCTGCTAAATTATTTCCTCTTCTTTTTTTTTTTTTTTTTCATTGTGCACCTCTACCCTTATGATGGCAGGTTTGGGGGCTTTATTTTTTTTTAATTTAATTTAATTTTATTGGTAAATACCCAGTAGTGCAATTGCTGGGTCATACGGTAGCTCTATTTTCAACTTTTTGAGGAACCTCCATACTGTTTTCCAGAGTGGCTGTACCAGCTTGCATTCCCACCAACAGTGTAGGAGGGTTTGGGGCTATTATTGAACATCAAGTAATTCTTATATTTTTTGGCCATTTTCACAGGGGTGCCAATGGAAGTTAAGAACACTGTTTCCACAGCATTCTGAAGGCATGAAGTATTCCCAAAGCATATAGACTATGAGTGTATATATTTACCGATTTTATTTTTAATGACTTAACATGCCCCAGAGAGGCCGTAGGTTCAATCATTTGAGATGATTTGCAATCGGGTAAAGGACTGATTCCACAAGGGAATCAAGAGTATTATCGCAGAATAAGCCTGCAACTATCTCCTTTCATTTGAAAATAATACATAAACAATATTAAGTTAGAATTTTGTATGGAAATATCTGATGTATCTGTTAGAGGAGTGGGTACTTCTCAGATCTCAAAACCATAATCACAACCATGAGATTTCCGTGTTGTCCATTTCACACTCCTAGAGCAGAGTATAATCTTTCATGGGCTATGCAATGAGAATGCTCATGATTTTCTTGGAAAAAATCAGTCTTGTGTTCTAAGGACATTTTTCCTTAAAGAGTTTTGTTTTTTTTTTTTAATAATCTCTACACCCAGCGCAGGCTCGAACCCACAGCCCAGAGATCAAGAATCACAAACTCCACCAACTGAGCCAGCTAGGCACCCCGGGTGTCCTAAAGACTTTTTTTTTTTTATGTTATGTTAATCACCATACATTACATCATTAGTTTTTGATGTAGTGTTCCATGATTCATTGTTTGTGTATAACACCAAGTGCTCCATTCAATACGTGCCCTCTTTAATACCCATCACCAGGCTAACCCATCCCCCAACCCCCCTTCCCTCTAGAACACCTCAGTTTGTTTCTCAGAGTCCATAGTCTCTCGTGGTTCATCTCCCTCTCCAATTCCCCCCCCTTCATTTTTCCCTTCCTACTATCTTCTTTTTTTTAACTTTTAAAAATCATTCTGCCTAGGTCTGGGGAGTCTTTTGCTTATAAGGCTTCTGGGAATATAACTTATTCTTTGTCTATATTTGAATCATATATAATGTTGTTATATTAATATCTAGATCAGTTATAACTTGACCAGGTGTGGAGAGCTGTCAAATACTTCTAAAATTAGTCTGTCTTCCATACATGTTATTGGATGTTCCTTTTGCAAGGTAGATCTCAACTTGTTAAATTTTATAGAGGTTGTGTTTGTCTGGTAATGATCCCAAAATAGCAGTTACAGTTTGTGTCATGAAGAAAGACAGAACTGTTAGAAATTTCCACTACTTGAGTGACTTTATAATTCTAAGGGATCTGATTGTACTGATCATGTATTTTATTTTCTATACCGTATGATATTTTGATGTCCCTGGGGGGCCTTCTGGCTGGAGAGATGCTGCCCCTCCAGGGGCTAGCTAATTCCTAGAGATAGTAAACAACTTATCAGTAAACCTGCCTTTCATATGCAGACCCCCACTTCCAAGTCCATACCCCCAACCACCTCCTTTGTCTAAATCTCACACACCAAGCCAGAATTACCCCTGCCCTGAATGGACCCAGCACCCATACTAGACAACTAAAGACCGCCCCTATGACCCCAAGCCAGCTGGAATTATTAAAATCAGCAAATCCTAAACTGCTTACTCTTCTCTGCCTTGCCCTTCCCATGGAAACTCCAGTAAAGGTTCTGGTCTGTGCCTTCCCCTCTCTCCTCTCTGCCTCCTGGCTGACATGCCTGCTACGCCCTTCTATGGGATCTGTAACATTAAACTTTTCATTCAATGGCATTGGCCTCTACATGTCGTCACTAAGTCATTTTTATAAGTTAAGAACTAGGCACAAATCAGGGATGCTCTAAGTCATCATTGATCAATGTAGATGGTAGATATAGAAGCACTCATGCCAACAGAAAGTCATGTTATCTTATAATGTTTATATACAATTCAACATGAGGTTTTGGGAATACAGACATGGAATCTGGTGGTGCTGATGTTTTCTTTAGCTTAAAATGTTTGGAAAGATTATGGAAAGTTGTCCTTTGTTTCTTAGACAGTGTGGGACATGAGTCCTTCTGGTTGTCCTTGTACTTATTATGTCTACAAGTGTCCTGATTCATAGCCTCCTAATTCTTAAAGAGCAGAGGGCCCTCTGATCTTGTTTTTATTTTGGGATCCAGGATTTGGTTTTTTTGTTTGTTTGTTTGTTTATATAAAAGGCTATACATTTGTTTCCCAGCTTGCTTACTGTCTAGGTCTTTTTTATATCTTTGTTCTATCTTTTAAAAAGATAAAAAGCTTTTGAACAGTGAAGGAAACAGTCAACAAAACCAAAAGACAACGGACAGAATGGGAGAAGATATTTGCAAATGACATATCAGATAAAGGGCTGGTATCCAAAATCTATAAAGAACTTATTAAACTCAATACCGAAAGAACAAATAATACAATCAAGAAATGGGCAGAAGACATGAATAGACATTCTGCAAAGAAGACATCCAAATGGCCAACAGACACATGAAAAAGTGCTCAACATCACTTGGCATCAGGGAAATAAAAATCAAAACCACAATGAGATATCACCTCACACCAGTCAGAATGGCTAAAACTAACAAGTCAGGAAATCACAGATGTTGGCGAGGATGCAGAGAAAGGGGAACCCTCCTACACTGTTGGTGGGAATGCAAGCTGGTGCAGCCACTCTGAAAAATAGTATGGAGGTTCCTCAGAAAGTTGAAAATAGAGCTACCCTATGACCCAGCAATTGCACTACTGGGTATTTACCCCAAAGATACAAACACAGTGATCTGAAGTGGCACACGCACCCCAATGTTTATAGCAGCAATGTTCACAATAGCCAAGCCATGGAAAGAGCCTAGATGTCCATTGACAGATGAATGGTTAAAAAAGATGTGGTACACACACACACGCACACACACACACTGAAATATTATGCAGCCATCAAAAAATGAGATCTTTCCATTTGCAACGATGTGGATGGAACTAGAGGGTATTATGCTAAGCGAAATAAGTCAATCAGAGAAAGACAATTATCATATGATCTCGCTAATATGTGGAATTTGAGAAACAAGGCAGAGGATCATAGGGGAAGAGAGGAAAAAATGAAACAAGATGAAACCAGAGAGGAGACAAACCATAAGAGACTCTTAATCTCAGGAAACAAACTGAGGAGTGGAGGGGGGTGGGAGGGATGGGGTGGCTGGGTGATAGACACTGGGGAGGGTATGTGCTATGGTGAGCACTGTGAATTGTGTAAGACTGATGAATCACAGACCTGTACCCCTGAAACAAATAATACATTATATGTTAATAAAAATAAATTAATTAATAAAAGAGTTTTTATTTATTTATTTGAGAGAGAGCGGGAGGGAGAGTGCAAGTGGAATGGAGGGGCAGAGAGGGAAGCAGACTCCTTGCTGAGTAGGGAGCCGGGCTCCATCCTAGCACCCGGAGATCACAACCTGAGCCAAAGTCAGATGCTTAACCAAATGAGCCACCCAGGCACCCCCTTTTTTCATCTTTAAAAAAATTGTGGAAAAATATACATGACATAAAATTTACCAGTTTAATCCCTTTGAGTATTCAATTCTGTGTCAGTAGGTACATTCACAACATTGTAAGAACAAAGGCAGGGGAGAAACAAACGGTCAGCTGATAAAGAGCACAGTCATGCAGGACATGAAACTCCACTGGAGTTTGAAACTGTCTTCATAATTTACAAGAAGAACACCATCTTCCTAATAGCCAGACGTCCAGGCACCTATATATGGACAATTTCCTGGAGTTCTAACGTCACTTTCACCTCCTTAGGATAACAAGCCCTATAGAATCAGTCACTCCTCACAATTGCAAGGCAGCTCTTCCTGCCCACGGTCCCGCCCCCGCACTATATAAAAACACCTTTTTGCACCATAAACCATCTCCAGAATTCTCTCTTGACGTTGCGCTTGATGACCCCACATCAGTGGCCACTATTCTACTTTGTCTCTACAAACGTGACTAATGTATATACCTCATTAAGTCAAGTCATATAATATTTATCCTTTTGTGTATGGCTTATTCCACTTCTCATAATGTTTTCAAGTTTTATCCATTTTGCAACATGTGTCATAACTTCATTCCTCTTTAAGATTGAATAATATTCTGTTGTATGGACATACATTTTGCGTATCCATCCACCTGTCAATGGACATTTGGATGCTTCTACCTTTTAGCTATTGCAAATAATGCTGGTCAACACTGGTGTACAATTTTCTGTTTGAGACCCTGGTTTCAATTCTTCAAGACATGTAAGTAGAAGAGGAATTGCTGGATCACACGATATTTCTGTTTAATTTTTTTTTGAGGAACTGCCATACTGTCTTCAACAATGGCTGCACCATTTTGTATTTCTAGCAGCACTCCACCAGGGTTTCAATTTCTGCATATGCACACCAACACGTATTTTCTATATTTTGGATAATGGCTATCCTAATAGGTCTGAAGTTGTATCTCACTGCAGTTTTGATATCTATTTCCCTCATGGTTAGTGATGCTGAATATCTTTCCATGTGTTTAGTGGCTATTTGTATGTCTTCTTTGGGGAAATGTCCATTCAAATCCTTTGTCCACTTTTTGACTTGGTTTGTATGTCATATCATTGTTGAGTTTTAGGAGTTCTTATATATTCTGAAAACTAATGTGTTTTCAGATAATGATTTGCAAATAATTTCTAAGGCTTTTGGAAAAATATCCAAATGTTCAAAATCTTCTAAATGGGCAATCTCCATTCCATTTTCAAGCCTCATTAACATTTGAACACATTTAAAAAGGAACACATCTGATGTCTTGACTTCAGCTCTTTCTGTGCCCCAGAATATTGTTTGAAATATTTCTGAAGTCCATCTTAAAAAGATATTGATCTTTATTTTGTTTATAATTGTGTGTCTTTGCCCAGTCTGAACTTAAGGGAAAGACTTCAGAACTGACCTTACATAATACGCTTCTTTCTTAATGCCATTTTTTGATTTATGCACAGCTAGATTAAATCCTCTCCTGGCATTTCCCACTGTGCTGCTTCTAACCATTTTCCCTTTCTCAGGGCCTAAATGAAAGGAACTATGCAGAAATGCTCATCCAGGACAACAGTTATCTAACAAATTCCTGAATTCTGTCACTGATTTGTCTGTCTTCCTGAAACAGGCAGAAATACTTTTAAAAAAATTTATTTTATTTTATTATGTTATGTTAATCACCATACATTAAGTCAAGAAAATACTTTTAAAGCCCTCAACTCCTCTCTCGACCAGGATTTGAGTTCACCTTTTATAGATCTAGAAATTTTAAGGGGATATTATTCAATGTGACTTTTTTTCCTGCTTCACAATAAAAACACAGAATCCTGAAGGAAATGTAGACTTTAAGAAGGTCAGGAGGAGGAGCAGGAGGAATGGAAGTGGCGTGTGTGTGGGGTAAAGACATAGCTGGATATGGAGGGAGGTAGGGAGAACACTTTCAGAGGCCTTGAGTGGTAGTGAACACTTCCTCTTGTTTTTTCTGATAAAATCTTTGAGACTGGCTCTCCTGGAGTCTTTATTTTTGTTGAGACTTCAGCATCCAATCAGAGAATGCTGACCATACTGTGTGTCACATTTTGTCTTTTTTCTAGAGTTCCCCTTAAATGTACAGTTTGTATATCAAAACACCTCCAGAAGGGTTATTCTGATTCTCAGTCTTCCTTAGTGAGCTATTGCCAGTTATCAGGGTGACCACTAGGATTATTTTGAGAGGTCATACAGGAAACAGATGTTCTCTTGTGGCTTTGATGTAGACAAATTCATGACAAACACCAATGAGGTTATGCTCTGTCAAAAGTCTGAAGAATGCTGTCTTAGGTCTTCAAAGAATACAGGTTAGGAAGAAGCCATATGATATACAAGGTGGCAAACTGACTTCAGAATATGTAGTTAGCAAAGATGTCTTTCATGATTTAATAAAATAAGGAATGCCCTCAGGTATGTTTGGTTGGTGGTGGGGATGGGGACAGAGGAGACCCAAACATTACTGACCAATCACCTTTGCACAGGTTGGTTGCCATTCTTGCAGACCTCCAACCATCAGTCCATGGGATTCACTTGAATGGAGGTTTATTTGCCCTACACCTCCATCTCTCCATGGGGATTCCCTTATATACTCAACGGACATAATATAGAACAAAATGGAAATACACAAGACAAGACTTGGTATAGATAGAGGAACAAAAAGTGAAAATGAAGCAAGCAGTATGGAAATAAGAACATTAACAGTGACAATATTTATCAAATGATGCACCACCACCCCCCAAAAAGGTCAAATTCCTTCTTTCAAAGACCTATTTTTTAAACAAATCACAGAATAACCAAATACATTCAACAATGCCAGCACAATGAGAAAGTCAGATCTGATACCATTGTTTAGAGAATCATGAACAATTTGAGGCCTGTCGGAGTGTGGGGATCAAGAGCACCCTCTTAGATCTCCCACTGTTGCAGGATTCTCAAAAGCACACCAACTGAGACTCGTCAAAGGATTCTGGTGGAACCTCCAGTTGTCAGAGGAAGAGATAAAATTAATATCCATGCAACATCTAATATATATATATTATAAAATTATATATACCATATATATAAACTGAGTTTCTTATTTGCTTAAGCAAGAAAGGCAAATGTTTGTTAACTCAATTTCTCCAACTGGGATTGGCCAATTTTACCACTGGAGTGGTTAGGACATCTAGATGTAACTAGAGGTAACTAGATAACTAGATGTGTCTAGAAGGGTCTAGATGTCTCTAGAAATATAGATGTAAAAGTGGAGCTATTGTTGAGTTGCTACTTGATCTCAATTGAATTTCTTACCTTCCTTCCCAATTCACTCCAACCCCTTCCCATCAGCTAGATTATTTCAGGGTGAATCTACGAGATGCCTCCAAGTCACTCTTCCCAGATCACCCATTTGATTGATCACTGGCTTGCTGAAATTTTTCCAGTGATTCTCAATCTCCATGGAATAAATCTGCATGTCCAAGCTTGACCTGGCATTCCAAATCCAACACATGCTACCTTCCTTTCCATACTTCTTTGCCAGTGTTCCTCCCCAGGTACCTCACACATCGTCAGTGGCTTGCTGGTAAGTAACCTAAGTATCCCTTTAAATTTTATCATGTGTGTCCTTTTGCCCATGTTCTGTCCTCCATCTGGAATGTTCAACACCCCCTGGTCACAACTCTTCCTTCTGACTCAAATCAAAAGCTTTCTCTGGTTACTAATTTGACAGGGGCATAGAGTAACCATCCTCACCTCTGAGTTGTAAGTATATTTTGGTGTCCTGGGAGCAGGTAAAACCCTACATTTCTTAGTTACTGACTCACCCTTGGGTGATTTGAGTTTACACCTTCATTGGTAAATTTTGAACAATATCATCGCACTTTTGTCTTCTACAGATTTGTAGAGAGGATTCATAAAGTTAATGTTTAAGAACGAACAATGTAGACCAAGAAACACCATTATTTGTATTCATCTCTCAGTGCATTGTTTCGTGGTTAGTTGTGTGTGCAATAGCTCTCACAGGCTGTAATAACTCCTAAGAAAGACTGAGGTAGCAAGCATCCTCAAATCATCCCATACAGCAGTGTCTTAGACATGTAAACGCCTTGTAACAGTCCACTGTATCAGTAATTGAATCAAAGAAGAATATTATGAAAAATACCTACATCATATACTTAATAGCACTTACATTTTACACATGATATGTGTTAGGGATTTGTATCTTTAAAGGAAACTGAATTCCACATTATAGGCTACAAAATTTCCATAATCATTAGGAAGAGTGACATCTATAGCAAAATCAATGTGAACTGTGTCTATGCTTTAGAATGACCAAACACACAATAAATATATTTTGATAATGCTTCTTTGATTTCTGCCACCTTGTAATTTTTCTCCTGGATTTTGAGGTAATACAATGTAAGTGAACGAGCAACCTTTCTGTTCATTAACAACAAAACAACAACAACAACAACAAAAACCAAACCAAAACCAAAAAACAAAACAAAACAAAACACCCCACAAAACTTCCCCCAAATTAAACTCACAACTTTGGGGCGCCTGGGTGGCTCAGTCGTTAAGTGTCTGCCTTCTGCTCAGGTCATGATCCCAGGGTCCTGGGATCGAGCCCCACATCGGGCTCCCTGCTCAGCGGGAAGCCCGCTTCTCCCTCTCCCACTCCCCCTGCTTGTGTTCCCTCTCTCGCTGTGTCTCTCTCTGTCAAATAAATAGATAAAAAATCTTTAAAAAAAAAATTAAAAAAAACCTCACAACTTTATTTCAATAACTGCTTGATAGATCAGATTGTGCTGCTTTGGGGCACATCCCTCCTTTTTGTCTCATTTAAGAATAAAATCTACGGGCCTTGGCTTCTGTAAATTCTTTGGAGAAAAATAGAAATCCTGGCACACTGTGCCTTCTGTTTCATCATCTCTGAGCTTCTCGGTCACAGGAACCTGTCAGCCGTGGCTGCACATGTCTGTGGTTTCTCTTTTCCTAGGCAGAGGTACATCTCCTACAGTCTTAAACCTCTTGGAGACCTGATAGGATTAAAGATGACCTGGGTTTGTTCCTAATGTTTGAATGAACAAAGTACCAAAGCTGGCATTGTCTTTCGGGCTAATCTGGATAAAGTCCTCTCATTCCACCCTTGAGGAAACCGAGGTAAGAGTGGCAAAGTGACTTTCCAGGTCACAGATCTCACTGGGGCAGAATCAGGGCTGGGACCCCCATCTTCTCACATTCAGTTTCCTGGGATGGGGTCTCCCGAGTGTGTATTTGTCCTAGCACACGGAGCAGCAGCCTGTGTGTGAGGATCCACGTGGGCTGTCTCCTCCCAGTGTCACCCAGGTCCTAAGGAGGTCCCCTCTCTGTTCAGTCAGGCAGAGGGCATGAAGTGCCCCAAGTCATATGAAGCCACAGATACTCATGACCTGTGCCCGGCATTGTCTTTATTCTCACTCTCGTTGTTTATAGACAAGGCTGATCTTCTGGTTAAGTTAAGGAGATGTATCAATACGCCTGTCTCCTTGGGTCATCATAAGTTCATGGAACTCTGCTACACTTAATGTGGGTTTGGAGTATTCTATAGAACCAGGAGTGCTGAAATAAAGAGCATGCCATCAATAAAAGCCGGTAGACTGGGCAAAGTTTATTTTATCAACAAAGCAGAGAGCAGATCTTTACAGCACAATTGTGTATTATGACAAGTAAAAAAAATTTTTTTTCATGTTCTGGAAAAATTTTATTAAATACAAGGGAACTGTTCATAGCCTGCTATTGCCCTGGTGAGGCTAGAGATGGGGATTAAAAGCTTCTGTGAAGATCTTGGAACTAATCCTTTCACATTCAAGAAACCACTGCGGGGAGTTAACTGTGGGCAAAGCATTGTTATGGGGGTTGTTTGGGATCTGAGATGATCACAGACACTGCTCTCGAGGAGCCGTAATTCATTATGTGTTTATGTAAGAATGCAAGAGAGACATTGATAAATTCCAAGAGAATGGTAAAAAGTGATAGCTTAATGCAGAGAGGGGCAGCTGGCTTTCCACTGGGTCATGTTGAAGGAAAGAAAGAAGACCCTTTCTTCACATCTTCTGATTTCAACAAATTTTATCAGAAGAGCTTAACCACACCATGACTTTTCCTGAGACTCAAGTAAGGAAGAGAATTTCGCCTGAGTGTTCCAGTGTCAAACATGGACGCTCATCACAGTTCTAGAAAGTCATCGCTTCACTTAAATACTCACTCCTCACCTGAAAATGGTGGTCTCAATGGGCGTTTTGTAAGAGACTGGGAATTAGATACTTTGAAGCAAATAAACATTGAATCCTTAAAATTAGGGGGTGTATTTGAATAGATTTAAGAGATTTAAAAATATTTTTTAAAAGACTTTATTTATTTATTTGAGAGAGAGAACACAAGCAGGGTGACAGGGGTAGAGGGAGGGGGACAAGCAGACTCCCTGCTAAGCACAGAGGCTGATGCAGGGCCAGATTCCAGGACCCCGAGATCATGACCTGAGCTGAAGTCAGATGCTTGACCAACTGAGCCACACAGGTACCCCGAGATTTTTTTTTAATTTTAAGATTTTACATTTTAAGTGGATTTTAAAACAATGCCTTTGTTTTGGCTTCTTTCATCCTCAACAATAATCCTCTCTCCAAGTTTCTATGATGACTTTGGTCCCATTTCCATTACAGATGGCCCATTACATGAGATGCAAGACCAACACTACTACAAAATTTAGGCAAATGAAAGAGCTATCTGAAGAAGGAGATGACATAAGGCAGCTTTAGCCTGAGGATTATTTTCTCTCTAGTTAACATCTACTTTTTGCTCTTTTAGACTCTGTTTATATGAAAAGATCTTATCTTATTTTTATTTTCTTCACATCTAACGTGCCTCATATAAGACACAGCAGGTCTTCGCAGAAAGCTAGATTAAAAATAAAATAAATAAATAAATAAGTGAATAAATAAATTAATAGAATATTCATGGTTTCCACTTTTATGATAATGGTCCATTCAGTGCATTGAAATCAGATTATAAGAACCCCTGACGACACGCAACTTAAGCTCTACTCAACATGCAGGCTGATAGTTTGCTACAACCATTCTAACTTAGCTCACTGCAGGTGCGTGCCACTGAGTTGCCAGGGAGATCACTGATATATGCCCTGCCTTTCTGTAAAGAAGATGGTATTTTAAGTCTCCAGATTTTTTTTAATTAAAGAAAAAGAAAAATGGGAGCAGAAAACAGGTATGAAAATAGAGAAGGTTGGAGAGAAGTTTAGCTCTCTTTTCAAGAGCGACACAACAATGACGTGGGGAACTTGTGGGGAAAAATACATGATTTTCCCCCACTGAAGACAAGGAGATAACCAGTTACAGCAGGAGAGATACTACCAGGCATTCGAGAAAAATGTTTCTCTCTCAAATTAAACGTCCAGGCTTCGTTAACACCAGGGGCAAGTTGACTCACTTCATCTTTATCACCCTGATTAGACACCCCAGGTGTTCAACCAGATCCTATTTTATATCGTTGTTTCTTGTAAATTATGATACCAGTGAAATTAAATTGGCCTCAGCAGAACCCATAAGAACCATAATTTTAGCACAGCACTAAAATTTACCCCCTGAAGTCGACTCTGAAAGGGTCTGTGTCTCGTGTTATCGTCTGCAGAAATGCATACTTGATAACTCAAGTGAGGAAATCAAACCGACATGATTTGTCAAGTCAGCGAATTAGAGAGAAATCTGAGTCTAATGAAAATACCAAAAAGATACAGCCATGAACAGCAGCTGACAAACAACCACAGTCATGCAATTTGGGCTGCCACTTAGGGGACTGCATTGGCTTTGGAATAAGGGGCATCATGATAAAAATGTTAAATGACTCCAAAAATAGTAATTTATTCATAGAAATAAGGCTATCCAAAGAAGAGCCTGCAATGTCTTTATATGACTCTAGAATTTATATAAAAGCTTCCTTTCAAATAAATTAAAAAAAGATTATGTATTCAGATTTGAATTCACTTTCCACATACCTTCTGATTTCTGGTTGATATGGAAATTACTTGGACGAGTTCTGAGAACTCTACTTCTTTTGAAGACAAGATTGCATGAGTGGATGGAGGTAGAAGAGTAGCAGTGTGGTGAGGGCCTACTGCCACGTGCTCATACAGGCCAGAGTCCAGTTAAACCTTGGGCTTCCGGGGGGAGGGCGGCGGGGATAGGAGAGCAGGTGTGAGAAAAATGTTCTCCCCACCTCACCTGCACCTAATAGATATAATAAATCTTAATGGAAAAAGGTTCTGAAAACCCTGGATATGGAAAAATACCTTCAATTTATTTATATAAAGTTAAATAGCAAATATGTATTTATCTGCTTACATTATTCCCTAATGAAAAGAAAATGTTGGGAGAAGAGTAGTATTCTTGTCCTGAACTGTGGAGGGCAAAATGACCAACATTAGGTAAATTATAAAAGGATAAATTGTGAATGGTTACTAAAATTGTGTAACAAATACTCTAAGACTCAGCAGTGTAAAGCAAACCTTTATTATGATGATAGATTCTGTTGTTCTGGAATTTAAATAGAGACAGATATCAAGGACAACTGGTCTCTGCTCCACAATATCCAGGTCCTCATGTGGAAGACCGAATGGCTAGAGTCTTCTGAGGATGAATTTACTCAAATTGCCTTCAATGGGTCAGGTGTCACATGAATAAATGATTGATAGGCACAGCATAAATGAAAGGAGTAATGCCTAGAAGCAGGCCTAGTTACAGCAAAGGTTACATAGGTACCTTTTTTTTTTTTTTTTTGGCAATGTTTAGTTTTATTTAACTTCTTTTAGATTAAAATAGGTAGGGGCTCCTGGATGGCTCAGTCGGTGAAGCGTCTGTCTTCAGCTCAGGTCATGATCCCGGGGTCCTGGGATCAAGCCCCGTGTCAGGCTCCCTGCTCAGCGGTGAGTCTGCCTCTCCCTCTGCCTAAGTCTCCCCCTGCTTGTGCTCTCTCTCTTCCCCCTCTCTCTCTGACAAATAAATAAATAAAATATTTAAAAAAAACATTAACAGAGGCAGAGGGATAACACATTAGGAAAACCCACAAATGGAATTCCTTTATAGGAAGTGAAAATTATAATAATGTATTTATCCATTGATTCAATGAGACAGCTCCCAGGTCAGCAGATGGATAGCTTCCAAGACAGAAGGGCAAGTATAGACTGAGGGCAGGGACCTCCTCTATCAGGATCACGAAGGCACCTCTACCCCCCAGGACAATTTGTGGCACCTAGGAGTCATGTGATACACATTGCGTCCGATATATTCATCAGGTGATCGATCGGTGGAAGATGCCAGAGCGCAGTGCTGGGAATCAAGACGTGGTGTTCCACGCCCAGTGCTGACACTACCTGGCTGTCTAAACTTGTGATTATATTGAACCTTCTGGGACTAGTTCTTACAAGATGAGGATAGATTAGATGATCTCCAGGGCCCTTTAGCTCTTCCAAAGTGAAGTTAATGAGGCAACTAAAAACTACGGCACAGAGGTAAATGGAGCTATGTACCGTCTTTGAGAGACACATAGTAACCTCCTCTTCTTGGTCCCACAGAGGTTCAGTAAATGAGCAACAGAGTCCCCAGAGCTCAGAAGATGACCTCCAGCAGCTGGCACACAGGTCTTGTGTCCTCAAGCCCAAGAAAGGAAAGACGAACTTACCACCTACAAGAAGCTGCTTTCCCTTGTCCTCCCCCCTTTCCCCACTTGGGCTATCCTTGTCCTGCACTCCAGTGACAAAGCATGACGTGTTCATTGATGAGGGCCGAAGTAAGCACCTTGTTACAATGGCCCTCTGAAAAAGAAAGCAGAATGTCATGGGCACTTGGAGGCAGAGGGCCCTGCCTAGCTGGTACATGCTAGCGATCCCCAGGATGCTTCTCTGTACATCTGCTAATTTTGGATTGTATCCTGGATATTGTGACCGAGATGTCATAACAACTATGAATTCTTGTATGTTACTCTCAAAAGTGTTCATTTAGTTTTTTGTTTGGACTCAATTCAAATTCCCCACCCCGTCTCCCTAGAAGTAGGCAGCAGCTGAAATGTCTGTTCTGTTCTTTGAGGCTTAGCTGAGCTGAGCTCAGTCTACATGCAGAGCTCCATGGGAGTAGGTGGGGCAGCAGCCTGGGCTGTGGGCAGAGTTGACGCATAGAATTTGCGGCTCCTCCACTGTGGTTTCTTAGCATTTCCTTCCTCTCTTTCCAGCTGCCATGTTCACTTTGGAGTCTGTCCTCTCGTTTCTCAAGCTCATAAGGCCTTGTGTTTCTCTCAGAGTTTTAGACACCCAGCATGGCCCTAACAGAAGCCGGCCCTCACCTGCAAGAGGTCAAAAATGGGAGCTCAACCGGCAACCAGTCCCCTTCCCTTTATCTGAGTTTCTATTTACTGGTATTGGGTCTTTAGAGAGCTCAGCCACTCACAAGCAGATGAAAGCTAAGAATTGAAGCAACTGGCTTTCCTACACTTCAACTAGGTATGCATGGTCTAAATTTTTCTATCTCAGAGGTTTAAAAAAATCTTACCCGTTCATACCAAGATGTTGTTCACTTTCTCTCTTCACTCTTCCTACCCGTCACTCACACCCCCTTAAGAAGGGGGACACTTGGAATTAAAGATTATGGAAGCTGGCTAGATGCAAAGCATGATACTTTCATCCATACAGGTCACTTTTGAGAGTTAAGGAATGTTATTAAAAACTGTATCAAGATGGCCAAAGTCAAATGGCAATGTCCCGGGCAATTGTATTGTTGAGGTTCCTTTGTAGTTCTCCACTACATTTGTTTCCCAGGGTTGCCGTAACAAAGTGCCCCACAACCGAAATGTGTGTCTCACAGTTCTGGGGAGTAAAAGTCTGAAATCATGGTGTTGGCAGAACTATACTCCTTGGAAAACTGGAGGGAATCCTCCTTTGCTCCTTCCTAGCTGTGAGTGGTTTTCTGGCATTCATAGGCATTCCTTGGTATGTAAATACGGACTCCAACCCTCCATGTGAATATGGCTTTCTCCTCTGGCTCTGTCTACATGTGGACAACCTCTGATGCAATCATACCACTTTTTATGTCTCCTTTTTCCATCTGCAGTAGAAAGTTGGTATGAATTCATGCAGTCAGTATGTTTTTCTGATGTAAGGTATAACAACAAAAAAACAGTTGAAGTGCAAATTTAAAATGCTCCTCCTTTTAAAACAGGGGTTCTCAGAGGTAGTTATGGTGTGAATAATCATGATGGTCATGACTGGACCCAATTGCAGGTGTACATATACACTGCACCTTATTATTGCCCAACGATGGTAAATATAAAATATGGTCATCTTTGATGCATCACCAGAATATCATACAATTTAAACAAAGATGAGCTGTAGAAGTGAGAAATCTTATTTTCCTCAGTAAACATGTCAAAAAATAGAGTCCAATGCTCAAGGAGTTTGCATGAGTTGGATATTCCATTTTGGCATAACTAGTTTTTCATTTTTAACGATTGAAGGTCATTCTCATCAGGTAAGAACAAAGGACTTTAACCTCTGGAAACTTAGAATTTTGGAGCAGTAACAGCATTAAAAATGCATCTAATTAGAATATTCATATGACCTAATTATTATTTCACTACCCATCAGTATTATGGCCTGGTTTTATTACTCCATTCTAAGAGTTTTCCTTTTCAGTCTTATGAAAGATTATCTATGTACATTGTACTTATTTAGAACATTCAAACGTACCTCAAAGTCTGAATCTTCTTCACTATCTGCTTGGAGCAATATTTTAACTGAGCAGTTTTACCAATTGATTTTACTGCAGACATCAGATCTAGGGTCATAAGCCCTTGCCCGCAAGAGCAACCTAGATGGCAGAAAGCTTTTCTTTGATCAGCATAGTGTATTATCAAAGCATATTTGAATGCTTGGCCAGTGCACGCATATGTGCACGTGTGCACATGTGTGTGTGTGTGTGTGTGTGTGTGTGTGTGTGTCTGTGTGTGTCTGTGTGTACTGGCATCCTCATTCTTGTATCTCCTTATATTCAGGGAACTCACACATGTGGGTTACTGCCTGGTCCTGTGGACATTCACTTTAAACCCACGCTACAAAAGTTGATTTAAACATCTTGAGAGAAAGACACTCAGAGCAAGGATTTTCTAGAACTTATACAAGTCCAATACCCAACAGAGGTAGAATTAAAGAACTTGCTTTCAAGATACTTTTCATATTTGAATCCCAGGTAATAAGCAATGGGAATTTGGGAGGCAGGAACATGTAGGCGCACAGAGCTTAGATCCGGGGTCAGAGACCTGACTCTGATCATTGCCATCACCCACCATGTATATTTTGGACATTTTACAGGAACTGGTAAAATCTTGAATCTTTCATCTATAAAACCAGAAATTGTGACAACTTCGTTACCGTGATTGTGTGTGAAATGACAGATAGTAATATTCCTTCAATATTATTGGTAATAATAAAAATAACAAAGTTATTGAATTATTGACTAAAGTATAAGATGAATGAAGATGACTAAGTCATTAAGACCCCAGAAGATGTCCTCATAGAGTTATGTTAATACAATTTATGTTTTTTATTTTGCTTGATTTCATTGCAAACATTATTGAGAAACTCTTCTTAAATTAGTTTTATTTTGACCAATGTTGATTTTCCTAGTAAATAGTTGATGGGAATTATATCAGGTTTACATTCCCAACTTATTGGCTTGCAGTACTAGTTCACTTTACAGTAGGTTTGTTTTTCATTTCTGAGTTCTTCAGGGTCAAACTTTCTAACTTCTGTTAGACAGGGAGCCATAGGAGGGAGCCATGACTTTCTTAAGAGTCTAAGTCCTGTCTGCTGTTTCCCTGGGGCAGTCTTTCCCAGATTTGTCTAATATGATGGAGTAAATTGGTTTGGGCTTCTTGGATAAATTCCTCACAAAGCTCCATTGATTTCTAAATGCAGTCCCCTATGATATTGAAAGTACATACAAATTGATTCTTTGACAATTCATTCTAGTATTTTTATGTGTGAATTTGACTATCTATGCATAGTTTTTTTGAAGGTTTTCCTTTTAGCCATTTTTTTTTCTTTTATAAAAGTGTATCTTTTTCCATGTTTTAGCAATCTCTTGGATCCTACATACTTTCCCAAAGATAATTGCTGGAGACCCCACAACTATGTCTTTATAGCCACATTCTTGATAGACTCACAAATAAAAGTTCACTTGGGGCTCACAGATTTCTCAAGTGTCATGCAAATGAAACCTTAATACACACATTCCAGATGATTTCCCAAGAGGGACTTTTTCTACTCTGCATATGGCTGGCTTCACCATATCAAAACGATGTCCCAGCTCAGAAACAATCTGCATGACCTCTGACTAGCCATATGACCTCCACACCATGGGAAAAAAGATCAAAGAACAATTTGATTATCATTTAATCTCACACACAAACATTTTCTACCTCTTGAAGCCCCTAAGAAAACAAGACAAATCACTGAATGTGGCTTTAATACTTGGCTCTAATAGTGTCAATTTAAGGTCGATACTCTCCAACAGTAATTTAGTTAAGTGGTTCTTAAAATCTGGTGCAGAACTAGTTAGACGTGGAAACCATATGGCCTGCAAATTAGCTGTTACTTTTGGACTTGAGTGATGCTAAGTGCCAGCAGAGAGGGAAGTCTGGTGAGATGGGATAGTGACCTGGTCAGAGATAAATACTCTAAGAGGTAGTGATACATTTGAGACGATGAACAGAAATTTAAGCTTGTCCTGGTAAATACAGGTATGGGAAGGAGGGCAGAGGAGGCTAATTTCATTAGATTTAAACTTCTGGGACACAAGGAAAATAATTTTGGAAAATTATTCAAGGAGTAAAAGAACTCAACATTTATTTCAGGATGTGTAAATTTGCTTGTCTTCAATTTATGCTACTAATTTACTTTCTGGCAATTTGTGTATGGAATATGGAATATATATATATGTATATATACATCATATAATCAGGCGCTTTTCTTGTCAACGTGAAACATGGCCAATGAATTCCAAAGATCATAAAAGCTTTAAAAAAGGATGTTTTAAACATAGAATAAATTGTTTGTATTTTAAGGTGACTACATGTAAGACCATAGTGAGAAAGCTGAGTTCATTCTCGCAGTGGGACAGAAAATAGGGAGAAGCCTTCCCAGTGAGCCAAGTGGGAGAGAAGTGTTTCTTCAAGATGCCATCTCCACCATTGTGGTGGGATAGACTACAGCTGCCATGTGACCCGATCGCATCAGAACTGCCATATGAAAGAAAGATTCCGTGTGTTATCCCAGATTGAAGCTCAGCTTATTTTCCTGATGCAAAACTAGTTGATGTGATCTGAGAATATCAACTATTCTAGGAATCTGAATTTGTTTTACATCGACAAAGGACACCAAGACAAACAGATACAACAAAGGGAAAGTGAGCAAATTTTTCAGATAAAAAGAGTATAAATCCATTTTTCCAAAGCATGACTTCAAAATTAACTATGTAGACCCCTGCAGGGACAGTCCTCTGATGGCTGAGAACTGTGTGTTTAGTGAATTTATGTGCATCTTATTTTTTGTAATAGTTGCACTTGCCCTGTTCTTTTTTCCCCTACTTTGGGGATGGCCCATGGAGGCTGAAAGAAGGATCCCTCAAAGGGAAATGTGCACAACTGGTTACCCATTTGGCAATTGGGGACGAAGAGGTACATGCTAAACAGAGCTTAAACTAGCTTAATATAAAATGAGAGTTTAATGCCTCCCAGAGAAGAAATAGCATCAGGCATCACTAAACCAAGGGTTCTGACGTTATCAGTGCGTAACTCTGTCTCCCCATCTCTCCCCTCCCTGCTTTCCGGTGGATATATATGCACATGTTCTGTACATCTCTCCCGTCTACATTGCGATTCGCAAGCCTCTTCTTTCTCAGTTTACCCCTGCCATCTTCCTGCCCCACTCCCCCACCTACTCTTGCACCATGGTACCCAGTGAACACAGAGATCGGATGGAAACCTTTCCCAGGGCTCACCACTACCCTGTGAGCACTTCCACATACTAGTCAGCCCCCGTTTGAGGATTCCCTTCCAGATCACAGCTCCCTCTTCACAACACCATAAATATTAGAATCTTAGCTTTAACTATGAAGTTAATTAGTTAGTTATGAATTTTTAATTCATGTCCAGTGTCAATTATTAAGTAAAAATGAATATATAACTATATCCTAACCATAAAGGAAACTGTGAAAGACATTATGATTGGTTTACCCAATATTTATTGCCCCTCTTCTTCCAGTTCTAAGGAAACTTCTATATTACTTGAGCAGACATGTGTTCAGCTAACAATCTCAATTTTCCAGACTCCCTTCTACCTAGCAGTGACTATATGACATAGTTTTGTCCAATAAGAAGTAATCAGATTTTTTGGGGGGTGGAGGGGACTTCTGGGAAAGCCACTATTTTCTCTGATAAAAAACGGTCAGACTTAGCTGGCGCACTCTTTTGGCTCTTTCTCCCTTTCCTTTTTGCTGCTTGGAATATGGATGTGATGCCTAGAGGCATCGCAGCCATTCTGTGAACATGAGAATGAAAGTCATACATTAAGGATCACAGATCAGAAAGGTAGGAGGAACGTGCTTCCTTAGTTCAGTTTGGCAGTACTCTTCTCATCCAGAATGTGTACCTCGTCCCTTGGTATTGTCTGTGGAGAAAATGTATTTTATTGCATCACTTCATTCAATTTTGTATTGCCTATAGCCGAGAACTCTGATACAATGTACAAAATAATCTAAGGAAAAGTGGAATTCCAGACATCTTAATTATCATCATGAAAGACAGCTGCCGAATATATCCATAGACACTTCTTAGAAGATAAATCAGGAAGGAACCACAGAGCTACATAGACATAGGGTGATCACTATCTACTCAATTTTTCTTTAAACTCACCCTGATTGCTTTTAACCTTTTGTATTTCACACACACACACACACACACACACACACACACAGATATTCATCTTTTTAAAATTTATTCAAATTCAATTAGCCAAGGTATCATCATTGGTTTTTTGATATAATGTTCAATGATTTATCAGTTCAGTATAACACCCAGTGCTCAGATATTCATCTTATTTTCTATTGATACAATAGTCTCAACCTATTTCACTGGTCATTATAATTACAAGTTTGGTGAAAAAGATGTTAGAAAAAAACAGTCAACCTTTACCTTCATTCTCTTTTAGAGAAATCAAAGAGTAAATGACATGCCCAAATCAGAAAGAACTAGTATTCTCAGCAGTTATCTTTATTGTTACATGGCTAGACTGCATAATTTTCTGTCTCATCTTCTTAAACACAAATTGTAGAGATCAGTGAACATTGATAACTGAGGCATGAAATGGAGGCCATTTTTACCTGAATTATCCATTTCAGCAAATTACCATCTTTGACAGTAACTGCATGATTACAAAATTTCTTCTTCAATTTGATCTAGATAATCAGACTTCATAAGAAGTCAGTATGAATTGATCTGTATGAATATAAACTGTTATAAATGTTTAATATCTTAACTCATAAACCAAATATTTTATCAGTGTTTTATGTGCTACAATCACATAAGAACTAATCAGAGCGGCTTCTGTACTCGAATTAGGTAAGCAATTTTTTTCATTCTCAAAACAACATGAATCAGACATCGAAGAACTTTTTGCCATCTGGCCTTTCGTTTTTTCTCATACATGCCTCCTCTTTTCTAAGAATCATGTGTGTGTGGGCTGAGGAAGTAGGATGTAGAGCAGCAAAGTGGGGATTTTGTTCCTCTCCTTTTTGTCTTGGAATCCCAAACTCAAACCTGTTCATGAGAAATACATGCAAAATAAGAACCTCAAGGTTTGAAGAAAACAAATAGTTAATGAACAAAAATGAAATCTGTCAGGTCTTACTTTGTAAATGTTACATGTGTGAAGTGTCTAAAAATAAGAGTATCATTTCTTACATGGTTACAGTTGACTAAATATAAACTTGGAGGTTTGCCTAATTATCTGACACAGACACAAAGAAAACAAACACTACAACAGTATTCCTATTTGTAATATAGTGTCACAGGCAATATAAAATTTTATGACAGCATGAGCTCCATTTTTGTCAACTTGGGTGAGGAAAATAAGCCCATGGGGGCAATCCTTGCTTTGCCTACCCGATATTCATTATTCCCTTCTTTCTTATTAACAAGAGTCTCTTGTCTGGAGTGAGGGACGTGTGTGACATGCTCCCAGCTAAAATACTCATTCATCCTTCCTGTGTGAGTGGGAGACACACAACCAGACAATCAGGCAGTCATGCCCAAATGGAGCCACCAATGCTCATGGGAAGAAAACTATGCCTTTGTGCTTTTCCTTGTCCAGAATGTGAACTGTTTACTGTCCTGTCACCTGACGCTGGAAGCCACGTGCTGGAATGGAAAGTCAGAAGGACCCTGGTTCCCTGAGCAATTGGACTACACCGCTGGACTTCGTATCATTTGAGGAAAGTAACCCTACTGTGTTCACATCAATCTTAGGCGTATTTGGAACTAACAGCAGTGACAGCCTGATTTGCATACCCTTCCTCAGGAATGCAGGCATTATTGGCTTCAGGAAAACAAGCCATCTTGGTGGATCACAATCTCAAATAAAAGCTTGGATTTCCCGATTGCTCAAGTAGTGTTCTAATTGTATTGTCAGGTAGAGGAAGGAGTCTCAGAGAAAGGAAGCTCCTATGGTTTCTGCTTCTACAAGCTACTACCTTCTTCCACACACAGGAGGTGCTCAGTGAAGGCAGGTGGCCCCACCAAACCCCTACCTCTCTAGAAGTCTCAGAAACCCCATGGGTGGGGCCCCTGCCTCAGGGGGTGATCTAGATAAAGCCTGCATTTATTCATCATCTGGAGAGCAGTGACCCTCAGGGTGGGCTCTTGGTTAGGTCAAGGCCGTATATGGCCGAGCAGGGATTGAGCCATCGACTGTGTGGGAAGATGGAACCTAGGGACCCAGAAGGGATGTGAGGGAATCAGGTGGGAGGAGGCCAGCCACAGCTCCAGGTGGTACAAGAAGGCAGCCGTAAGACCTGTTATCCATGAGGCCAAAGGTTGGGGTTGGGGACCTAGTTTTGGATCTGTGACCACTGCCCAGGCCTGGAATGCCCAGGAACAAAGGGAAGGAGGTGGCCTGCAGAGAGCTGCCCTTCTGGCAACTAGTTAATAAAACACAAACAACAAGTGTCTAGTCACACACAGAGAGTGGACATTGTTAGATTCTGATCCAGGGTCTGGGGTCACAGCTACACTAGGCATACAATGTCCTCAGGGACAGCAGGGCTGGAGGAGAAAGAGAGTCAGTGCATGGGAAGAAGAACACACAGGGTTCTCCCAGCTTGGGACATGAAGTCCCAGTGAGGATCCAGGACACTGGGAAATGCTGAAGGCGGAACCGAGGACAGTACTTTAGGGGTGGTGGGTGGGTGGGGATAGGGAGCCATGTCTATAAAAGGGAAGCGAAGATATGTTTGAGGATGGAAAGCCCTTGCAAGGGGTGTGAAGACGCTTCAACCCCCTGTGTAAAAGAGAGGGTTCATGGAATTATTTTCTTTAAAAGCTTGGAAAAGGAATATTTTCTTTGTGGAATAACCACAGCCTAAACCTACCCTTCTTATTCTTTAGGGTGTGTAGAGTGATAGTACCAATGTTAGGGTTTAGGAAGACTTCCTAGATGACTTTGTAAGAGTCTGGGAGGGACCCTGGAGGCAGTGAGGCTGGGAGGTCAGCCGCATCTTCCAGGCAGGAGTGGAGGGAGCTGGGGTGAGGGCAGCTGTCTGACAAGAGCTGAAAACAATCCCTTGTTTAGTCCAGATTTCTGCATAGCATTGCTTTTCACATTTAGATTATGTAACTGTAAAGAAAGAGTAATGTCGGTGGTCATGGGCATTGGGGGCTGATGAGACAGCCCTGCTGTTCATTTCTGCACCTTGCCCCCCACCATCCAATACTGTCCCCAACTGAGACCAACAGGAGGAACAGACAGACAATCATCAAAGTCCACCCAAGTCAGAGAGACTGGAAGCACCTCACAGTTCACTATGAAGTAAGACCACAGTCTCCTTGACTTGAGGACTGACTAAAAGCAGTAACACAGCTTCACTGAGAAGCAAGGGAGAGCAATTGTCCTAGAATGAACCAGTAACACACTTAGTCTGAGTTAGACCATAATTCATGGCCCTACTACTGTTCACCTAGCCCAAAAGCTGGGGCTATGATGATGCTAATATTTTTTTAGTGACAATATTGTGATTTTTTACTATACACGGAGCTAATTTTATTTATCCTATATATACGTATGTAGACTTAAAACAGTGTATATTTCATTGGTAAACAAAAAATTCAAAAGATTCATATCAATCTTTAGAGTGTTTACAAAACAATAAGAAGTTGACATAATAATAAGGAAATGAACGAAGTATGAAAATGTAAACACCCAAATATACAAAGGGTCAATAGCTATGTGGAAAAAGAATCAAGTCTTACAGGGATTCAAAAAAAAAGAAAAGAAAAGAAAGAAGACCATTTCTCACATACCATGTTGGTGAAGACAAAAGAGACTGAAAATATCCTGACATCAGCTTTAGCCCTTTTGTACACTTCTAGGATTATAAACGATTATAACATTGTCAGGGATAATTGGCAAACTATTTTAAAAGCCTTAAAAATGTGCTTGGCATTTACCCATCTCTGAAACATAGCAGAATTCCAAGAGGAGTAGGCAGTGAAACAGGAAGATGATATTTACTCCCATCTCAATGGTGCTCCTCGCTAGAGAGAAGAACATGGTGCCACTGAGAAAGAAGGATCAAGTTTGGGGTCGGAGGAAATGTGATGTATTCATTGGATACAGCTACATCAAGTCAGCAGGGTCTTACATATGGTAGTTGGTGAACTGTGTGTTGGGAAAAAAGAGAAATATGAGTGATTTGGGGAGTAGTGGTGAAGAAATGGAGAGAACAAACATTGGCAAGTTTTTGGTGGGAAATGAGAAATAGTAATGGGAGGAATATATAAAGCCAAGGACATTTTTTTTAAATGATAGGAGACTCTTGAACATTTTACATGCTGATGAAGGGACAAAGAAGGTGAGGTTGAATATAGAGCAGAAGGAAGATGCTTGCTGGATCAAGGTTGCTGAGGACTGAAGAGGTGGTCTAGATGAGTCTGCAGGATGGATACCTGGGGAGGAACTAGCTTAAGTCAGGAACACCTGCTCCCAATGGACAGGACAGTAGAAAGAAATGGTGAATAAAATGAAAGCAACTCTGTACTGAATTGGTGATGTCTGACATAGACCCAATAATGGCTAAATTCCCAGTGACGGTAGAAAGAAGAGCTTCTGCAGAAATGAAAGGTAGAATTTTAGGAGAAAGGAAAACACTCAAAATAATCCAGAGAGTGGAAAAGTGAGTGTGTTATAGTTTAGAGACTCAAATGGCCTGGAAGAGAATGCAATTTCATTTTATTCTGGGATGTTTATTTTATTTTATTTATTTATTTAGAGAAGGGGAAGGGACAGAGGGAAAGGGAGAAAGAGAATCTTAAACAGGCTCCACGCCCAGTGCAGAGCCTGATGTGGGGCTTGACGCAGGGCTGGATCACACGACCCTGAGATCATGACCTGAGCTGAAATCGAGAGTTGGATGCTTAACCACCCAGGCGCCCTGATGTTTATTTTATTTTATTTTATTTTTTGTTTTTTGGTATTTGTTTTTTATTTGTTTTTTATTCTATTTTTTATTTTTTTATTAAGTTCAGTTAGCCAACATACAGAACATCATTAGTTTTTGATGTTTATTTTAATCTAAAGATAACTTCTCTTAAATATTTGCCTTCTTTACTGTAAAATACACCATTTATTTAAATTCACAATTTTAGCAATGATTTTGAATGAACATAGAAAGAAACTGTCCTCTGAATATAATATGACCTCTGTATCTACCACATACTATTTTTGTAAGAATCTAGTAGAGTTAGATTTCTATCCTGGCTCATAAAGCCCAGGGGTTTCATAAGACAAATACATGAGACTAAAAAACGAGCAAAAGGACAAACTCATGATGATATAATTGAATACTTACTTTTGATTTGGAGGAAAAGCTTCCAGTCATTTCTATTCCACATCCTTCCATATTTATAAAGGGCAGAGAGAAAGATGTTTAAAAGAATAAGGAAAAAGCTAACTTTATAAAAGTATATAAAAGTATAAAAGTATTACTCATACTTTACTGAGTACGTATTCTCTATTTTATATCTTACTAGAAATAATCTCAATGGTTGATTTCTGATCTTTTAATCCAGTTGCTAATGAGTTGGAAACTCAATGTTTCAATGTCTCTTGATAATCTCCATTTTTGTCACCCAATTTCTTGATCATATTAGTATGTGTATGTATATAATTTAAAGTTTGTGTCTCATAACTTTAATATCAATATTTGGATTTCCCATGAGTCTCTGTTTTCTTTTTTTCTCTTTGCTTTTCCTGTCATTTGGTCTTATTTCCTGGTATGTTAAGTAATTTTTAATTTAATGCCAGACATATTTTAAAATGTTGTAAAGATAATTTGCTATCGTCCTTAGAGAGGATCTATTTTTATTTCTTTTTTTTTTTAAGATTTTTTTTATTTGACAGAGAGAGAGCATAAGTCGGGGGGAGCGGCAGGCAGAGGGAGAGGGAGAAGCAGACTCCACGCTGAGCAGGAAGCCCGATGCAGGACTCCATTCCGGGACCCTGGGATCATGACTTGAGCCTAAGGCAGATGCTTAACTGACTGAGCCACCCAGGAACCCCTATTTTTATTTCTGATAGGAAGATAACTCATCATTAAGCATCAATTTCCCCTAGAGACATTTGTGAATTAAAATTTAGAGCCCAGGGGCGCCTGGGTGGCCCAACCTCTAATCAGTCAATCCGTGGTCAGGACCCTGGGACCACGACCGGAGCCGAAGGCAGTTGTTTAATCACATGGGTAATTTTAATTTGCGTCTAGAATTACACATGGGTAATTTTAATTTGCGTCTTTAGTAGAAGACAAACTACATACAGTATCTCCTTATAATTGTGCTGTTCAGCAGAGAGAATAAAACCATGAGAAGAAACAAAATCAGATTTATTTGGGGGGGTAATTTCATATTATCTATAGAACCAAGGCTCCTCAACATGCTCTATTTTACCCCCAGTAGTTGAAGTTACCTAAATTTAAAGGGCCCAGAGGGAAGATAAACGCACTTGGCATCACTGATCCTAAGCAGAGTGGTTTAAGGTTTGCTTGGTTCTGACCAATCTGAAAACATGGAAGAGAAGTTGAGATAATTCATTCTCTGGCTCTTCCTTTCTCAAGAGTGCCCCTCAGGGTGGGCTAAGTGTCCCAACAAAGTCAGTCTTGGGAATTTGGAAGCCTTATTCCTTGTACCTTAGGGGGGTTTCATGAAATTCCTGGTAAGAAGGAAAACCATGAATCTCCATGGAGTTGATTGATTCTTACTTATTTGCTGTTTTGGCCACAATTCGAGATCTTAAGACACATGAAAGTGATATGAAACTTGACTAGTGCTGCTGCTAGGATCAATGCATTGCATGTGAACTGGCTGATGGGCAGTCTCTTCATGGTAGCACCTAGCAGTAGCACTGCTCCTATTATTAATGCCATAGAGCAAACTAGAGGTTAGTTTTATGTGTGCCTAGGTGAATGAAAGATACATTACAGCAAGAATCAATCACAGGATAAGTTGAAAAGGAAGGAGTATATGGAAACTTTTACTGGGAGAAGATCACCAAGAGAACAAGGAATTACAGACGGCTTAAGCACCTCGTATAAGAAAATATGCATCCTTCCGCCCTGTCCAGCTCCCCAGAAGGGAGTGCCATGAGTGCAGATAAAGCTGGAGGAGGGATAATTGGGTTTCTGTTAATAATGCAGAGGCAATAACAAGCTTAAATGTGGTGATGACTAAAACCTGAAGACATTTATCGCAGACGCTGCTAGATAGCCAATTTACTTTAAAATCTTGCATGATTTATGCATATAATTTATGCATCTATAGAAGAAAATTCTCTTTCCTCACTCCCTTCCTTGGCAAACTAGTCATAATGCTATTATTAGTATATCAAGATTATATAGAAATATCTTATGAACCCCTATTTAAAAAATGGTATGAAAACCTGCCATTTATTGTAATGTTTTCCCCCTAAAAGCAAATAATAAACAAAAGAAAATAAGATAAAAATACAAATAGAAGTGTGGGTAATATAACTACAGGATATATTTAACATATTAGAAGACAACATATAAATATCTCTACAAAATAAATGTAGGGAAACTAGAAAAGTAGAAGTGGCAAATGAAAATGTATGATAATCCTGCTGAAGCATCATCACAAAACCTTATAAACTAAAAATTATTATGATAGAGTTATGATGACAGTAATTCACGTTTGAATAAATGAAATGATACTATTGAGTACAATAATTACCAATAACCTCTCTTAGCATCACCTAATACTTTGTTTGTATTTGTTTTTGAAAAATTGTCAGAATTTGGTTATTTTTTCCTTTGAGGAAAATGGAGACTTATCCAATCACTTCAAAACTTATTTGCAAACCACTGTCAAAGGCATTAGTCCGGTGGAATCTTTTCTTTGCAAAGATTCATGTTATTTCCTCTTGCTTATACCATTTTTTCCCCCTCCATATAGGGAGGTGACCCATGCTGACTGGCTGTCATTTAAGCAAACCATCCTGGCCATTCTACCTCGAAATAAATCTCTATTCCACCTCCTTCCCTTCCTCTGGGTCCAGTCTTCCGTCCTCACATCTCTGTGGCCAGAATGTTGTCCTCCCTCCTCCCCTCCCAGCAGTGAGATACTGCCCTCCCTCTCTCACACTGGTATCCAGAAAGCCATCCTCACTGATCCACCTTCACCCACCTGCTCCCTTCCTGTGTGCTCTGTGCAGAGCAGCCGAGTGACCTTGCTACCTTGTGACTGGATCCTGTCATTCCCCTACTGTGAGCCCTTCATGGATTTCCACTGCAAGTGTGCTAAGATAAATAATCCCTCATGGGCTCTTCAAGGCCATGCATGACTCGGCCCAGCCCTCTCATTGCCCCCAACTCTTGACACTCCCTCTTATGCTGTTCCCCCCTACCTATATTGCCCCTGCCTGCCCCACCCACTTCCCTTCCACCCATCCTGCCCATCATGTAAACATCATCCTGGCTGAGATTTCCAGACCCCAGTCAAAATCAGAGCCCCTGCACCAGCTATTCCTTCTCATAACTGCCCAGCGTTTTCATTTATAAGACTTATCACAATACAATGTACAGCTAAAAATTTGTTTCTTTTCTTGTTTGGTCAATGACTGAGGGTTCTCTGAAGGCAGAGTAATGTTCTTTTTGTTCATACAGGTGGCTGTCCTGACTGTCACTGGCCTAGTCCAGTGTAGAGTCTGCTAAAGAGTTAGTTGACACAATGCATGGTGTGGAGCGCTCAGTGATGATGTTCCAGATTCCTCAAGAGAACCCCTAGAAAATTACGAAAAGTCAGAATATTTTTACAGTTGTTGCCTGCTTTTCATTTACATTATAATTTCTCTTTGATTCTCAGAATAAAATCAGTATCTTTCGTGTGCACACACGTGTGTGTATTTAAAAGTGCTTTCGTTCATTGCATCTTACAAACATCTGTGGGAAAAGAAATGGACATTTATGCCCATTTCACTGATGTCCCAAATGCAGTTGTTTGTGTCCATGTGCAGTAAGTTTCTTTACAGCAGTGACCTGCAAGTGAGTAAATACTGCTCGTCGTTTAATTCATTCTTTGCTTCCAACATCAATACCATATTCTCAATGCCCTAATACAGGAGGAAGTGGGATCACCCACGCAGCCTCTACAATGTCTGAGATCCTAGAAGTCTATGACATTCAAAAAACAGAAAAAAAGAAAAAGAATGATCGCTCTGCTGGGCACTCTGAATACTATATCACGTTTAGTTCCTTCAGCAATGCAAAGTAAACAATCTCCTTTAGAGATGAGAAAAACCAAGTCAGAGAAATGACTGAAGTTGCCCATAGCCATACTTGTTAGGGTTAGAATAGGAAGGCAGGTGTCCATGACTTAGTCTAAAGCCAATACTTACTCCTTTTTTTAAAAAAAAATTAATACTGTATTTATTTATTTATTATTTATTTATATTTAATACATCCAAAGTATAATCATTTCAACATGCAATTAGTATAAAAATTATATGAGTTATTTTACACCCTTTTTTCATATTTTACCTTTATATCTCATGTGTATTTTATGCTTACGAGCACATTTTTGTTTGAACTAGGACAGTTCAAGTGTTCAGTAGCTACGTATGGACAGTGACTGCCTTATAGGACAGTGCGGGTCTGTTGTGCAAAAGAATTCATACAAACTTCTAAATTGTTATAAGCCACATGTCAGGCCTATGATAATAAGCTTTCATGCGTGTAAATCATTCAGTTGAACCCAATGCATTTACAGTGAATCAAAGAATGATTGCATAAAGCACTTGATTTCCACATGTTCTGTAGCTATGCCCTTAGATTTTTTTAGCAGTGCTTACTGGTTTATCTGCATATTAATGAAGATAACTTATATTTTACTTGAGCGAGAATGATTGGTTTTGATGTGAAGTAAAACAAGCTTGAATAAGGCAATCAGATCACATCTTCAGTTGACTTGTTTTCATCTTTTTCTGTACGCAAAATCTGACCTTCAAAGAACTACTGATCTTACAGGGACTGGACATAGTGTAATAATTTGGTAAGTTAACAAAATTCAGAAAATGCTTCCTGAAAATCTATGTAAACATAAATATTATTGCTTATTGAATGTTTTGAGAGTATAGTTGTTACTGGTTTCTTCTGTCATTATATTGGACTTGCATCAAAAGAGTAAAGTGACTCTTTACTCCAATATATTCCCATATTAATCAAAAAAGCAATATCGTTTGTTGCCATGTCTTGTCATTTGGTATGGCCCCTTTAAATACCAACGACACAGCTATCAGGAGATCATCTGATAATATACCACTTTATTGAGAAAATTTTTTCAATTCAGTTCAGGAATAGTTCTATGCATCAAGTACCAGATGGGCATGTTCATTTATAACAATGGCCCACGTTATAACAATTCTGTAACAAAGGAATCACAGAAGGCGGTGATGGATCAGAAGACGGGGCACTCATTCTGGCTGTAAGGGAGGCTCCAGATGAACTTACACAGCTGCTGCATTTTAACTGGAGGGAACTGGAGAGGGGAAGGGCATGAGCTGGGGAGGGGGGACAGCCAGCCAGAGGGTTCACCAAGTCTGTTCATACCATGAGATGGTGCGAGCTAAGCTGGAAGAGAGCTGGGCACCAGACTACAGGGCGTCTGGAGTGTCCTGTGGAGGGTGCCAGAACATTCAAGTTTGAGAACCACAACTGTAAGGAAGATGGCTTCTGCCTTGGTCCTCTCCGGCCACTAAAATGCTGCTGACAGAGAGCATTGATTGTGTTTCTCTCTGTTTCAGGTGCTCTTGTCAGAACACTGCATTTCGTCCTACACCCCCGTGAATTAAGTACTGATATTATCCTCACATGAAGGGAGAAAACTGGCAGTTGGTACAACTTGTCTAAGTCACAGAGCCAGGACGCCAGCACAGGTACCTCTTATCCCAACATTCGGCTTTCGTCTGCCAGGACACCTATATCCTTGGTCAGTGTGGTTCCCTCGGGCTGGACTGAGCCCACCTCACATGGTGAGAACCAGTTTCCCTCAGGCAAAGTTTATACTGCACTGGGTCAATCATATTCATGTTAAAATGGCTCCATATAAAAAAGAAACTGTTGGTTATGATATGGATTTCTAGTCCCTCCTCACTGTGGCGCTGGTGAGAACCCTTAGCCAAATTGAATTAAGAAATTGTCTCTATTCTGGTGGTCCGACTGGGGTTTGGTTTCCACGGACCCTCTTCTGTTTTCCTGTGAGAGTATATTACCCAAGTTCTCCAATGTTTGGATTTCAGGACCACTTCATATTCCTAAAAAGTTAATGAATCCTCCCAATCAGCTTTTGTTAATAAGCGTGATGTCTACTGCTAGTTGGCCAGGTTATGAATGCAGCACAAATAATCACATTTGTTAATATAACTATCAATCTCCTAAGAACATTTTTAAACATTGGAAAATGATCAAGCTCACAATGGCAGTCACAAAGTTTTCCAAAATTCTAATTTTCACTTGGAAGCTCAAATTCTGGGGCGCCTGGGTGGCTCAGGCGGTTAAGTGTCTGCCTTTGGCTCAGGTCATGATCCCAGGTCCTGGGATCAAGTACCGCATCAGGCTCCCTGCTCGGCGGGAGACCTGCTTCTGTCTCTCCCACTCCCCCTGCTTGTGCTCTCTCTCTCTGTCAAATAAATAAATAAAATCTAAAAAAAAAAAAAAAAAAAGAAAGCTCAAATTCTATCCTTGGAAACAAATATTGTCAGTTGTTTCTTTTGGAGCAAAAGCCTTATTTTATTCATTTAAAAAAAATATCTGCCAAATATCTATGTTTGAATAACCGTAGTTGGTCTGTCAGTTATTTCTTCATATATAAAAGGTGTTCTGTAGAAAAAATAGCTACCATGTAATTTAGTTTGTAATTGAAATAATAACACAAGTGATTTTTCTTGAGATAACCATTACATTTCTCATTTTAACGCCCAAAACATTTTTTTAAAGAGGATATATATACTAAAGGGCTGAGATTTGGTAATATTAATAATTTTGACTTCTTCATTTAGGACATTCTTTTTTTTTTAAAGATTTATTTATTTATTTATTTATTTATTTGACAGAGAGAGACACAACGAGAGAGGCAACAGAAGCAGGGGGAGTGGGAGAGGGAGAAGCAGGCTTCCAGCTGAGCAGGGAGCCCGATGCGGGACTCGATCCCAGGACCCTGGGATCATGACCTGAGCCGAAGGCAGACGCTTAACGACTGAGCCACCCAGGCGCCCCCATTTAGGACATTCTTGAGTATAAGCCTTCACATTCAGTGAGAGCAGGTGGCAGGGAGAAATACGCGATCTGCGAGCACGGTCTGCACCCTGCTCTGATGTGTGTGTGTACTTTCACATCCTCAGTGAAAATCCCAACACATTTTTTTCTGAAATAACCTCTGAGGATTAAAAAAGTCATTCAATACTTCGAATATCTTAGCACCATGTAAGTTTCATGTGGAGAATTTGCATACTAGGGAATCCCTCGGTAGACAGTTCCCTTCAAGTTCCCTTAGGTGCACACACAAAGAACTGTATTCCATTTAACGGTTTCCCCAGACAAGCCCCGTCTGCCATGCACAGAAATATCGTATGACCTAGACTCCTCCGCTTCTGCTTCAAAGAATCACTAACCCAACTGAACATAGGATGCCATAAGAGCAAGATAGAATCACGTGTTTGATCTAAACTTGAACTTTGCAGGGATGCAGTCGAAGGAGTCCTCAACTTTGTTTTATGATTGGGTTTTATTCAATTCTCTCTCCTCCTGAGTGCATTTTCTGCTTATTCATTATGCCATACTAATGTGCAGGTTGCTCAGAATAACTGAAACTCTTTGTCATATATATATACATATATATATATGTACATGGCATGTGTATATATATATACACACACTCCACTGAGAAACTCTCACTTCCTGGATGGCAGGGAGTCACTTCTGATACCACCTCATTAAGCCAAGTCTCAGGTCCCCTGCTCTTCCTGTTGCTGACTTCTGCCTTTGTTTCATTGAGAAATTCTGAAGATTAAGTGCGACATCCAGGCACAGTCCTTAGCGCTGTGCCTGGCCTATGCTCAGCATGTAATTTTGTATCCACCGTTACTGTCTCTTTTTCATGAAAATATAAAGATTGCTGCTCTCATCTCTTTATGGAGTCAGCACAGCTTCTTTGTGACTTCTACAGAAGGGGTCTCGTGTTTTGTGTGTCATAGCTTTTCTGCCCTGGACATGCATGTATCTGGTCTTCCTGTTACCAGGTATCATGCAACTTAGATTAATATTTAAGTATATAAACTCCAACGCCATACATCTTACTTTATTGTATTCAGAATTTATATTAAGCTATAAATGTCACCTCTGCAAAATCACAGCGTTCCAAAAATCTATTAAAACATTTATGCCATAATATCCAAATTGTCTAGTGTTTTTCTCCATTTATGAGAAGTGTTTTTCAATGCATGCAATGGAAAGGCTTTTAAATCAAGAATTCAATTATAAATGTTTAATAGCAATAATATATGGATGAGACGATTGCTTGTCAGTTTGATTTGTAAACCATTCTGAGGCACGGTTTCTAACCACATCGAGACTTTGATTGCATCTCACTAAACCAGGACTTCTGAATTTGGCTAAGTTACAAATCATCATATTCTTGGTTTGAAAAACTTTCATTGCTGCCAACAAATGCATTCTATATAGAAGGTAATTTCAACTAGAAAGTAAATTTTCCTCTAATAGTGTCCTCTCGTAACATCCAGAATAAATTTAGGTCTTCTATGATAAATGTTGAAGTAAATTTTATTAAATTGGTCGATTTTCTGTCCCATTTTCTGTAGTTTCAAATTCACCAAACGGATATTTCTTTCGCTCCTTTCCAACAATGAGAAAGAACCTCTCATGTAAAGGCATGCCCTTGTGCTGGCCAAGAAATGTTTTGGCAGAGACCGAGAGCTGACATATGGTGTAGAAGGCAGCATTTTACCAGGTGAGTGGTTTGACTGAGAAGCATCTCATCAAAACCCTTCCCTCCGATGGGCCACCTGTCAATTCATTCTGAGCTACAGGGGCTGGGCATCCTTCTGTTGGCTCCAAGCTACTGAGGAGAAGAATGATAAAGACCTTGATAGGAAGAAAGGAAGACATTTTTTTTGCCTGTCCCAACGAAGAAGCTACTCTCCCCAATCTCATGCTTTGTGGCTCCACAGAGCAACTATCCCCCCTCATCGGCCTTCCTCTTGCCCAGGTGACTGGGTGCCAGCAGGTGGGCTGGTTCCCTCTTTTGCCAGGTTCTTCCAAAACATCTGGTCTGAACCCAGCCAACCAGGAATAATGTACACTCTCTGTGTGACTGGGAAAATCACTTCTCTCTTCCAATTTCTTCTTTCCAGGAGCCACTTAGAGTGGCTGTTGGGAGGTGTGTTTTTTTTTTTTTTTTAGATTTTATTTATTTGACAGAAAGATTAGCAAGAGCAAGAACACAAGCAGGGAGTGGGAGGGAGAAGCAGGATTCCCGCGGAGCAGGGAGCCCAACATGGGACTCAATCCCAGGACCCCAGGATCACAACCCCAGCCGAAGGCAGACGCTTAACGACTGAGCCAGCCAGAAACCCCTGTTGGGGAGGTTTAATGGGAGAAGGAAGTGTCTGGGGATTACAATTCTTTCCATTCCCCTCCTGAGTCTCTCCTGCACTCTCTACCTCCCCCTGTGGGGGAAGACGGAACTGCTCCCCAGTCTGTTTCACTAGGGACAAACCCCAGGAAGGCCCTTCTGCCTGGTGCTCTATATGCTTTGCGATACTTAAAAGACAGAAGCCCTAATGGAAAACACAGATACAGACAGCACATTTTTTCATGGCAGACGTGTCTTCTGGTGCCTCCTGTCCCAGCACAGGGCATCCTGTCTAGTCCAGGTGCCTGCAGTCAGGCAGTGAGCCTCCGGGGAGACACTGAGGAAAGAGAACCCAGTCACGGGATATCCTGCCTGCGGCCCCTGCCCCCAGCAGGTGCAGAGGACCGAACCACACCGCCACGACACTCCGGCTATTCTGGTGCGCCATGAAGGGAAATCTGGGCACAGGAAGCTGGAAACAATGAGAAGAGTTGAAGATCCAGAATCATGTACATTCTTTCTTCCATTTAAACGATGGCTGGATCACTCTTTTCTAGCAGAAGCGTTACGTCTTTTTTTTTTTCATGGATTTCCCAGAGAGCGATGATGTGCGTGTACATGGCTGTGTGTCTTATTCCTACACAAAAAACGCATATCAAAAGTGATTCATTAGTATTTAGCTTAAGGAGATTTGAAAGGAAAATGTCACCTTTCATCCTAGTATCTGGTTTGATTTTAATGTGAATTCCAAAAAGCCAGCATCATAACTAAAGTCATAACCCTTTGCTCTGTTGAAACTTTGAGCGGTTGACCCAGTGAAAATCTGTCACCAGGAACATTTTAATTTAAACATATTGCTGTAAATTCCACTTCCTGATAGACCTTTGTGCTTCTGTTGTAGTTCAAAGTTCTCACACCTCTTTCATGTAAATTATTTCATGTAAATTATTCCAGTCCAGCCTCCTGAAGGAAAATTACTTTTTTAAGGTCATGTGGCCAGTAATTTTTCAAGTGGGATTTAGAGTCCAGGTTAATATTTTACCAGTAAACTATGTTGTATAAACTAGGTAATGTAATTAACATTGAAAGTAGGCAGCTTACTTTTTAATTAATTATAAGTTTCTGAGTGTTCTGGAGAAATAATGTTGCTAATTAAAAATATAAACTGATTTTTCTAGATTTCACATGCAAGTGAAACCTTACACTATTTGTCTTTCTGTGACTTATTTCGCTTACCCTCTCAGTCCATCCATGTCACAAACAGAACAAACAAAAAATAGAAACAGACCCATAAATACAGCGAACAAACTGATGGTTGCTGGGGGTGAAGGGGAGTTGAAGGTACAGGCTTCTGGTTATGAGAAGAATAAGTCATGCGGGTGAGAGGTACAGCATGGGCCCTTTAGTCAAGTGTATTGTGTAGCGTTGTATGGTGGCAGACGGTAGCTGCCCTTGCGGTGGATAGAGCATGACGTATAGAGTTGTCCAGTTACTATGCTGGACACCTGAAAGTAATGTAACATTGTGTGTCAACTATATGTCAACAAAAAATGAAATAAACTAAATGAAGTAAAATGTAAACTGAAAGAAATCAAGTCATATCACATGGGATATAGAAAATCTATATTATCTTCAATCTCTGTTGTTTTGGAAACCTATTTGCTGTCAATGGTGGACAGCTGTAGTATTTTGCTTATACCAGGAGGTGCCCACTTCCAGATCTTTCCATCCTGTTTCCCTGTTTGAGAGCCTTGGGGTAGGTCATCTGTTACCTGCACCTCCCCCCCCAGTGGAGGATCCATGTCATTGCACAGTGCAAGGCAGTGCTGTCTGTGAGCACCTGCCACCTGCAGGGCTGTGTTCTAAGTGCTTCAGGTGGGTTCACTCATTTGATTCTCGCCCACAGCAAACCTAGAAGGTACATACTATAATCACCCCATTTTGGAGATAGGGGTATGAGAGTCATCAACATTAATTAAGGAATTTGCCCCTCACTTGATTAGTAAGAGCTTAGTTTTAATCTAGGTGCTTTAGATCCCCAGCCTACCCCATTTACCTTGGTACTATCCAGCCTTGCCATCACAATAAAATGATGATGCCCACAAAATGCCAGGAATTACAAAAAAAATTCAGTTTCTCTTCATCATTTTGAAAATAGTTTCTGAACATTTTCTGAAGCCAATGATCAATTTTGATCTTAGAATTTCATTTTTGGTTCATAAAATACAGAGGTCCAAATTAAGAAAAGTATTGTCTTCTTCAATTCTGTCATGTTTAATAAAGAATGTCATGCTCAATTACCAAAGCAGAGAGAGAGAGAAAGAGAAAGAGTGAAAGAGAGAATGAATTAATTTGTCTAGTCTCTGGGAATAGGTGAGGAATGAAAACAATGACTAGACACACCCCAAGTTCCTGTGGAAACAGTGTGAGAGAGAATATTATATTGTTCTTTCCTGCTCTCAAGAAACCTAGTGTGTAGTCATCAAGAAAACAGACCTGTGAAGTTGAGCCACAGTGTGGGACTGCAGGAATGAGCACAGACAGCTAAGGAAGAAGAGCAGGACTCACAGAGAATGCTCAGTTTTGCAAGCAGACCCAATGGACAACTGCTGGGTGGGAGGAGCCTTCCGGAAGGAGCAGGCTGGAAACTGGGTTGCCAGGGTCCCTGAGCCAGAGAGGAGGAAGAGCCTGCCAAGAAGGGAGAATGGTGAAGGCAGAAGCATGGCTAGAGGTGCTAACCCGAAGTGATTAGAAAATGGTATCCAGAGATGGACTTAGTAGGAGAAGAGTTGAAGGCGAAGCTAAAGGTTAAACTGGAGCCCAGTTGAGGACTGACTTAACTACAAGACTGAGTGGCTGTTAGTTTTGGAAGTTTGTGAGCAGAAAAGAAGGTGAACACAAATAGCAATTGCATATCTATTGTGAGACAGTCATGGTACTGTGTATTATAACTACAATCTTATTCAACTCCCATAAAACTTGCAATTGATAAGTTTCTTCCCCATTATATAGTAAAGGCAACTAAGGCTGAAAGATGATCATTAGCTTAGCCCCGATTCTTGCCAACAAGGAAGGGCCATGTATTTTGAGCTGCATTGTTACCTGACTTTTTTTTCTGCCGGAAGTTGAGAGGTTTCATCCTTGAATTTGGGAAGATATGTGTTAGTTCAATATGTTTGTTAGAAACATGACCAGACATGGACCAACCGATTGGGAAGCTGAAATTTAAACACAGTTTTAAAAAGCGATTTTGCTGATATACAATGTGAAAGAGGCCTATGAAAATGCCAAGTTATTTCATTTCCTCTTACTTCTGTCAGGGAGCTCCTCTAGCTGGCTTCCAAATAGAATGCATTTTAATCACAGCCACTGGCTGACTGTTAATAGTGCTTTAAGGGAAGGAACTGGAAACCAAAATTCTATTCTAGAATTAATTCAAAGTTGTGTGAAAACTTACTTTCCATAATGAATCAGACCAAGCATGATAAATTTAATTATAATTGATTTCGTGTGGGTGTTGACATTCATTTGCATGTTCACCAAGTCCCATGGAATTTTTCTTACCCATGAATGTTAACACTCAGGAAGGGTCAAAGCACAGACAGGGGAAATAATGAATTTGCCTGTAATGAAAAGTAAAGCTGGTCTCAGGGAGCAGGTCTCCTATTTAGAGCAAACTTCCCAGACTCGGTCCATTGGGCCCTTATGTTTATCAATGTACATTGTCCGTTTAATTAGAACAACCTGATTCTCTCAGCTTGGAGGGCCTGTGAAGCATGTGGGGATGTGTCAGCCATTGGAAAGCAAAAGCCACCACTAACCGTTGAGCCAGGAAGTCAGGAAGCCCCCAGGCTCACTCCCAGGAGGGCCGAGGAGCCGCTGGCCTTGGTGCTGATGGGTCCCCTGGCTCAGAGGAGTTACAGGTCACCCAGGCTTTCTGTCTTTCCAGTCCCTGGGCCACAGTCTAGCTCTTGCCACAGGTTGGTTCCCTGCGGATGGAATCACTAGGACCTGAGGCTCCAGGGACCTCTTTCACACCTGCGGATAGAAAGGGCTGCTCCTGGGCATTCCTCAGGAGAGCAACAGGAACTGCCTCTGAAGCTAGCAGCAAACCTGTCCTTATACTTCACTGGTCCAGGGGTGCCACGTTTCCACTCCAGATCCCAACAGAGGCAATGGGAATGGGCTGAACCTCATTGACTTGGATTGGTCAGGGGGCATGTCTGCAAAGGGGGATGAGTTATTGAATTAATGTTTTTTAAAAATCTGGAACAACATAAGGACTATAGAAGAACTTGTTAAATGACTGAATGAATGGATGATGGTTAGAATAAGCTTCTGATAAATCACCTGAATATAATGACCACCTGAATAAAAGTAAAGTTCTGGTAAAGAGGACTAAATGAAGAAATAGATGCCAGGTATGAAGTACATTAAATGATTTACATGTACCCATCTCTATATGCATGCGACCTACTGAGTTATCAAAAAGAAAGAACACTAATTAGGGCTATTTCTTTAATCATTGGTGGTGGTGGTATTCAGGGAGCTGGAGCTTCACCAGGGAATAATAGAGCAGAACCATTCCTGACTCCTATCTTATGATTTAAAGGCTTCCATTTGTGTTCTAAAGGTCTGAGCTTTGGAGGGTGGGCAGTGGGGGAATAGCTTCAGTGCTTCTGGTCCATTAAAGGCCATGATCCTGGATTTTTCTAGAAGTAAGATGCATGCTTAGCTTTAAGGCAGCAGAAGTAATCCTGATTCAGGAAAGGAAAGGTGGCCATCCTGAACTTGGGTCATGAGCTGAGCCTACTGGGATGTACGGAGGTGATAGATGCTCTGATGTGTGGTAGGAGTTCACACACTCAGGGCTTGAACTCTGAGGGCTGTGAGGAAAGCTCATGCTTGGGGCAGAGTGAAGCCCTTGATTATAAAGGAGCAAATGGATCCATCTGTGCCCGTATCTTCAAGAAGGCATCGTGGACTTAGAATCTGTCAGCAAGCCAGGCTTACAGTAACACAAACTGGGGATTCTGTAGAAGCTGTACAGGGAGGGATCAGGGGCAAAGAACACTAATAGTCACTAAGAGTGACGTGGCTGAACTTCTGAACAGCCGGCAGGTGAAGGGCTGAGCAGATTTCACTCAAGGGAAATAGAGAAATGTGACTTTTTCCGTCAGTCCATGTTTGCAAGGCAAGATGCACATGGGATCGGTTCTATTCCTGGCCTAAAAGACCGATGCCCAGGCACTGGAAAGAGAGAAATGGAGGTGTTCAGCGATTAGGTGTGTGCACTCCCAACACTTGTCTTCTGACAACTGGCCATCATTTGTTCCAATATTCTCTCCACCCCCTCCTCCCTGCTTCTTCTGCAGCTCCTATCACGCTTACGTTGCTCTGCTTCATGCTGTCCACAGGTTTCTATGGTTCTGTTTAGTTCAATGCATTTTTTTTCTTTTTGTTCCTCACTTGAACTCTCCTCAAGTGTGCCCCTTCTTTCTTCTGCCAGCTCGAGTCTTCTGGTAAGCCCCTCTAGCTGAACTTTTTAAATTTGGGTTCTTACTGAATTTCAACTTGAGAATTTCCATTTGAATTTTCCATCTCATCATTGACCTTCTGTATTTGATGAGACATATCCCCATTCTTTCCTTTATTTCTTTATTTTTTAAATGATATTATTTATTTTACAGAGAGAGAACACAAGCAGGGGGAGTGGGAGAGGGAGAAGCAGGGAGCCCAACGCAGGGTTCAATCCCAGGAGCCTTAGATCATGACCTGAGCTGAAGGCAGATGCTTAACTGACTGAGCCACCCAGGCGCCCCTCTTTTATTTCTTTTGACACAGTTTCCTTAAGTCCTTTAAAAGTATGTACAATGGCTGCTTTAAAGTGTTTGTTGAGAACGGCCAGTGTCTGGGCTTGCTCAGGGGTGGCTTCTCTTGGCCACTGTTTTTCCTGTATGTGGGCGGTACTTTCTTGTTTCTGTCCATGCCATTTTTGTTTAAACTAGGACGTTTCAGAAAATATAATGTGGCAACTCTAGAAATCAGTTTTTCACTCCTTTCAAGGTTTGCTGTTGTTGCTGTTTGTTATGGTATCGTTTGTTTATTGACTTTCAAATCTATTTCTGTAGATTCTGTATCTTTCCTCAAGTCTTCATTCCATTAGCTCAGTGGCCAGCTAAGGATTGTAGAGAGATTGCCATAATTGCCTGGAACCTCTGGCTTTTCCAATGAAACACCACCCAAATCAGGTAATCATGCCCAAATTCAAATGGAAATTCTCAAATGGAAGATTTCCAGTCCTGCTCTGCTCCCTCTGGTACTGGGAGGTTGGGCTGTTATCTTTCCAGGCTGTCGTGGAGCTGGGCAGCAGGGGATGGACTGGAGCAGGTAAGTTCACTGATCTTCCTGAGATTTAGCTGTTTTTTTTTTTGAATAAATGTTCACTGGATTGATGCAAGCTATTAGTTAATTGCAGAGCCTTGAAAAAGTTGATTTTGACAATTTTTGCCAAGTTTTTCATTGCTTTGTTGGAGAGGCAACTTTTGGAAGTCCTTACTTTGGCATTTTTGCTGACATAACCTTCACACTGCTTTTATGCCTCCATATCTTGACATGCTGTGCTCTCATATCCATCCACAAGGAATGGTGAAATTGGATTAACATCTAAAAGGGGTAAAGAGAACTTCAGACATATAAGAATAAGAGATGTAAATTGCAACCACTAACTCTAGGGCTGAGGGAAATAACCTAAGGAAAGAGGTAACTTGGAAGAGCTTTGGCGTCCAACCCCCAAAGCTGAGACTCAAACTTTGAAGAGTGCATCTGTGGTCCATTATCTCCTCTCTCAAAATGAAAACTAAAGACAGTAAAATCACCTCTAACAACTGCTCCATAAGAATGAAAATGGAAAGAAGAGAGGAAGGGAAAATATTTAACATATACAAATAATATAAATATATATATAATAAAAGAAAATATGCAAAATATGATAATCCTCATTTTAAAAATTGATCACAAGGCTGTAGTTGATATCTCTGGCTTTTTTCTTCCACTGATAATGTCACATTTCTCTTGCCCTCAGCTATAACGTAAGCTGGTCAGGGTTCCCTGTCTATGGAGTGGTCCAAACTTTCACCCCTGCATAGATAGTATTGATACTGAAAAGTTCTACTATGTTGATTACTGTCATTTTCCAAGCCCAGAAAATCCCTATGGCTTCTGGACACAGCCTTCCCTGCCTGCCATTGTGTAGCAGCAATCAAATTTCTCCCTTGATAATGAGAATCAATTATTTCATCCAGTAGAATAACTCCTTTTATCTCTGTTTGTTCAATGGCATAAAAAGACCAAAATGTCCAGATGGCAGGCTCATTTTCTAATTCAATGAACCATTGTTGTTTCTCCTGGTGCCACCATTACCCTTTGGGTAATAAGACATCAAAACTAGCAGAATTCAATGTCTCTGGGACAGAAAGCAAAACTTTTGTGAGTTGGTTATTAGGAATAACATTGGCAGGAGACATACTGACATCCACCCCTTGCTTCCCAGACTCATGTATTTTAATTATAGGGATAAAGTACTGTACAATGATCTCTGATTCAAAGAAAATACTACATCCTGTAAGACAAACATAGCTCTCTTAGGGTATTGTGTTCAAACTGCTGCCATAACAGAGGCCCCAGTTAACCTCTCCACCATCCAATTAGTCCATCTGCTTCCAGGTGATGACTTATATGATAAGATCAATTCATTCCATGGAATGGGACCATTGTTGTACTTACTGCAGTCAAGTGAGTTCCTGTTTAGATGTGTCATTGTGCAGAACACTATGATGATAAATTAGGATTCTGTGAGTCTCTGGGTGGTGGTGCTGACAAGGCAAATCCATATCCAGAATGTGTCTATTCCAGTGAGGAATGTGTATTTTATTGGAGGTATATGCATATTTTTATAAATATGGAGCTCTTTAACCTGTTTTTCATCTCTTAACATTGTATATGAAAATGTTTCAGGGAGCTTGGGTGGCTCAGTTGGTTGAACATCCAACTCTTGATTTTGGATCAGGTCATGATCTCAGGGTCATGGGATCAAGCCCCATGTCAGGCTCTGCACTGAGCATAGAGTCTGCTTGAGATTCTCTCCCTCTTCCTCTCCCTCCCGCCACCAAATACATAAATAAATAAATAAAATCTTTAAAAAAAGAAAATGTTTCATATAACAAGCTGTTAGGTATTCTTTCCCATCATGTCAAGTGGCTTCATGGTTTCCATGTCAACAATATGAAATCCTTGCTTACGGGAAGTGAGGTGGTGTTAAATTACTCTTTGGAAAGGTTATCCCGATTTGTATTTCCACCCTTTTTCCAAGTGAAGAGAAAGTGAAGCCCATCTGTATGAATGGCACAAACCATCTCAACTGACATCATAGGAACTGCTCATGGAACAGTGACCTGGCCGTGTGAAATAATGACATAGTCAATAGCCATTACCCTAATAAATGTCTTCTGTGTTAATGATGGAGCAGCAGTCATCCCCCAAGAATCCCCCAGTTATTTCTGGAAGTTCTTAAGGGATGTCCTATGTGTGCCCACAAATGCACAAGGCTGCCCCTTTGTCCTTCTCTCTGGGGAAGTTCCCACTGGCTGGAACCCTACATGCAAAGGTCCCCGAGGACTCTCCTGCTGACCCAGCTTCATGGAGCCACACACAGCAGGTCTCAGAGCAGCTGGATGTCCAGGTGGTGAGAGAGAGGGGGGCCTCCCGCAACACTTAGAGGTGATCTTGAAGGGCTGTGGTAAAAGGAAATTCTCCAAGTGGGCCTGTAATACTGCAGCTGTGATTTTTAGGTGTTACCAGTCACAATACTGTGCAGATCCCCTTGTAAAAGAGGTTTGAGTCTTCACACTATCGGTCAACTGGCCAAAAGGAATTCCCCAAGAAGCTGTAGGAATAAATTGAAGGAAAGGAAGCAAGTCAACAGAGTCAGTAATGAAAGATTCTGAGCCACCTGCTCACAGGACAAAACTATTGTGAAAAATTGTTATGGAAAATCATAGTAATTCATTGCTGAAAATGATGCAGATTAATTACTCTGCAGTCTTAAAAGGGAACAAATGAAGAATCCTCAGGTCAATTAAAAAGTGAGTTAAGATAGCCTATGCAAAACCAGCTCTTCTCTTTGAAAACTAATTACCTCAAAAAACTCAATTATCAGGATGAAAAATATCATACTTATTCATGGAAGAAGAGAAATGTACACCTTTTCTATTATGCAAAACTGTTTCTTTCCTTCTGTGCTGTGCCCCTAGTCCTATCAACACTGTGACTGGGGAACATTTGGAGGAAGGGCTAATTCTTCTTCAGGAAGAGGCAAAGGACTGTTACAGAGCAAAGATATAATCATGGTGTCATCTAATAGATTTCCTGAGCAGGCTATGACCTTTAGCACCAGGTCACAGGGAGTGGAAATGGTTCATCTGAATGGTTCATCTAAATTAGAGAATCAAGAGGAACAACACCAACAACAGAATAATATTTATCCCAGTAGATAACCATGTCCAAGCACTGGATTAGGAAGAAAATATGATTTAGTTGAAATGGTAGTGGGAAAAAACAACAACAACAATGTGCAGGGAGACAAAAGAAAAGGTAAAGTTGTTCAGTATGAAGAATTTTTCTCTTTACTTCTTTTCAGAGCAGTATATTTTTGTTAAAGAAACGAGGTGATATGTTTAAGTTCTATCCTTCATAATAAGGCTATCCGGAGGCTGAATGTTTGGTATCTCCAATTCAAGACTTGAATTCTTGGCAAAATTCTCGTTTTATGTGTTCTGATGGTTTCCACACAAGGAACAGTCATATCCTCCTCCTTGGATACCTTTTCAAGGCCTTGTGATGCATTCTGGTGTTCTTGCTCTCCTTCTGGTTGGTATATAAACTGCATCGATATTCTCCTATGGTTAAGTCTCTGGTTTTGCAGATTGCCTGGGGTGCACCCAACTACTGACTGTTCCTTATACACATTACATTATCTCCTTTGGTCTAGGCAAGAATATCCAGCTGATTTTCTCATGAATCCAATTTAATTGACCATCAGTGATTTTGTTCTTTCTTACTGCCGTTTTAGCTTCACTGGATTTCATTGTATTTGTCATGGTTTTCCCCTATCTTCATGAAGTCGATATCTAAAGACTTAATTTAAAGTACACAAAATTATATTTAAGACTGCCATTACCCATGCCATTGTTTATCTACAGATTAAGCTACTGCTTATTTCAAGCAATTCATTTGACTTGAATTTTCAACTTCAAATGCAGTATGTGTTCTATTGATATGTCAATCATCTTGTTTCAGGGTAGAAAGTAGTTTAATGGACTAAAATCTCATTCAGAAACCATTAGCTCAGAGTTCACAGTAGTCAGGCATCCTGTGCTGAATGTTACCTTACAGCCTTCGTGAGGAAAGGAGGTCCTGAAAAAAACAATAATGCAAACAAAGAACATTTTCTCCAAGTCAATAATGACATCATGCAAGTTTTCTTGGCTTTGCTTTAGAAGAATCTTAAATTCCAACATGGAAGTGTAATGCAAAATAGAATTAAGTGCCTAACAGGAACAAACTCGAATGTCTACAAAGACTTTATAATATCCTGGGTGCTCTTCTAAGCCCTGGGAATAACATGGTGTCCTTAATTTTGAAGAGATAATATTCTAGAAGGTAAAACAGATATGCATATATGCCATTACTTACAGTAAGGATGCTAAAAAAGTGCTACAGTTCTACAAAGAAATGATGGATGAAAAGGCATCACAGATGATATCTGAGTTGTGTCTTTCAAAATAGCTTGAGATTTAAAAGGAGCACCAGAGACATTTTTTGGAGGTTTTGTAAATAGAAGGATATATGAAGATGTGCATGGTGTGCTCAGATGAGGGTAAAATACTGTGAGGACCCCTGGGGTAGGACACATGGGGCAAGCAAAGCAGGAAAGCATTCAAATACAGGGCTCAAATACTGGTATTATTACTTAATTAGATACCCAAGAACCACTAAGATTCGCCATATTTTCTCTGCATTCAATAGAGAGCCACCAGAGCATTATAAGCAGAATGGTGATGTCCCCAACTTCATATCAGAAAGATGTTTCTGGCAGCCATTTGGGAGTTGAAAGGAAGCAAAGGTAATAGTCTGGAAGACAGGTGATCTGGGCAGAGGCTCATGTGTTGAGGAATGGAGGTGGAGGCAGAAGGATGCAAGAGAGATTTGGGGGGTAGAGGAATTTGGGGGAAGGGAGGAAAAAGAAGGATCAAAGGTTTAAAAAGCTGAGTGGAAGGTGGAGAAGGACATCAGCAGGTAAACGAAGTGGGTTTCATGTGGCTATGATGAGTTTAGGCACCTGAGCACGTGCAGGTGGTGGCTGGAGTCCAGAGGAGGGCTGTGGGGTCTTGATGACCAGGGTGCTGTCTGATGCCATAGGGAAGTGCATGTGGACATCCAGGCAAGGGTGCTGACCAGACATCTAGAGAGTCAGGGACAGAGCCTGCAAGAGAGCCTTTACCGGGGGCTGGTCACAGAAGCAAGACTTTAGCAAGAGTCCCAAACACACAGAGAAGGCTCAGTCAACGCAGCAGGGATTGAGCTCAGGGTGGAATTCAAGTCTTCCATGACATGGATGAAGGAGATGAGATATGGTGATGGCTACAAGCAATTAAAAAATGTTTATGTTAGGAAATCAAAGGAAATACTTGAGCATGAAAGAGACATGGAAGCCAGGTTGCTATGAACTGAGTTGTTAATGAAGGAATATGGAACCTCACATTTGGAATGGTGGCTTCAATAGCGTGGGTGTGAATCCAAAGGGAGTTGAAGCTGGTTGGGACTCGAGGATCAGAAATGCTTGGAAAAGTAGATATGCCAAGGAAAAGAGTATGGAGAGAGACAGACAGACAGAAAGAGAGGGAGGGAAAGAAAGAGAGATGCTTTTAAAATAGGAAAGAGACGATTTTAATAACCCTCTTTCCCTTTTAAGGAAAAGAGATCATGGTAATGGGTAGCTCTGAGTAGATTACCCAGAAGTTTATAAAATGATGCCCAGTGTGCCAGGCAGAGAACACAAAATAAGGAAGGCCCCCAGGCAATGCACATCCTGAGGTGGCAGAGGAAGTCCATTGGCACCAGCGAGTCACAGGATGGGTTGGGTGGTTAGGCGGGGGGGAAGGTGGGTGAAAAGTGTCAAGAGATGAGCTTAGAGAGCTATAGATCATAAAAGCACTGTGTATTTGACTGGTTTTTTTTTGAAATTACAGACCATTGAGGGACTTTGAAGTTTGTAATGATTTTTATGATTTTTATTATAGGAGGCATATTCTGATGGACAGTGTGATGGTTAATTTTATGTGTCCAATGACTGGGCAGAGAGCTGGTAGAACATTATTTGTGGATATGTCTGTGAGGGTGTTTCAGGAAGAGATTAGCATTTGAATCGGTAAACTGAGGAAGGAAGATCCACCCTCACCATTGTGGGTGGGTCTCATCAAATCTGTTGTGAGCATGAATAGAATTAAATGGCTAACCAAGGGGAAATTCTCTCTTAGCTGGGACATCCACTTCCCCTGCCCTCAGAATCGGGGCTTCTGGATCTTAGGCCTTCAGACTCTGGGTCTTACACCAGTGACCCCCTCCCCTTGCCTTTAATCTCAGACTAAATTAATAGCATTGGGCTTTCCTGATTTTCCAGCTTGTAGGTGGCATATTTTGGCATATCTCCGTTTCCATAATCACGTAATATATATCCTCATAATAAATATCCTTTTATGTATCTATATACGCTGTTGGTTCTGCTTCTCTGGAGAACTCTGACAGATACAGCGAGCAATCGGAAAGCAGAAATACCAAGGAGGTTCCAGTGAGAGATGCTAAGGATTCCAAGTAGGCAACGATGAGGAGGAATGAGAGGAGGAGATGGGCACAAGAGATACTTGGGGGGAAGAGTCCACAAAAATGGTGAGTGGCTTTACTCAGGGAGTCTTATGGTTCCAAGCTGACTTTTGGGTGTGTGGGTGGATTGTACACAGAATGAGGAAACTGAAATAGATTGAGGCGGGGGAGGAGAGGCAGGTTCAATTCTGGACCTGCCAAGCCTGAGGAGCCTTTGAATCCATAGGGGGGATGTCCGTGGGCAGCTGGCTGGGTGCGGCTGCAGCAGGTGCTAGTTAGGTTGACTCCCGCTGCTGTAGCAAACAAAAACACACAGCTCTATCTCAAGCCTGAATTCATTTTTTAAGATTTATTTATTTATTTTCAGAGAGAGCAAAGGGAAAGGGAGAGAGGGTGTTAAGCAGACTCTGAGCTGAGCGTGGAGCCCAACTCGGGGCTCAATCTCATGACCCTGAGACCATGACCCTGAGCTGAAACCAAGAGTCAGACACTTAACCAATTTTTCCACCCAGGTGCCCCTCAAGCATGAATTTAAAAGCTCGTTCTCATTCACGTAAATCTCATAACTGGTATTCCTGATTGGCAGAAGGCTCTCCTTCAACAGGTGGTTTAGGAGCCTAGCCTCCTTCCTTCTTGTGCTTCTATTATCACAAATATGTGATTTCCAAGGTCCATATACTTAATGATGGGGGCGAAAGGACATGAAGGATCAAATGACAGAGTTTCCTATGGGCCACTCCTGTAAGTCTCAGACTTGGCTGACACCCGGTTATATGAGGATACCTAATTGCAGAGCAGGCTGGGGAATGCAGCAGATAGAGTCAAGAGAGCCATTAACTTTTTTGGGCACTGTAATTTGTGTAGGGCAGAAGAGGGCTTGGGCTGAGGGAGGGGGACACTGGTCATGTTCTTTATCTTGATCTGGGTGCTGATTTCATACGATGTTCATTTTGTGAAAATTCATTGAGGTGCACACTTTATGATTTGTGCATTTTTTGTATATTACATTTCAATAAAACAGCCACTTAACAATACAGTTTTGTACATATTTAAAAATTTCTGCTTAAGGGTCCTAATAAAGAAATTAGTTAATCACATCCTAAGTAAGAACTCTCCCTAATTAGGAAATATTGCCATCTGCTCCCTTTTTTTTCTCTCTCTCTTCACGTCTTATTAAATTTTGTTTATTGCTCTTCCCTAAAAGTGAGAATTATTTTATCCTTGAAACAAGTCTTTCTAGAATATTATTTTGCATAATCCAATCTAATTATTCTGGATATTTTGATGTTCAGGGCAAGCATTTTCTGGTTTGGACCCCTAGAAGAACTTAACTGCATTAATAGTCTTGAAAGTAATTTCAAAGAGTACCTTAAAGTCTAGGGTTGAGACAGCTCTCTGGCCACCAAAGACACATGCATCTCTTCCATAATGTAGCTATTTTTGCTGGCCCTTTTTTTATTTAAATGGGGCCACTGTCTTCTAGCAAACTGAATGTGGGCAGATGTAATTTATGCTTCTTCCAGTCCTGACCCTTAAGAGCTTTTAGACAGACTGTCCATTCTTTCTCTTTCTCCATCAGCCAGGAGGTCGCCAATACGGCGACCTGGGGACGCTTGCACATGACCGAGCTCCCCATGGCACAGACGTCTGAATGACAGCATGAAGTTGAACACATCCCTTGTACTTTACAGGAGCAAGAAATAACTTTATATTATGTTGAGTCACTGTGGTGTCAGTTTCATCTGTGCTTCCTCTAAATATTTTGCTTGTCTGGAATGAGTTATGAATTGCTCATTCAGAATATTCAACCACGTCTACTTGCAGGACCATTGGTTCCCAGAGCCCAGGATCTCCATCCTCTACACTAGCCAGCTGGGTGGTCTTTCCCTGAGTCAGTCATGATAATCCACAGTAACTTCCAGATCTGCCCAATTCGTGAGAAGACCTATATTAATTTGCTTTGTAAGGAGAACAAACAAACCTATCTGTGTGGAGAATAGCCTTGCAGTCATTTAGATTTCGGTCTTCCTTAATTTGCTTCTGCTTTGAATATTTCTTTGGAATGCAGCATCAGTTAAAGGTGAAAGACTGATTCTCAGAGAGAGAACTGGTGTCCAAAGGGTTCCATGATCCACAGTGATCCTGGTGATTAAAAATCGGCCAGCACATACAACCTGCAAGTGGGATGCCTGTGTTAAGTGGTGTCCTCTGCCATCCAAGAGTGTGTGGCTGTCATAAATAAAGATGGACACAGCGTGCTCCTGGGCACACTGCCTGTGGACTCAGCAGGTGGTTGCTACCTTTCCGCAGAGCTCCAGGCCTGGGTTGTGGGGGCTTTCGTTGATGACGAATGACTTTATTTCTCTTCTCATTAAATTGAATCCCTCATGACCGCTGAACTGTATGATGAGGCAAAGCCTGCCTGCTCCTTACCCCGTTTCAGATCTGTTTGAAAGAGGAAGGATTCTTACAGGAAAATAAAATATTTTCAAATTTAATTTTGTGTTTTCTCTCACCCAGCATATCTGGCCAGAGAAATGCTCCCAGACTTTTTCTTTTGCTCTTTTATCGAGGGAAACATGCATTGAGTGCAGAGCACTTATCTTAAGGGTGGGGCTCAATTCATTCTATGTCTTTACTCAGACTTGTAACCTGAGAACACAAAGCCTCCCCAGTGCCCTTTCCTGCTCAGCATCCCTTGAAGGCAACTCCTATTTTGACTTCTATCCTTACAGATTCAGTCCAAACCAGTCTCTAAATATTCATTGAATACGCATCTCACATTTGTCTGTATCTCTACTCATGGTTTTAGAAAAATATTATCGAGTGTGTTCTTATTATTCAGTAACCAAATCCTACTTTCTTCCTTTATGTCTTTTTTTTTTTTTTTCGGTTTTATATGCATAAAACATGCCTCTCCAATTTTTAAAAGAAACTATTTTGAATTCAGAAAATTTTGCAAAGGCTCCCAAGAGCAAGTAGAAGAGATGAGCAAAGTAAGGTTAAAGGATGTTTAGCTCCTTGGAAGCCCACAGGTGTCCAGCTCCCGGGGCCTCTGCACTGATGTGCTGTGCTTCCAACCCCGCCCCCACCATCTGAGCTGCAACCTGGAGCACAGCTGAGCCACGGCCATCCGGGCAATCTCTGATGATTCCCAGTGTGTCATTGGTTGAATCCTGATTTCTGGAATCTTGATTTTAAAAGTGCATAATTTCTGCAGCCTCCTGGCTAAAATGCAGCTTCTTCGGGCTTCATCCACCTTGTTCCCAATCACTAGTCAATGCCTTTTAAAAAGCTCTATCATGGGGTGTCTGGGTGGCTCAGTTGTTAAGAATCTGCCTTCGGCTCAAGTCATGATCCCAGGGTCCTGGGATCGAGCCCCGCCTTGAGCCCTGCATCGAGACCCTCATCTGGCTCCCTGCTTGGCAGAGAGCCTGCTTCTCCCTCTCCCACTCCCCCTGCTTGTGTTCCCTCTCTCACTGTGTCTCTCTCTGTCAAATAAATAAATAAAATATTTATTTAAAAAAAGCTCTATCATGTTTTTCTTTTATTTAAACTCAATTAGCCAACTTATAGAACATCATTAGTTTCAGATGTAGAGTTCAGTAATCCATCAGTATAACACCCAATGCTCATCACATCACATGACCTCCTAAAGCCGATCACCCAATTACCCTATTCTCCCACATCCCCTCCAGCAACCCTCAGTTTATTTCCCAGTTTATAACCCTCAGTTAAGAGTCTCTCATGGTTTATCTCCCTCTCTGATTTCTCCCCATTCTGTTTTCCTTCCCTTCCCCTATGATCCTCTGCACTGTTTCTTATATTATTCCTATGAGTGAAACCATATGATAACTGTCTGTCTCTGATTGACTTATTTTGCTCAGCATAATAACCTCCAGTTCCATCCATATCAATGTAAATGGTAAGATTTCTTTCTGATAGCTGAGTAATAATATTCCTTTGTATATATTTATATACCACATCTTCTTTCATAAGTTTTGAAACAAAGTCATCTAAGTTGTCCAATTTGGTAGTCCTTTCTAAAAATTGTTTGAGCTATTGTAATTTATATGTATTTCCACATACATATTAGAAATAGTTTATCAAATATATAATTTCCTTAGAAACCTGCTAGAATTTGATTTGGAATTACCTTGAGTCCATAGATCACTTCATGGAGCATCGACATTTTGACAATATTGGGCTTTACAATCCAGTGACAAAATATTATCTTCTCATTTATTTAGGTCTTTAATTTCTCCCACCAATGATTTATAATGTTCAGCATATAGGTCTTTAATATTTTCGTTATATTTGTCTCTGTTTTATGTTTCGCATGTAATTCTGAATGATTTAATTTCTTTTTTTCCAAGTGTTCACTTGTTTATATCTCTATATAATGTATTTTTGTATACAATATATTTATTTTGTGTATTGACTTTGTATCCTGCAACTGTGCTAACATCCTGTATTAGTTCTGCTGGCTTTTCTGCAAATTCTTTAGAATATTCTAGGTGATGAGTTCATGTCATCTCTGAATAAGGACAATTTTATTTCCTCTTTTGCAATCTATATTTTAAAAATGTCTTTTCCCTGAATTATTCTGATGGATGAGCTCTTCAATATAATGTCTAATAAAGCCAGTGAGAGTAGCCCTGCTTGACTTATTGACAAACTTAGAGAGGAAATATTTATTCTTCCATAATTCTGTATTTTGTAAGGTGTAAGGTGTTTTTGTTGTTGTTGTTGTTTGTTTGTCTGCTTTTTTTGTAAATGATCTTTCTTAAGATGAGATAGTTCACCTCTAATTGTAGTTTTTGGAGGGGTTTTTTAAATTACTCATGGGTTTTGGGTCCTGGCAATTTTTTTCTGCCTCTATGGATATGATGATACAGTTTTTCTTCTATATTCTCTTCATACAGAGAATTTAAATAATTGGTTTTTGATTGATAAATCATTTTCACATTCCTGGGGAAAACTTCATTTAGCCATGATATATTATGTATTGTTAAGTATTTCTGTATTTGTTTTGCTAAACAATAATATTTTATAAAGGGATTTTGCATACACATTTTTGAGAAATGTAGATTTATTTATATATATTGATATCTTCTATTTATATTATCTGGCTTAGAGTCATGGGTCTTATAAAAGGATTTGTAAAATATTTGTTCTTTTATTTTTCTAAATAGTGAGTAATATTGGTATTATTTTTTGTTAAATATTTGATAGAATTCACCAGTAAGGCTATCTGGGACTGCTGTGTCTTTGTAAAAGGTTTTTAGTTACAAATTCAATTTCTTTAATAGATACAGGGCTATTCAAGTGTTCTTCTCTTCTGTCAATCTTATTTTTATCTTTTTGAGAAACATATCCACCTATTTAGGTTGCCTATTTTTTGGTATAAGTTTGTTCATAATATTACCTCATACCCTCCTACTATCTGCAGGATCTCTGACATCATCTTTTATTGCTGATGGTGATTACTATGGACTGAATTGTGCTTTCCCAAGATTCCTATGTTGAAGCCATGCCCCCAATGTGACTGTAGTTGGACACAAGGCCTATCTGTACATAATTAAAGTTAAACAAAGCCAAAATGGGCCGATTTCCCACAGAGCTGGTGTCCTTATAGAGGAGGAAGAGACATCAGAGATGTTGCTCGCTGAACATGCCCAGAGGAAAGGCCACGAGAGCACATGATGAGGAGGTGGCAGCCTACAGGCCAGGAAGAGAGATTTCACCAGAAACCAAGCTTGAAGGCACCTTGACCCTGGACTTCCAGCATCCAGAACTGAGAGGAAATACATTTTTGTTGTTCAAGTGCTCCTGCCCTGGTATTTTGTGATGGTAGCCCGCGCAAGACAAGACAGTGCTAATCCTTGTGTTTGCTCGCTTTTCTTCCTTCTTTGGTATAGCTAGAGTTTTATAAATTAGACTCATATATTCTGAGATCCACCTTTTAGTTTTATTATTTTTCTCTACTGTTTCTATTTCATTGTTTCAACTCTTTGTTATGTCCTTCAGAGTACTTATTTTGGTTAAACTTGCTCTTTTTTCCCTAGCTTCTCAGGTGGAAGCTCATGTCAGTGACTGTGAAACTTACACATTTAATGCACTTTCTGATATTGTTGGGCTTATATGTGTCTTACTGCATAGTTCCCATTTATGCTGCATGTTCGTGTTTCCTTCTTCCTTTTTAGCCTGTCTTTTTTGAGAATAAGTGAGTCATTTTTTAATATCTTTTTAATCTCTACTTTTGGACTGTTTGCTAAATCTGTTTCATATATTTATTTTTAATAATGGCTCTAGGGTTTGCAGTTTTTATATTTTCATTGTCACGGGCTACTTCCAAATTATATTTTGCCCTCTCAAATATAGTTTGAGAGCCATACACAACTTTCGTGTACTTCCTCCTTCCGGTGGACATGCTGATGCTCTCGCACACTTTACTTGTATGTATGTTTGAACCTTCAAGCTGACCGTTACAAGTGTTCATTTAAAAGAGTGGTTCACAAAGTACAGCCTGAAGTCCCCCACAAGGTCCTTCCAGGATATCCATGAGATTGAAACTATTTTCACAATTATAAACCAGTGCTTGCCTTTTTCACTCTCATTTTTTCATAAGGAGAATTTTCCAGAAGCTGTATTATGTGTCATACTGCAAAGGATTGAATGTGAAAGCAGTTCTAATATGTTAGCTGCCTTTTATTAAGTTAGGCATTAAAAAGATCTGCAGAAATATAAAACAATGCCACCCTGCTCACTCATTTTTTTTTCTCTTTTGGAAAATGTAGTTATTTTTCTTAAAAAAAGATATTATTTCTCTTAACATACCAGGGGTTTATATTTAATACTTTAAAACAAATTGATAAATAAACATTTTCATTAATGTGTATTAATACGTAGGTCAGCTTTGATTTCCAATATGGCAAATATTGATAGATACATAATCCACATTAACAAAGCTGCCTGAGGTTCTCAATAATTTTTGACAGTGTAAAGGTATCCTGAGACAAAAGTATTTCAGAATAGTTTTATAACTGTTAATTATATTTTAAATACACTTTAAACAATCTCTTATTTGCTCCTACATGTACTATTTCTGAGCTTCTCCATTCCTTTATGTAGATATAAGTTTCCATGTAGCATTTTTTCCCCTCCATCCTGAAGGAATGCCTTTAATGTATCTTGTAGAGAAGGTATGCTTGCAAAAACTTGTCTGTTCTTGTTTGATTAAACATGTCTTTATTGTGCCTTCAGGATGGAAAGTTAGGGTATGGATTGCTGGGTTGGCATCCCCCCTTATAGTTTGTAGGTCCACTGGTCCTCTTCCAGCTGCTGTGAACAGTTACTTGAGAAGGTCAATGTGAACTGCGTGTCAAGAAAAGAAGGCAGTTGGAATGGGAGGATAGATAATAAGCATTAACTCCATGTTTAATTCAATGTGAAAACTGCCCTTTTTACCAATTCATGTTCCCGTCAGCAGAAGCTAGGGCATTTCAAGTTGAGTTGCATTATTAAGTTTATAATTTTCATCTAACCTCAAATCTTTGAAACCTTTGTTTAACAGTCCAAAGGAATTTTTAGTTAAATTAAAAATTCTACCTTAAGTCAATGGTATTATGTGTTTTGGGGAAGAATATATAAAGAAACAGTTGGGTGACCTTTCTCATTCCACCCCGCGCCCCAAATTTATTCTGCTGAAGTGATATTAGTAAGCCTTACTAGAAAATGACAATCCTTTATAGAATGCCACATTATTATTATAGAGCTGGCATTTGAACATGGGTGTTTTCTTAGAAAATTTAAAGAGAACTAATCTTTTCTTCTTTGATGCTGACAACTTTGAACCCATTCTATGCAAACTCCAGAACTTTCAGAAGAAAAAGCACGAATTCATGTGCTGGAGGAAAATGGGTGACACCTATCCATTACCACCAAATACCACCAAAATTATGAGGAATGTTTAGGAAAATGCCTCTTTTTATTTATTTTTTATTTTTTTTAAAGATTTTATTTATTTATTTGACAGAGAGAAACACAACAAGAGAGAGAACACAAGCAGGGGGAGAGGGAGAGGGAGAAGCAGGCTTCCCGCTGAGCAGGGAGCCCGATATGGGGCTTGATCCCAGGACCCTGGGATCATGACCTGAGCCGAACGCAGATGCTTAACGACTGAGCCACCCAGGCGCCCCAAAATGCCTCCTTTTAAAATAAATGATGCTTAATCATGTTTGTATGTCTATGTAGGGCTCAAGACTTCCCCCTTTCGAGGAAGCAGTACATTTAAGGAGAGCTGCAAAACCACTGTGAAGAGAAAAAAAAAAAACACACATTCTAAAGGGTCTTTGATCCACTTCAGCTCTGCGTTCTAGGATTTTCTAGTGACAACTGTCCTATAGATGTTAGTGTGCTTAGGAGGGCGGTGGCGTCAACTGAGGCAGGTTTTAGTCCGCTATCCTTCTGCTATCTGGGCAGATACGACCCACTGAGAGCACATACCTCTGAACCCTGCAGGGCTCTTGCCACCCAAGCACCCCACACTCTTCCCCAGCCCCTGCGTTGGCCCGTAGGCTTCATCCCTGATCTGTCCAAATCCTGCTCCACCTTCAGGGCCACACCCAATGACCACGCCCGCCGTGAAACCGTCCTTACACCGCGGATGGACTTAGTCCTCCTCTCCCTGCAGCCAGAAGAACGCTGCTTTTACGCCCCCGTTTAACGCTCCATGGGTGGGCTGTTTACTTGTCTGCACAGCTCCCGCGCGGTGCAGACGGGTCGCGTTCAGACAGCACGAGCCCACGGTGCAGGTGGAACGTGGGGTTTCCCGGGAGAACTTAGGTCCTCAGAGGTAGTAGAACACACACACCTGATTTGTCACGCCCCACCCTGGTGTCCACCCCCATGACCAGCCTGTTAGCGTAGTGTCCCTGTTCCTCTGATGCTTTACACGTTCACAGGTTGGAGGGAACACGTGTGTGACTAGTGCCAGTGCTGCTCCCTGCTCGGACAAGCTGCCTTGTCAGGAAGGGTGAATGCGGCCGACTTCAACTTGTTCGGTTGAAATAACCCTGTCCAGCTCTGTGATCTCTATGCTGAGCTCCCAAAAAAAGGAGAACAGAAGCCGCAAGGGCCACCCAGACTTATCTCCCTGAAAAAAAAAAAAAAAAAAAGCCTTGACCTTGTTTATTTTTTTATCCTCAGTAGAATTCTATCACACAAGCACACAGTAAATACCCATGATGAACTGGGTGAACGTGGGTATCCAAAGTGTCATTGACCTTCTGCTGCTGTGGACAAAAACTGCATGCAACACTGCGCATGAGCCATGTTGGAGGTGTATAAGAAAATCCTCGACATAAACTCTCGGAATGTTTCAACAGATTCCTGTTTGAATAACAACCCAGGGGGTGAGTGACATCGGGCCATCCCATAAAGGTGTGAGACTCCATAATCAGCTGTCCTCGGGCTGAGAATATTCGTGATACTTCAGCCTTCGGTATCTGGACAGTATCCCCTCATTGGCTCAGTTGGCCTCTCTGTGTTGTATCCTTCCGCCTCAAATATAACAGTCCCAGTGATTGTCATTTTGTTACTATTTATGCCGTACTTATTCTTGAAAGATCTCTTGGGATCTCAAAAGTAGATTATTATTTTTTCTTCCATTTTACCAAGTATTTCTATAACACAAGTCCACCCCATTGAGTGTGTTGAAACAGAAAGATGCACTTCCAGCTACCAGACAAGTTTAGGCTCTGCTCTGACACTGGCAGCTAATAGTATTTTAGTCTCTTCAGCACAAGAAACAGAATAGTTTTGCTTAATGTGTTTGCTGCTTACTGCCGTTATTCTGAAGTTTGAGCACTGTTTGGTAATTCAATGCCCTATTTTGGAATGCATGAACCAAGAGGACAGACAGAAGGAAATGTGTTTTAAAATGACAGGAATACTGTGCAAAATACACTGGTAATTTCAAATTCAAGTTAGTCCAGGATGGTATCAGCCAGGGGAGCCTCGATTCCCCTTTCCAACCATTGAACTTTCCATGAAGTATCTGATGTTCAGCAAATGCCTCACTAATGTTTAATTGGGAATAATTCCTCCTGTCTCTGTCTTAGTTTGCTCATCTCTTCTGGATTTTCAGAGCCTCAGGTGGAAGTTCCTGTTAGAGAATAAATTTCTTCATTAGTCATGTGTCTTCATTAGCAAGCAGCTGTGCTAAATGAACCTTGATTATTCAATTTTTCATGTAATTTTGTGGTTATGATCTCAGCTGAATGCTATCCCCCTAGTTCATTGCCACGAGTATAAGCTAATAACAAATCTTAGGTATGGAATTAAGTTAAACCCAATAACATTAAATCTCAAATGGGAAAATTAACTTCCTCTGAAGCTTTTCATACAGGGTCTGCGGTCTTCGATGTCCAAATCATTGACCACTACATTGCAGAAAGAGTTCTCGCTACATCTTTGACAGTGGTCATTTGGAGTCAAAATCCTTAAAGAACATAATTGTGAATTTAGCTTCAGAATCAGAAATCTCTGGATCACGTTAACATCTGTAAGTCACACTGGCCCAATCCCAGAAATTGCCAAATGAAGTCATAAGCATGTTTTATAGTTGTTCCGCATGAAAAATAATCTCCTTTTTTGGTAAGTCAAACAGGCTGCTGTATCAGAATCGGGATGATATCACATACTTGATTAAGTCACTCTCAGTAGATCACAAAGCATTTATAAAGCCCTCCTGGAGGTTTCGGAAGTTAGGATATATTGTTTCAGTCAGAAAAGCTAAGTGATGGAGTAACAAACAAGCTGCAGTAATAAACAACTTTAAAACCTCAGAGGTTTGAAACAGTTAAGGTTTGTTTCTGGCTCATGCAATGTGAATTGGCAAGGACCCACTGCCCAGGGTCATCATCCGGTGTCCACACCAACAAAAGCCTCCCCTCCCCACAGACTGCCATAGTCCCACAGCAGGTGAGCTGTTCTTAAAGCTTCTACCCTGCAGTCCTGTATTTCACTTCCATTTGTATTTCAATGGCCAGATCAAGTCACACGCTAACCCCCTTTCAGGAAGTTCAGCCCTGACGTGTGCGGGAAGAAGGTGGACAAGACACTTGTAAATATCTGGGATGACAGTGACACGGTTAAGCTGTTGGTAGAAATGCAGATTGAGAAGAAACTTCAAGGAAGTGCAGTTTAACTCCTTTGGTTTACAAGTTGAAAAACCACAGGAACTGGAGAATAAGGCTCTGTGGCCAGCCCTCGGACAGGCTCATCGCTCCTGGTGAAATCATTCACTTCTCAGCAGTCAGTGTCTTCCCTGGGGGTCCTGCTTCTTGGCAAGTAGTAAGGGCACTCCTGGGGGAAAGAAAGGTGCTAGGATGCAAAACAGCATCCTACTGTACCCAGGAAAGTGCATTTATCCAAAGCTAATTGGAAACCTGGAAAGTATGGGTGAACAGAACTGCCTATTACTATTTTTTAAATATTTATTTATTTGAGAGAGAGAGAGAACATAAGTGCGAGTGAGTTGGGGTAGGGGCAGAGAAAGAGGGAGAGAATCTCCAGCAGACTCCCCTCTGAGTGTGGAGCCCGACCCGGGGCTTGATCTCACGCCCTTGAGATCATGACCGAGCCGAAATCAAGGTGCTAGGATGGACCTAGCTCAGTCAATCAGAGGCTCAACTGACTGAGCCACCCAGGTGCCCCCACTATTTTTAAAACCAGTCTTCAATTCTCAGAAGAGAAAAAGAGCCTTTGGAACAGTTGCCTGAAACTCAACCCACCTTGCCTGATCATCAGGGATAGATAATCCTGACTAAGCTTTTATCATCCTAGTGTCCAGGGTGGACAACAGAACAAGCAAACCGAAATTTCTGGGGGTAGGGCCGAGATGTGGGAATACTGTATCCCAGTAAGGATTTTAGTTGTGTAAACTGCCGCACACAAATTCTCTGTGAAGTCTACCCAAGGACCAAAAGTACAATAGCAACAGTTAATCTGAATTGTCATCGGCGCACCACGGGAGAGAGGTGGGTGATTTCCATGGTAACCGAGCCTTGAGCTCTGGGACTTCCGGGGTTGAATGCATTAGTGTTCTTGGCTCCTGTGCATTCTAGCCCAGCACAGAATGGGCTCAGTTGACAAACTAATAAGAAAGCATTGCTTTTCAAAAACATTGTTTTCTTGGAATGTAATTTAGCCTCTGGTAAACAATAGGCTTAAACTATTCAAATAGATGAGGAGCCTCTCAAAGAAGGTCCCTGAGGATGCTGATGGCTCCCAATGGTCACATCGAAAACAGACCTCCAAAAGCAAAATCAAAATATTGGGTTTTTTGTTCAAACTGATCAGACACTGCTGTGACCTCCTCTAGGCTAAAGTGTACATGAACAAACGTAAGTCAGAACCACTGTCCAAGCATGACAGAAGAGGCGAGGCTTGCTGACCTCAATTCTTGTCCGCTGTGCCATTATCTCTCACAAATGAGCCGGGGGTGGGGGTGGGGGTCCACACAGAGCAGCCGCCGCCAAGCCACCATTTGTTTTCACATCTATCACCAGATATATCAGACACAGCTGTCTCTAGAAATGCCAGGAAGGGATGAACACCTGGACACCGGTGTCACTGGGATGGGGACCTTTTGCAGCAGATGGGAGTAAGGTTCACAGCCATTGCCCAGACCAGAACCAGTGGCCTTCGGGCAGCCGGGGAAGCTGCAAATGAGCTGGGGTCCAGAGCCAGTGTTCGTGCAAGAACGAATCTCCACACACAGGTGTCTGCGCCTCACAGCAGGTTGGGGCAGTGCTTGTAACACGACACCCAAGACAAACACCTGTAATCACAGTGAGCTTTTCCAGCCCCATGTGGGCCACCCGGTTCTCAAGCTAGTTCTGCCCTGCTGTTACGGCTGCCTAAATACTCCATTCCAGACCCCTTCCCTGCTGCCCCAGCACACGTTGCAATTGACAAATTCTTCTATTTGATACCAATTTGATAGCATCACTTCCCTGATCAGAAGCCCATGTTGGCTCTTTAGTTCTTGTCACGAAAAAAGACAAAAGTGCTGCTTTTTCCACCTTGGCAGAGGCCAAGGATACATGAGTGTTGGCAAGAAGTTTCATCTTGAAACTCCAACTAGGTTTCCTGCAGGTGAGAGAGGGAATAAATGGTCCACAGACGCCCTGCTTCTTATCCCTGGCCACACAGACAGGCACAGTGTGATAGCATAGAATGAAGAACACAAAATTTATAACTTACTTAATGATTTGAAAAACGATCCACTGTCACAGCCATAGTCATGAAGATTATAGAAGTGAGAAAACAGCTTCTGTTCCCTTTGAAAATTATCTTTGAGGGGGTGTGCGTGTGCACATCTGCGCATGCCTGTGTGTGTATGTGATGTGCCTGTGATCTAATGCATCACTCATCTTCTGAGCACTCAGGAGCGTGAAAGGACCCAAGCTCGCACAGGGTTAGGAGCAGAAATAAGGGGCTATAGCCCCTGAAAAGGGTGGACAGGGATTATCCCCGGCAGCTTTGCAATCTTTTGCTGTAGTTGAAGCAATAAAACTCTTCCTGGAACATTCTTAGGCCCTGGGATGGTAAAGGCCATTCTGGAGTCAGACTTTGACGTGTAATTCTGGGAGTGGGGATGGATTATTGGCCAAACCCACCCCTGTGAATTTTGACTTCCACTTCTGGTGGGTAGAAACCATTCATCACAGGCTTGAGGTGGTGCCCTTTCTCCAAGAGCCATGGGCATGTGAAGAGGAGGAAATGCAGTGTTGGGAATTTGGGTGTACCCTGACCCACCTGGGGAGCCGTGGGTGAGGTCCTGTTACAGGGCATAAAGGAAGAAAAATCAAGGCAGGTGAGGCCTCCCCACTTTTACTCATGCAGAAGAATAACCTCCCGCATAGACTCCATCCCTGTGGGGAAGTCGTGTTTGGGGGAGGGAGGGGAAGCATAGGGACAGATGGGCAGGAGTAGGGAAGTCAGTGGAGGGGTGGAGGGGTGGGATGAGATTGGGGGCAGTGAAAAGCTTGGGAAGGCGCCAGGAAGGGACCTGGCAGGGGAGAGAATGGGCAGAGAATGGTGAGGTGGGAAAGGTGAAGGATAGGGACAGGCTGGCAGGGGCTGGGGGAGAGCAAGTGGGCCTAGAAGCAAGTCCAGATCCCCAAACTCGTGGGCTGTGAAATAAATTCTGTCCTCTTTCCATTTATGACCTGGAAAGATTGGGACTTCCGGAAAAAGGGAAGGAGGACACATAGATCATGGCTCTATTGAACAGTGTGGACTTTCTAGAATGGCTGTTAAGGTCGTTTACAGCCTGAGTTCAATGGATGTGTTTAGCCCCTACTATTCTCCTACACATACCCGATTCCAGTTGAGTTAAAAATTGGTGATTTGTCTTAGGATGATGAAAATCCAAAATACAGACACCACCAAATGCTATTGAGGACATGGAGCAGCAGGAACGTTCATCCACTGATGGTGAGAATGCAAAATGGTACAGCCACTTTGAAAGACAGCTTGGTGGTTTCTTATAAAATTAAACATACTTTTACCTTATGATACAGCAATGTCATCCTTGGTATTTACCCAAATGAGTCTCAATCCTATGTTCATACAAAAACCCACAAGACAGAGAAATTGCTTTCTTGCAGAAACTGACTAGAAGCAGGGCCAGTGCTTATTTTTTTGAATGGGTGGCATGGGAGCTGAGTTTCTGGGTGATTCTGAGTTTCTGAGTGATGCTGCAGTCACTTCACCTCATTAACAGCCAACTGTGCTCTCTGGGGAACAGGGAAATATGCAAGAGTCACCACGACCTGGAATGATCACACATGAGAAGTGCCAAGGAGGGAAAGACTGCATTTCTCCAAACCCTCAAAGACATGAAAGACGGCTCTCCGGAAGCACTACGTTTTAGGGTTCAAGATGTCTCCTCATGGCTGATCCACTCTAACGATGATCCTGCTGCAGGGAAACAGGTGTTCAAAGGAGAGGTCTTGAGTAATGATGGCAGCTTGGAAAGTCTGCAGTATTCATCCATTGTTTCTGCGCAAAATGAACCTGAGATGTCTTAAATAACACACGATAGCTAAAAACAGAAAACAGGAGAACAGTAGTTCACTTGTAGCAGTGTCTGCAACAAAACGCCCAGATGAACCATAAATTCGCCTGGGGCAGAAGGAGGCTTTACTCTCCTGCACGTCGCTCCTCTTACCTGGCCGTCTGGGAAATGTACTGAGAGGAGACAGAAGGTCTGAATGCTTGGCCAACCTTCTCGCTGCTGCTTTTTGCAACGTTCCAGTCTGAGTGCACTGGTTTCCTCTATCCCTCAGCCCTAGTCCAAAGCTCAAGTGTGGGGTTCTTAAGATGCCTGTGCTGCCACCCCAGCTGGTAAGAGGGCACCCCTCTCCTGAGAAGGGATACAGGCAGGAGGTGCTGAGAGGTGGGGGGTTTACACTCTAGTTTTGAACTGTCTTCAGTCCCTGAAGTCTTTTTCTCTCTTTAAACCTGTAACATTCTGCCTGATTCTCTGACCCATCAGGAAGCTGGCTACTATGAGAATGTGGCTACCTAAGGAAAAGAGAAAAGGAGGCATCGATTTCTCTCTCCTTAGGACCCAGGATCACTTTGCTCCATCCCTGGCCCAACCCTGGCTGAAATGAATATGGACTCCACCTTGCACACAGCATTTTGCTAAGAAGGAAGCAATGGTCTCCATGTCGCATCGTGATTTTGGTTGCAGATTCAGAGGCACACAGAAGTGTGAAGGTCATAGCCCCCAGGAGTCTGGTGGCAGCTACGTGTGGGAGGGTGGCATCCACAAGAGGGTTTTCCTCCACTCTGCCTGGGTGCCAGGAAGCATGGGAAATGCAGGAAAAACCACTCAAGAGTGGCAGAGCTGTCTTCATCGTTCTTCCCCACAGCAACCCCCTGTCTCCCTTACAGTTATGGGGAAGCAGGGACCAGATGTGACCTGGGACCTCAGCCCATGGCCAGAGTGGGAATTCATAAATCCTGCTCCTCTTCTTCCAGGTGGCTGGTGACCTACGGAGAGGTCTGTTCATCAAAGGTGTTTGCACAAAGGAGTGGGGACTGGTTAGCAGCTTCCAACAGCTGATATGTTTGAACGAAGTAAGACGGTGTTTCCTGGATTCCCAACTATAGGACAAGTCCATCCTACATAGGAAGAGGAAGTGAGGAGGCCAGAAGAGAAAGCACAAAGCTCAGAGTAGATTCAGTAACCCGTCAGCATAGTTTATTCAGCTAGCTGCTTACAAATAGGATTAATTTATCCTAGAGCTTTAGGACATTCCGATCTTCCCAGAGAAGTGCTGGAGAAGGGCCATAAGAGCGGTGGTGTTTGGGTCAATGAAGTTAGGAAGGGACATTATACACGTGGTTGGGGATTGGGGGCTTGATAGAGAATGGAGGACTACCTTTCTTAAGGCCTAGTGCATGGAGGGGGGGAGGAATTACATTAACCTTAACATTTCATTATAACATAAAAAATCACAACACCTAAAGTTTTTTATAAAATTTTATAATTCAAATAGAAATTCCCTGTGGTGTAAATAAAACCGGAAATATATCCTCCTGCTAAGGTAAAGATAAGGAAAGGACACAAGTGAGCAAGAGCCAAAAAGCATAATGAGCAGAAAGCAGGCTCCAGGGCACTAGGGGACAGCCTCTTGGAGATGTTGGGACATGATGGGCCACGGGAGCGTGGCAGGGCATCTTCAGTCCAGACGGAGGAGCCTGGGGAGGGCTACAGGGGAGAACCACTGAGGGATCTTCACGGTGAGATCCTGCGAGAAGAGCATTAAACATAAGCTTCTCTAATTTGTAACTTTTCTGTTCTTATGTATATGTATGTAATATAAATTATATGGTTTATAGAAATATTTGTTTTAGTTTCAGAAATGGGTTAAGGATTGAATTAAAAGTTATATAAAATGATACTAATGAGCATGGCGTATCAAAATATAGAATAATTCAAAGATGTGATTTAGTAAGAGCATTATAATCGTTGTGATGTTAAATTGGCTAAGCCCTGTGCTAAGGGCTTTACATTATTATCTCATTTAATGTTTGAAACATTATTTTGGGCAGAAATTGTCACTCTGTATTTTACAGATAGGGATATTTTAAAAGGTAGAAAATAGTATCAAAGACGTTAAAACAAAGAAAGTTTGAAAAATAAGCGTGAATTGAAAATAAGATTAGAAGAGATTAATATGTTTAAACAAATCACTGGTTAATTTAAAATAAAGAATTAAAGCATGGATTAAATTCGTAACAGGAAGGTATTATAGTAAACAGCTAGGTCCATTTCTATGCTAATAGAATTAAGAGATTCAATGAATGAATGGCATTATGAATATATGATTCTCTGATAAAAATATTACCATATTTAGCTCAAAAAGTAGAAAACCTTAAAATACCCGCAGTTATGAGAGAATTCTTGAAAATTGCCAAGGAATTCATTCAAAAACATCCTAAGAACTTTCTTCTAAATGGTATGTAGTAAAGAGTGACTAACTACCGCCCCCACCGCATAAACCAGAGAAAAGGTGGACTGAAGAAGTCAAATTTTGAAGATGAAAAGAGGGTCAGAGAGAAAGACTAGTTAATAAGCTAACATTCTCTATGGAGAAGACGCCCCTACTCAGTGGGCTGAGATACTGGACATTATCTTCCTGGGGGCATTTGACAATTTTTGGAGGGAATAATCATGGTCTTGGCTCAGAGCACTGGACTCTGCAAGAGAAGGAAACCGGCAGAGTCCGCTTGGCTGCACGGGCTGCAGGGATGGACGTGGAGGGAACCTCGTGTTCGAGGAGGCTGGTTTTTCCCACGAGGAGTTTAATGCTGAGCCTTGGGCTGGCAACGGAGGGAAGGGAGCCGGGTAGCACTGTCTCGGTGTCCAGGAGACCAAGTCCCTCTAATGGGAAGGGCTGCAGCAAACATAACAGCAGAGCTCATGCACAGGTAGTAGAAACCAGAGGAGGACTGAATATTACTAAAGTTGCTACGCCTGGACCATCTTCGGCTCCTGACTGAACTGAGGTCAGCCTCTCCTCATAGCTGCCTAACGGGAGAGGAACAATCTTCTCTGGGAGAAAGCAAAACAAAATAAAACACATAAATCCTAGAGTCTATGGTCTTCTTATACAGAACTAAGGACATACAGGGAAGTCACCAAACATCCCATATTGTTATTAATTATCATTAATTTCCCTCAAACAGATCTATGCATTCAAAATCACAGTGGGATTTTTGATGTTGCTGTTTTTATTTTTGTTGTTGAAGCTCTCAAGTCCATTCTAAATTTTCTGTGGAAATACAAAGATCTGGAATACAAAACCTCCTTGAATAAGAACCGCCAGATTCTGGGGTGCCTGGGTGGCTCAGTGGGTTAAGCATCTGCCTTAGGCTCAGGTCATGATCTCAGGGTCCTGGGACCTAGCCCCACATCCGACTCCCTGCTCAACTTCCCCCTATCCCTTTGCCCACCCCCGCCGCCACTCATGCTCTCTCCCTCTCTCTCAAATAAATAAATGAAATCTTAAAAAAAAAAAGGAACCACCAGATTCCAAGTCTTATGATACAGCTATAAAGAATGTTTGACAAAATTCAATGTCATTCATGATTTTAAAAACTTTGGCGAATAAAGTACAACTAAAAATGAAATTCTGTTACCTGATAAAAGTCAGCTATTAGAGACCTACAGCAAATGTAATACTTTTTGGAGATACTTTAATAGCTATTCCATTAAGCAGAGACACAAGTCAAAGACACCTGCTATCCCCTTATTATCCAGTGGATGTTCAGTGCATATGCAGTAATGCATGGGAGGCTCTTTTCAATGCAAGGAGATGGAAAAAAAAAGTACAAGTGTTATGGGGGTTACAAAAAAGGAAACAAATTTTTATTGTGGATATGATAGTCTACATAGAAAATCTACTGGAAAGGTACTGTATCAATCAAATTAGAATAAATTATGTTGAAGAATGCCCAAATCTCAGAAGTTTAACACCAAAGGCTTCTTTCTTGTTGATTCAGTGTCCATCAAAAGTCTGCTTTTGTCTCCAGATCAACTACCCTGGATACCCATTTTTCTACCAACATTCCAAGCTGGAGAAGGCACTCTTTCAGTAACTGCCATGTGTAACATGAGATAATCCTTGATTGCTGTGAGGTTGTTATAGGATCGTGGGGAAATGGGTGTTGGTTCTTAAATGCTGCCATCTAGAAATGACAGACATCACTTTCGCTTATACCTCATTGGTCAAATCAAGACATATATCCACATCTAACTTCAAGTTGGGGTAGTTTAATCCTTCCAAGTGTCTGGAGGAGAAAATGAGAGTATGGGCAAGAAGCAGAAAAGTCTACTGCAGACACCTAGGAATAAGAAAATTACAAAAGATAGAAATAACATATGGAGAAAATAGTGAAATTTTTTTTTTTTAATGAAAGAAGAGTAATATGATGGAGAGATGTAAGAATAATCAAAATAAGACATTAATTTTATCTGAAATAATGTATAAATTTAATAAGTTCCTAGGGGAAAAAAGGCTTTGAGAAAGGTGATATCCAAAGTGGGGAAATATTCTAAATGCATTTGAGATGCACCTAAAGACCTAAATGTGAAAGCAACATTTAAAATGTTAATATATATATATATATATATATATATATATATATATATATATATATAATATCTTTATGACCTTATAATGTGGAATAATTTTTGTACAAAAATTACAAAAGGCACGAGCAGTAAAGGAAAACTTGCATTAAAATGTAGAAAATGACTTCTATATGACATTAAACCTTTAGTGAAAGTCACACAAAGATTAGAAGAAACAAAAAAATGAACAAATATGATACAGCATTAAGGAAGTGTTATAATTTTTTAATAGCATTAATGACATTGCATCCGCATCTGTTAGAGATTCCATGTGGAGAATTTATGGGTAAAATGTTATGATGTTTGGGGTTTGCATTACAGTGCTCCAATGGATTAGGGAGCATGGAGAGTTAGAGGGTATAAATAAAGCAAGACTGACTAATAATTTCTAACTTAGAGATAGTCAAAAACTGCATGTGTATGCATACATATGTGTATGTGAATATATATATGAGTGCATGTCTATGTATTTCACTGTTTTGGTTAAAAATATATGTGCATAAGTGTGTGTGTGTGTGTGTGTACATATGGATATACACATGCATTTTATATACTTTTTATTTGTGGGGGTGTCTTCACCAACACCCACAATACGTATGTGTTATCTATCTGTCAACCATCTGAATGTTTTGCTGAAGAAAGGATAAAATTTAATAATACTAAGATTGCAATAAATTACTGGTATAGATATATTGCTAGTGGGAGAGTAAATTCATGTAATTTTTCTAAGATATTATTTGTCAGTAATCAAGAGTTTAAAGATCCTTATTATCTTTAATTTTGTAGTCCTACTTTATGCATTTGTGATGTGGCATTAATTAATTCATGTCAAATATTTATGCAAATATTTCATTATACTACTATTAATAGATTAAAGATAAAATAATAAGCTACTCTTCATTAGAACAAGGTTGACATTAATTATGCTATAACAGATGCTAAAAGACCTCTTTGGTGACATAAGAGAAGATTTACCCAAATGGAAAGGCACTTTGTGCTCTTGGAGAGAACAATTCAATAATCTAAATATGCCTATTGCTCTGAACGATTTCATATGATTAATACAACTCCCCCCCAAATCTAATGGAATATGATTAAAACTTGCTAATTATTCTAACACTGTAATACATACATACATACATGCATATATTACCTGTGGAATCAGTCAGGATAAGCTAACTTTGCTACAGGAACGAGTGAGACTCACATCTCACTGATTAAAGCACCAAGTGTTTATTTTCACTCTGATCATTATAGTTCTCTGTTTTGCATGGTTGTCATTTTCATGTCAAACTCAGCCTGATGAGACATCAGCTTTCTGGAACACTGCTGGACATCAAGGCAGCGAGAACACAGAATATGATGAAGGATGTATGGGCTCTAAGAGCGACGCCTGGAAGTGTCACGTGTCACTTTCACATTTCATTGGCCAAAGAAAATCAGATTGTCATATGTGAGTTCAGGAAATTGAGGAAATATAATTCTACGGAGGGAGGACAGTGATAACTGATTTAGTCTGCCAGAAGATAGAGGAACTAAGTCTCTGAGATATAAAAATAGAGATTAATTTATGATATTTAAAGCAAAAATAGTATCCTGGAAATATGTGCATAAAAATGGTTGCCTAACATCGATATTTATATGGTATATATAATATAAATACTTATATATCAAATATTAAATATGACATATAGATATTAATTTATATATTTATTTATAATATATATTTTATATAGCATGTAAAATGGTATACATACATTACGTATATACATAATAAATACTCTATATATGATTATATATAAAATGTAATTTATGGTATATATATTTTAATTTATATTTATATGTGATGCATTATACATGGAACATATAAATATGTATTTTATATTTGCATATTTAAGAATAATTAAATATATAACATATTATTTATATATTAAATGCTTATATATTTAATATGATATATTTATTATATATTTTATATATTATAATATCTATGTAAAATATAGTTGGCCCTTAAATGATGCAGGGATTAAGGGTGCCAATCCCCGTACAGCACAAAATCTATGTGTAACTAATTTTTGGCCCCACCAAAACTTAATTACTAATAGCCTATTTTTGACTGGAGGCTTGACTGATAATGTAAGCAGTCTATTAACACATATTTTGTATGTTACATGTATTATGTACTGTATTCTTACAATAAAGTAAGCTAGAAAAAAAAGATTAAGACGATCATAAAGAAGAGAAAATATATTTATAGTACTGCACTGTGTTTATTAAAAAAAGTGATACTATGCAGTTAAAACCTGTGTTGCTCAAGGGTCAACTGTATATATAATATATAAGGAATGTGTATAAAATTATATATATAATATAATCATTTACATATGATATGTAATCTTACATATTGAATATTTGTTATAATATTTAACATATTGAAATATATAAAATATTAGATAGATAATATTACAGTGTAAATTCAAATATAGAAATTTTCCAATCTGAAGAATAGAGAGAAGTAGATTAAAAAAGAATGACCAGATCTTCAGGAAGCTGTAGGTCATATCAAATGATCTAGCTCACTGGGGAGGGTATGTGTTCTGGTAAGCGCTGTGAACTGTGCAAGACTGTTGAATCTCAGATCTGTACCTCTGAAACAAATAATGCAATATATGTTAAGAAAGAAAAAAAGAAGAAGAAGAATGTAGCAGGAGGGGAAGAATGAAGGGGGGGAAATCGGAGGGGGAGAAGAACCATGAGAGACGATGGACTCTGAAAAACAAACTGAGGGTTCTAGAGGGGAGGGGGTTGGGAGGATGGGTTAGCCTGGTGATGGGTATTGAGGAGGGCACGTTCTGCATGGAGCACTGGGTGTTATGCACAAACAATGAATCATGGAACACTATATCTAAAACTAATGATGTAATGTATGGGGATTAACATAACAATAAAAAAAAATCACAAAAAAAAAAAAATGATCTAGCATACATGGAATTGTCCCTCACGAGGAGGGCATAACAGAACAAATATTTGAAGAAATAAGAGTTAAAACCTTCCACCATTTGATGAGAAAATTCACTTACAGGTGCAAGAATCTCAGCGAATCTCAAGCAAAAGAAATATGAAAAGAACCATACCTCGATACACCATAATCAAAATGCTTGAAACCAATGTTAAGGGAAAGGGGGAAAAGCCCTTGAGAGCAGCCAGAGAAGAAAAGCCGCATTATGGAGAGGCATGCGAGAGTAAGAATAACCGCTGGTTTCACAGCAGGTCATAGAAATACATTTTTGGAAGTGCTAGAAGTTAAAAAATAAAAGTTTATCAGCCAGAAATGCCCTCGAAAACTGAGGAGAAAAACCCGATCTCTTCATGGGAAGGAACGCTGAGCTGTTTTGCAGCCAGCAGCCTGCAGCCCAGGCGATGCTAAAGGAGAATGAGGCCAGGGGAAGCTCAGAGTTGGAGGTGGGGTAGGGAGCACCATGAATGAGTGGTCAGTGGATCATTAACTGTAAAATACAGTGTGCTCTTTCTTCTTGTATTTAATTTCAAAGAAAACTGACTTTTAAGAGAAGAAACAACACTATGAAGTAGGTTTTCAGACACTTACAGGCAAACAATCCTATGAGGCGGGTACTTACTTATCTCTATGTTCCAGAAGAAACAAACAGTGGGCACTGCGGGTCAGTGGCTTTTACCAAAAATCCTGTAGCAGGTGAGTAAAGTGAGGACCAGAGTCTGACCTACCACGGGGCACTATTTCTCCCTGGTATCACCACTCTCTGTTAAGAAATGATTTACAGCAATTGTATAATTAAATCCTCACAATTATGTTTGTGTGGTGTGCATGAAACTGTCAAAATATTGGATGTCATTAAAGGTATTTAGTATCATATTTGGTTATATTTTATACAGCATTACCCAAGGAAGGAGTGATATTTTTTTTTCTGTTTCACTAACCGTTTCCAATCCTTCCGGAATCCTTCAAAATTCACTCAGATTTTGCTGTAATATCTGTTCCAACTTGAATTTCATCCTCAGAAACCACTCAAGCACAGAAAATTCTATAAGCCATGGAAGACTTTGATGTGAAATATTTATCTACTTTGGTAAGTCGTACGCAGTGACTTCTCACAATAATAGCTCATTGGATCAAAGGAATAGTAAAGGGAACATTTGCTCTCTTATAAATATATAATCAGCAGTGTTATGGCAGTAGGTGACCAATTTATATTGTAATAAAAAAAGAAAATGATGCTTCAATTTATAATGTCTATGTCCAAAGAAGAGCTTAAATATATTAAATAAATCCAAGTTCTTAGACATTTTTTCTCTTTTTTTTCCTGAATATGCTTTTGAAAATGGAACTTTTTTAGATCTAAGGAACGATGTGGAAGGTTGTATGTAGAGCTCCTATATGTCTCACCCCATTTCCCTTATTAACACCTTACATTAGCTTCGTACATTTGTTACAATTAAGGAACTGATATGAACAGAGATAAAGTGTCACTTTCATCACGTTGTATCAAAGGCGTATACTATCAACATGACTAATCACTACTGATGTTAATTTTGATCAAAATGGTAGATATGGATATACTAATGTTTGTTTATCCATTCGCCTGTTTCGCACTTGAAAAATTCTCAACCTCATTAGTGATTAGGGAAATTAAAATTAAAGCCGTAATGAGATATACTACACACCAATTTGAATGGCTAAAAGTAAAAAGATGCCCTGTCAAAAACAGATATTACAGCAAAATCAAGTGGCCAAGGTAGTGCTTGTCACTTCTCTTCACTGTGAAATTACTCTTTTTTCCTTTTTCAGAACTGTACTCTTTAGAAGGCAGATGCTATATGCAGCCCACTCTGAAGGCTTGGGAAGATACACTCCACCTCCTTGAAGGGGGGAGGATGAGTCTTTTGGATCTTAAGCATTTCTGGAGACTGAGGAATATGCCAGGCAAAATCAAACAAACAACAACTATACACACACACACACACACACACACACGTGTGTGTGTATGTATGTATGTGTGTGTGTATATATACATTTATTTATCCTTCCATATTTGTATAAGAGGATAAAAATTACTTCATTCAATTGAAGAACTTCTACTTTTGAAAAGTAATATTAAAAGAATGAAAACAGACACTACATATGGGAAGAAACCATTTGCAAGACACATATTTATTACTGTGCTTGTATCCAGAATATTTAAAGAACCCTCAAAACTCAATCACAAGGAAACAAACCTAATAATGAAATGGGCAGATTTCAAAAGACACTTCCCTGGGGCGCCTGGGTGGCTCAGTCGTTAAGCGTCTGCCTTCGGCTCAGGTCATGATCCCAGGGTCCTGGGATTGAGCTCCGCATCGGGCTCCCTGCTCTGCGGGAAGCCTGCTTCTCCCTCTCCCACTCCCCCTGCTTGTGTTCCCTCTCTCACTGTGTCTCTCTCTGTCAAATAAATAAAATCTTAAAAAAAAAAAAAAAAGACACTTCACCAAGAAAGATATATGGCTCGCCAATATGCACTTGAAAAATTCTCAACCTCATTAGTGATTAGGGAAATTAAAATTAAATCCATAATGAGATATACTACACACCAATTTGAATGGCTAAAAGTAAAAAGATGCCCTGTCAAAAATGTGCTCAATGATGCAGAGTAACTGGAATGCTCATGCACTCCTGGGGGGCACCTAAAATGGTACAACCCCTTCGGAGAACAGTTTGGCAACGCCCTATCTGCTAAACGTGGACCTATCATATGACCTAGCCATTCCACTCCTAAGTGTTTAGACAATGTAAGTGAAAGCTTACGTCCATGCGGAGACTGTTATGCCAATGCTTACAGTAACTTTATTCTCAATAGCCCAAAACTGGAAATAATCCAGACATTTATGAACAGGCGAATGGATAAACAAACATTAGTATATCCATATCATGAAATATTTGGAATATTGCTCAACACTCATAAAGAATGAACTACTGTATTGATACACACACAACACTGATAAATAACAAAATATGCTGAATGAAAGAATTGCTTTTTCTGTGTATCTTTCTATCATCTATCTATTTATCATCTATCTAACTATTTATCTATCATCTATCTATCTTCTATCTATCTATCAACATCTATCTAAATATATATAATTCCAGAAAATTCAGAAAGTAGGTCAGGGTTTGCTCGAGAATCAGAGTGTTGAAGGAGGAAGGAATTATAGAAGGCATGAGGACTCTTACGCAGTTGGTGTGTACGTTCACTATCTTGATTGTGGTGAGAGGTTTTTTTTTTTTTAAGATTTTGTTTATTTATTTGACAGAGAGAGACACAGCGAGAGAGGGAACACAAGCAAGGGGAGTGGGAGAGGGAGAAGCAGGCTTCCTGCTGAGCAGAGAGCCCGATGTGGGGCTCGATCCCAGGACCCTGGGATCATGACCTGAGCCGAAGGCGGACACTTAACGACTGAGCCACCCAGGCGCCCCTGTGGTGAGAGTTTTATGTTTATGCACCTGTTTCACAGTTTCAATATATGTGGTCTATTGTATGTTAATTATACCTCAATGACATTTAAAAATATATATATGTATTTCAAAATGCAAAAGTTAGTCACCTTTCTTTAATTTCTTTTCCATGATTTAACTTTCATGTATCAAAATATCTCTTTGATGGATTCCTAATGAAGCCCATAGTTGAAGCATCAATGATTGCTTGAGTTGCTTGCAAATATTCTTGTTAGTTTTTCCCTTTATTTCTCATGTTTAGCCTTTACTTAGACTTAATTTATAATAGATAACTAATTGTTCAAAGTGGTATCTTGCTGAGTAAAGCATGCTGTTTAATCTAGTGGAGGCTGCAGATGTTATGCTTTGCTTTGTCATCACTCTGGATAATTGAATATTGTTAGTGGTTATTTATTAAAGAACATGCTTTTATCTAGAGACTTTGGTTATAACAGTTTATTTAGTGTAGTGACTAAAAGCTTAAATTTCCACACTATCTAGAAAGGAAATCCAAATCGGCAAGTGGAATCCCATAAAAGAACCTTCCCATTTTGTAATATTTCATACATGTCATAATAAAGATTTCTACCTCCAGGTCTTAACATTAATTATGAGCAATGGAAAAACTATTAGATGAAAATGATTTGGGGGTTGACACAATGATAATGACTGATTCCTAACACTTTCTTAAATATATTGATGACTATTATGAATTAACTGTCTGTTTATCATGAGCTAAGCTTACTTTATTTTTATTCCCCAATTCACAGATTTGGATTTGATATAAGTATCTCTGATCTGGTATACCTTTGACAATATTCTTAACCTGAATATCCCTAGGGAAAGAGAAAAAAATTAAAACTTACGTACTTTTTGTCATTTGCATTTTTAATGAGCTTTAGTTTTTAAATGAACATTTAATTTTACAATTGTTTTAGATTTCAAAAACTGTTGCAATGTTAGTTTAGAGAATTCCTGTATACTTGACACTCTTTCCCCTATGGTGAACATGTCACATTCTGTGGAATAATTGTCACAACTAAGGAACCAAATTGATGCATTTACTATAAACTTCATACTTTATTTGGATTTTCTTAGTTATTTCTTTTTTTTTTTTTCTTAGTTATTTCTTAATATCCTTTCTGTTCCAGGATCTAATCTAGGATAAAACATCAGATTTCTTCTTCTTCTTTTTTTTTTTTTGGAAAGCAAGTTCCTTCTAGTATTGAAAGAAAAACTTCCTCCCTGAATTCCAAATACCATCCTGGTTTCCAAACACCTCCTAGTCAGGAGATTTGCAATGCAAATGTCTGACTACTTTATTATTGTGGTATAATAATTATAGTTGAGCAGACTCATAAAATTTTAGAGACATGTAAGACCAGAAATCATCCAGTCTAATACCCACCCCAAATCCTACATTTTAAATATTTTAAATATATTAATATATTCAGAGTTAAAGGTATTTTTTTTTCTCCATCTACATTCAAGGGCCAATGTTTATAGTTTAGAGCATCACAAAACAGAACCATCCTGCCCTTCCAACAACAGATTCTTTTAAATCTGTGATATAGGCTATGAAATTCGTTTTCGATCTCTGCTATGAGTGGCCCATCTCCTATTGTAACTGGTTTACTCTCCTGAGACTTCCAGACCCATCCACCTCCAGGTGATGTCCTGCCCACCCTCCCCAGGAACTGTAGCTGCTCGTGATCCTTTTATATGGCAGAATTGTCTTCCAGGAACATTTGGATCTTAGCTCTGAGCTCTCATCCTCATAAGAACCTACATCTCTGCTTAGCCCAAAGCACAGACCACAGTAGCGAATCTCCTATAGCACGTTTATGGGTTTCTTGGCTGCACTGAGGTGTAGAGTTAAGACTCTGACAAGCAGTTTCAGATCCTGGCTCAGAAATGGCTTGTTGCAGCTCCAGTGATTAATCTGGTTTTAGAAGCCTGAGTGCGTTGTTCAGCCCAGTAATGCTGTATGTGGCCACCTAAATGCACGTGGAATGAGAAAGCAGAGAGATTATATGTGGAGATAAAGACTAACCAGATGAGAAAAGCAAAGGCTCTTTGTTTGCAGTGCAAGAGCAAGGGAGTAGGCCACTGTCACTTGCGTTTTGGCGGAGACTTGAAGGCAGGCAGAAGAGTGGGAAATTTTATAGGGGGAGAAAGGGATGGCTTCAGATGCGCTCTGAATGGAGGCTGTCTGGCATGGGAATCCTGGAGCTGCGCTAACCAGATGCAGGCGACCTATGTGGTCGGTTAGGGTGCATCTTTGGTTTTCTCGGGCGGGTCTTAAATCAGAAGCAGGGACAAAAATTAGGGAGGCTGTCAGTTATTTACCAATTTCTGACCCTTTTTGGCCAGTTGTTACAGGGGTTTTTGGTTGCTTCTGGGATCGGTCATGAGATTGTGGTCTGACTTCTTACAAGTCTGACTGACAGAGAGCAGTCTGGCTTCCCGGCCTGGTTATTTAGATAATGGGCTGGTTTGCTGGCTGGTCGCTGCACATCGTAGGTCAGAGTTCCATTTTCATATCTGGTCTGGAATTGTGCTTTTGAATAGAGTCAGTCTTTCACATAATTGATTTCTAAAAACGTTTTTGTGCCCCTTTTAAATTCTGCTCAGAGCTGCGGATCATGGAGATTTGTCTGGCTCTCCCGTAACACCACTGAGGCTGGGGTGATCCACACGCCATCACTCACAATCTGTGATTCGTTAAGGTTTGCTTTACGCTGTAGCAGTTCATGAAAGATGTGGGTTACAGCTTCGATTCCAGTTGGCTTTTAAATTAAATGAAGTATTGTTTTTGGTGGTACATGGTAAGTCTATGGAATATCAAATTTAAATGTATTTCTGCTTTGGGAACTATTCCATCAATTGGAAAAAAAGAAACACAATGTAGTCAATTTTAAAATAGGTCTTGCTATATTGCTGCTCTGGTACTTGTAGCTGAGTGCACATTTATCTCCTGTATGATAAATCAAATTACCATAAAAACATGGATGTCAGTCCCCCAATAGCTATGAGAAGGCAAAGCTTACAGGACCAAGTATCAGACAAGCTTAAGACAGTCAAACAGAAGATGAATAAAACAGATTTGCTGTAAGAGGAAACTCACAGGAGATAATAAGCATTTATTCAAAAATCACATTTCTGTGTTTTTAATGAGAAATGACCATGGGGTCCTTCCTGCCTTGGCTGATAGCTATGGGTTGCAGAACCTTGTTGGAGTCTATAATGATTATTTGTTTACCCTCTTCTGCAATTGAATCTGAGCTGCTCAGAAGCAGAAGCCAGTTCTGTGACTGTTGTGGCCTTCTATCCCTGTCCACTCACCCCTAATTCCTCATTTGTAGAAAAAAGAAGAATTTCTGATTCATGGAAGGTGCTAGTAAATGTTTGTTAAACAAATGGGCGCATGCAGAAATGAATGGATGAATGATTTTATTGCCTTTCTCTGGTTTGTTCAAAGCATTAATAAGACATTTTGCATTCTAGAGCTGTTTTACCCTTGACATACCCTTGCTTAGAATTGATTATGTACTTAATACTTTAGATATCCTTCTAACATTAAATTCAAGGAATGATGCTGCTGAAATACTATATCCAAACTGAAACACTAGCGTATATTTCTCATTAGGGCTCATTGGGGATTTTGGCCACATGTAATTTATCAGCAAGGGTCTAATAAACAACAACAACAAAACCATTTGGTGTGTTAAAAACAGAAACAGTTTAAACAACATTGCTCATACATATCATGAAAACATTGAGAATCCAAACAAGTTGGTAAAGCCATCCGGAGATGTGTCACACAGGATACTACCATCCCCCAGGCTGGAGGCTCAAAGACAGGGTTGGGGTTCCCCGGAGGCAGAAGTAAGCACAGAATCTGTGTGTATACAGAGATGAGAGGCAGCCATGCCAAAGACTCCAACAAAGATGGAGGGAGGAGAAGAAATGCTCTGGTTTCTCCCTACCCTTTGCCTTCCCATTTCCTACTGGAGCCTCTTATTGGCAAGATCCTGCCAGAACAAAGCTGTCATGGGATAATGGGAAATACAACTTTCAGGGATGGACCCTGTGATGGAGAGTAGGAGACAGAAGGGTGGAGAATAGATGGGAACCAACAAGTCCAGAAGCAGTCCAAGGTGAAGGAGAGGGAGACATTCATGGTGAGTATCCCTGAGTCTAATGTGACTCAGATAGCTGATTGTGATCAAGTTATTAACTCGGATGAGGAAATTCACTGTTAGAGGAGTTTTCCCCACCTCCTAATCAGAAAAAAAGTTGATTCCAACCCTCTTTCTAACAACTGTGGAACTCTGAAAGCACCTCCCAGATGTCTCCTAACTTTCATCAGGGTGTACACTTCTCTGTCTTTGGTGAAAATGTATTACCTCTATGAATTCAATTGTCTTTAATGTTTTAAGATGGTCCTTATATCGTTGTCCTGGTATCATTCCAGACCCAAGTAATAATCTCTTCTACCTTATTCACACATCATAGGCTATTGCTAAATGTGAGTAGAAGATGCTTTACTGGAGAGCTGGGCAGGCTCACCTTGCCCACTGCATGAGCTGGAACTTATGATGACCTGGGCCTCCGTTCAGCTACCCTGACATTCATAGTCTCTTACTAACCTCTCTTTACCAGTTTAGACCTGACTTCGTTGTTCTACCTGCTCTTTTCTCTTTTTCCCCACTCTTATATTAACTCTTCACTCTCTTTCTCTGGGGTAGTACCCAGACACTTGGAATTCTTGCTTATGTCAAGCATTTAACTCACTTCAGCTTTCATTGATAAACTAAGCTTCACATGCACTAAAAGTGTTTTGTAGATCAATAAGAACTCCTCTGTTACGGGGTCTTCTCTATAGAAAAATGGTAGTGGTTTTAAATAATACATATATCATTATTAACCAAACCATCTTGGTTCTGTAAGGGATCTAGGATGAGTGTGTTTAGATAATGAGATCAGGTTTTGGAAGTTTAAATTTCAATTGCCTTAGGATGTTTTCATGAAATTGTTCTGTATATAGCTTGGAAATGTGGAACTAAACCTCAGAAAAATGTCAAAGCATTGAAGGATATTTAAAACTTGTCAGTGGTAGCTAAAGACATGGGAATGAATAGTATTGTCTGCAGATGATATGGAGACTGAGAAGAAACTGGGCCTCCTGTCAGACTTTTGAGTAACAGCAGATAATGGGAGAAAGTAGGGAAGGAGGGGCAGATATAGAAGGCCAAGAGCTGAACTGTGAAGAATCACTGTCAGGAAAAGGCACGAGGGACTCGGTGAGGATTGTGAAAGGGTAAGGAGCCTCCTAAACACAGTTTAACAGCTGACTTTGAAAATGTCCCTTGAGGGGCAACTGGGTGGCTCAGTTGGTTAATCATCTGCCTTCAGCTCAGGTTATGATCTTGGGGTCCTGGGATTGAGCTCCGCATCAGGCTCCCTGCTCAGGGAGACACTCATCTTTATCCTCTTTCACACACTTAGGCACACCCCTCCTTTTGGTCCTCCATAGTTTTCTCACTTTAGCAGGGAGAAGAAGGAAGACAAATTTCTCATGGGAGTGAGATGCTGATTTCCTCAAGTCCTATGCAGCTGGTCAAAGCCTTCATTTTTTTCCTTTTCTTCTCTGGATTCTGCCTGTCCTTTCTAGAACTCCAGATGTTGGTTTTATGCAGATGTAGCCAGCTTTAACTGGAAACTGACTAAATAAAGGCCAAAAGAATGTTGAAGTTAGCCAGGCCAAAAATAGAGGGTTGAGTATGACATGCAGAAGGAGTGAGTACAAACACAGGGTCTTAAAGAAGAGAAATCAAAGAGGAAGAAACCTTAAGAAAAAAGATTCTCAAAGGAACTCCCCAAGTGGATTCTACAACTTTTAATCTTTACACTGAGAATCTACTGATTGCACAATTGTATCACATGGTGACCTTGACTTTGAGTGTTATCCTGGTCATTCCAGATAAAGGAGTGTCACTAATTAAAGTAGGGGTTGTGGAATATGCAAGATTATAGTGGTTCATCTGTGGAATGGGAAAGGCAGAGATTGGGACAGTAGGAGTACTGAATGGGGGCAGAGGAGAGTCACTGAAGTAACCCATCTCATTCATTCATTCATTCATTCATTCCTGAGTCAATTGGAGAAATGTTAATTCAAGATACAATATGTGCCTTGGGCCTGTCAGTGAGAATACTCATGAAATAATTTGTTCTGGGTTCTGGAGGAGTATCCACTCTAGTGGGAGAGGCAGCTAAAAATTAAGTTATAACATTATGTGAAATATGTAATTATGGATTGAATGGTGCTTATTCTAGCTTTGGGAGGTCAGGGAAGGCTTTCCTGAGAAAGTCATGTCTAATCTGAGGACGGATGATAGTCACTTATGTGAAAAACTAGTAAAAGTCAGGCCAGAAGAGGAGGGTAGTGTGTCGATGAGAGAATGTAAAGGTCCAGAGGGTGGGCACAGGGGGGAAAACTGATCCAGCCTAAAGGCAAGGACTGTTGGAACTCAGGATTCCAAGAGGTGACTATGTTTGACAAAGTCGCAGACTGAAGCAGAGCCTAGATTTTGTCCTGAGGCAAAAGGAAGTCCTTGAATTGATGTGTATTTTTAAAAGAATAGCTCTCAATTAGCTGGGGTAGAAATGAAAGGAAAGAGATCAGTGACCAGGAAGGAGCCTGTGTAAGAGAAGAGGTGAGAAGTGTCTGCACCAAGGTTGTATGTGGGAAAATGGAAAAAGGTAAACAAATCTGAGCCTATTAAGAAGGTAAAACTGACAGAAGGATTTTTAAAAAAAATCTGGTATCTTAGTCTATGTAGGCTGCTATAACAAAAATACCATAGACAGGGTAGCTTATAACAACAGAAACGGATTTTTCACAAGGCTGGGAGGCCAAGATGAAGACACTGGAGGATTTTGTGTCTGGTGAGGCTGCTTCCTGATTCAGAGATGGCCATCTTCTTGCTGTGTCCTCAGCTGGTGGAAGGAGTGAGGGGCTCCCTGGAGCCTCTTTTATGATGGAATTAATCCCATTCAAGAGGGCCCACCCTCATGACCAAATCACCTCCCAAACACCCACCTCCCAATACCATTACATTACGGATGTGGTATCAACATAGGAATTTTGGGGAGGTGCAGCATCTGGTCTGTAGCGTCTGGCTATAACCTGGTTTCACCTTGCTCACATTTGATTGAAGATACTCCATTATTTTTATTCAGGATGTTTCGATTTCTCTCAGAATAGCTACAGACAGATGGAGTGGACTGGCAGGGTGCTGTAACTGTAACCAGTCAAATGTTAGTATATGAATAACTATCAATTAAACACGACTGACCAACCACACATTGGGCTCAGAGTGACAATATTTATATCAGCTTCCATTACTTTAGCATCTGCCAGGTATTTTATAGATTGTTCTCATCTTACTTAATGCACATATTTAACTGCATCTGCATTTATGCATGAGGAACAGCATCTCAAGAGAATCAGGCGGATTGGCCACTTTATGGGCTGGTAAGTCTTGGGTCCAGAGTCAAGGCCAGGGGAGCCCCACCCTAAAGCCCCACCCTAAAGGGGGCAAAACCTTGGCCAACCCTGAATCTTCCATTCTGGGAAAGGCGCTCCCTTAGTGTGATCCCTGGCTTCTCTCCACTCTCCTCACTGCACCCAGGAAGAGAATGAGCTGAGTGCAGTCCTGTCCCCTGTTCCCTTTGGGGGCACCTGTCTGCCCCAGCGTGACTGTCCCACAGGTCTTGCCCTTGGCCTGGGTCAGAGAAGGGAGAGTTGCTGGTCCTTGGTTGCCAGCCTCCTTTCCTAGCAGCTGGTGTCCCCCACCCATCCTTAATCAGGAATGGGTGTGACGATCAGATCAGGCATCTGCCCATTACTCCCCATTTGATGCAGAGCCCAGGTGGGGAGAACAGGTGCATTGTGCGGGGGTGGGGGGGGCTCTGACACCCAACACCTGAGTCTCACCATCACCCCACTGCCTGTCACAGTGAGAAAGAACAGTGTGTACCACGACCACACTGCTTTGTGTGCCCTCAGTTCTGGGAGCGAGGCTGGAGCCCAAGATCTGCCCTCACCCTGTTGTGGGTGACGTCACTTGCCCGTGGCTGCAGCTTGCTGACATCAGGCCCTTGTGTGACCGCAGAGAAGGACCCATGGTGGGGCAGAAAATCGGGGTCTGAGGCCATGATGCCAAGTCTGGTGCCAGCACTGAATGCCATAGCTTCCACGGGTGGGTGGACTTTGCCTGAGTCTGTTGAATCCCTTTGAAAATATTAAAGACAATTTGTAAAATGTTTTTACAAATGGTACTGCGATGCTATAAAATCAAGACATCAATGTACAGTATTTGCTCAGGGCAGGTTTTCTCATGTTTAATACTTCCTCTCTATCCTTTTCCTTTCATGGTTCCTTTGCATGTAACCTTTAGTGCTGCAATTTTCTCTTTGCAAGTCTTTGTCTTCACTAAGCCATGCTTTAGAAAAAATGAAATAAATGTATCTTGTTCTAAATTTATCTTACACTAGAAACCTTCCATGACAAATAAGTTAAAGTCAGCATTTTATTTTGAAAAGAAATTGCGAGCTGTTGTTTAAAAATGAGTTTACTTTTTATAAAAGAAGGAAGGAATGTAATCAGTATTGGTAATGTGGTGACCTGAATTTCCCTGCTTTGTTTAGAAATGAGAACTAATGTGAGCAAAGTTTTCTCCTCTTTGATGTTAACTGTGACAAATTATTAGGGCAATGAAAATCATTTTGGCTTTTGAGGGTTTTTGTATATTTTCGCTGTTACCTGAAAAAGCCAAAGATATCCCACACATGCAGGTGTCCTGGGTGCTTTGTTACTCTCTTAGTCATTGATTTGGACTGAAGACTTCTGAAGCATTGTGGATTAGCACTTGTCCCTGGTTTTGCAACCATCCATCCTCTGAGGGACGATATTGGAGTGTTTCTTAGAAATCAACCCCGTTTGCAAATTGAAAGGTAAATATTTGGTTCTAGTAAATATGAATGCAAAAAGTTAATGCCCTTAAAAAGGAAGTGACTCACTGTGAAAATAAAAAAATGCAACCCATAATCACTTTAGTTTCCTCTATTAACTTAAATTTCCACTATTAATAATTGTAATATTTTGGTTGAGAGGTAAGACATTACATTGTGGAAGAGCACTAAGAGAGTTCACTATATTATAGGGGAAAATGTATAGAATAAGAGAGCCAGATCTGCTTTACATTTATTGGGAAGTTATTTTTCCCCCAGTGAAATGGCTTTTAAAAGTTTTACTAATGGGTCCCGCATCGGGCTCCTTGCTCAGCAGAGAGCCTGCTTCTCCCTCTGCCTGCCTGCCACTCCCCCTGCTTATGCTCTCTCTCTCTCTCTCACTCTCTCTGTGTCAAATAAATAAATAAAATCTTTAAAAAAAAAAAAAGTTTTACTAATGGGGGCCCCTGGATGGCTCAGTCAGTTAAGCATTAGACTCTTGGTTTCAGCTCAGGTCATGATCTTATGGTCATGGGATCAAGCCCTACATGGGGATCTGTGCTCAGCAGGGAGTCTGCTTGAGGTTCTCTTTCCCTCTCTCTCTGTCCCTCCCCCTGCTCATGCTCACACACATGCTCTCTCCCTCCCTCTGTAAAATAAATAAATAAAATCTTAAAAAAAGTTTTACTAATGATTTAGATAATAAATGTTAATCATTAAAACAGAAAAGAACAAACATCAAAGAGAAGGAAAAAAAAGAAAGTAGGGGCAACTGGATGGCTCAGTTGGTTGTGTCTGCCTTCAGCTTAGGTCATGATCCCAGGATCCTGGATTGAGCCCCGCATTGGGCTCCCTGCTCAGCAGAGTCTCCCTTTCCCTACCCCTGGGCTTGTTCTCTCTTTCTCTCTCTAACTCTCCCTCTCAAATAAATAAATAAAATCTTGAAAGAAAGAAAGAAAGAAAGGAAGGAAGGAAGGAAGGAAGGAAGGAAGGAAGGAAGGAAGGAAGGAAGGAAGGAAGAAAATCACCAGAAATTAAAAAAATCAATACTGATATGAGAGATTCAATAACCATCATTTCATACCTTTAATATGCATACATTAATCTACTCAAATACCATATATATGGTATTTTATATGGAAGGCAAACATACTAAATATGCATATGCATGGAGTAAAAAGTATAAGCAAATATAACCAGTATGAGACATATATTCTTACCAAAATATTTAAATAATATAATTCAGTATCATCCAAGTCCAGATAACTCAAAATTCTAATATTCGATTCCCAAATGGCAGATACTTATATTTGGACAATTGTTAAACCTTCTGTATTATTTGAAAACTTTCTGAAATAGAAGGACTATCGACCTCACAAAGATGTCCAGGTCCCAATCTCTGAGACCTGTGAATTTGTTACATTATATCTTGTTTAGATGGCCCAGGATTATATTTCTTTTGCTTACCCTGTCCTCTTGGGCTCTATAATATCCCTATAATTATATAACAAGAATAGTGTTGCACTGTAATCTATCATAAAGATCTATAGTTTTTAAAAAAATGTATCATGATCACAAAGGCACAATATAGTTGCCTCTTATGGACTATAAGCAACAAAGCTAACAATAAACTTAGTGAATACAAACCATATGCATATTCTTGGTTCATTTGTTTTTGGAAAAGTCTAGCATATCTAGTGGTTTCAACGATTTCATTTTAACTTAAAAAAATTCTGATCTATTTAGCAGGTAACTTTCAGACTGATATAATAGAGTTTTAGAAAACTCTAAGAAATGTTTTGTTAATATGTGTAAAACACATAGCTTCTCCCGTGTATTTTTAAAAAAGTAAGCAATGCATATTTTTAAAGGGATTTACCAGATGTACTTAAATTTATGGACCTTGAGATGGGGTGGTTATCCTGGATCTACTGTGGGCCCAATCAGATCACACAAGCCCTGAAAATAAGAGAACTTTCTCCAGCTGAGGCAGATAGGAATGTTAGAGAGATTTCAAGCCTGAAAGAAACTTGACTTTGGCATTGAAGATGAAGGCAGTCATGAACCAGGGAATTCAGGTATCCTCTAGAAGCCAAGATGGACCTCTGGCCAGAAGCTGGCAAGGAAATGGGGATCTCGATGCCACATCTGCCTGGAACTGCATTCTGCCATCAACCAGCATGAGTCTAGAAGTGGATGCTCCATAGCCTCCAGCAGGAACAGCTCTGTCAGCATCTTGACTGCAGACTTGTGAGGACAGGAACAAAGAAATCAACCAAACCATGTGGAGCCCAATGCAGGACTCAAACTCACAACCCTGAGATCAAGATCTGAGCTGAGATCAACAGTCTGACACTTAGTGGACTGAGCCACCCAGATGCCTCCCATGTGGGTTTCTGACCAGAAATTTCTGATCAGAATTGTGAGATAATAAAAGGGGTTTTTCAAGCCTGTAAATTTGTGGTAATTTGTCATGGCAGCCAATAATAAAATGAATACAATACTTATATTGTTTTTATTTTTCATTTCTCCCACAGCAATTGGAATATCTAAGCAGTGTGGCCCATCTTCCACTAGGCAATCTTGTATTCTTGGCTAAAAATGCAGCAACATGAAAGTGTGTTTAGGAGTAACAAGTTTACCTCAGTGGCAATAATTTTTCTGAGCTGTAGGAAGGATGGTATGCTTCCACAAGCTTTCAGCCCAGCCACTTGTTTCAGAATATGGAGAGCCAATAGCAAGTCCTCCAAAATCATATGAAGACAGAGGATACAAAACTAAATGGTTGCAGTACATTTAGAGTAATACAAAAAAAAGTTCTTCTTTTTTTTTTTTTTAGAATACAACTTTCGACTAACATCTTGTATTATCTTTTTTAATTTTTTAAATTTAAATTTAATTAGCCAAAATATAGTACATCATTAGTTTTGATATAATGTTCAATGATTCATTAGTTGCATGTAACACCCAGTGCTCATCACATCATGTGCCCTCCCTAATACCCATTACCCAGTTACCCCATCCCCCACCTACCTCCCTTTCTGCAACCTTCAGAAATATTATTTTTTGTTCTACTTAAAAAAAGTGCCTCTGTTGAGATGGATGTTTAATTTATGACTAATTAATTAGCAGTTTGATTGCTTTGTTTCCCTTCATGTGTCTTCTCTCTTAATGTCTAAACTGATAAATCTGACTGCAATCTTTCTCTTTTCTTCATTTTTCTGGCCCCTGTGTTAGTAGGATAACATAATGCTGAACTTACGTTTTCCATACACACTGCCCCCCCCACCCCATAAGATCTTTTCAATCAAGTCGGGGAGCCATAGTTTTAAATTTGGCCATAGTTTTCACTAAAACCCTTCACTTCCTCTAAATTCTGTGAATCCCGAACATACCATTTTGGAAGTCTGAATTTTTTTTTTTAATTTAAACTTGACATTGATTGATTTCAGGATTTTCTCAGAACTGGCACCTGGTTTCTCTTCAATGAGTAATAAATCAAAGCAGCTTAAACTGAAACACTTACACTTAGGCTTGTGGAAGGAGATGCATTTCTCATTGGGCACAAGGCCTGGTCATCATAAAGCAATGCAGGAATTTTCATCATCTGACTCTATTGACTAATAATTAAAAATGCTCTAATGCTCCCTGTGGAATCCTGCTTTTGTCTTCCCTCTTTCCTTTTCAATTCTTTGTAGCACACGCCAAACAGATGAGAATGTTGGGTTGCTTCTCTGAGCTGGAGGAAAACCAGGGCCTGTCCATCGATGTTGCTGTAGAAAGATTAAGACGGGCCCTCCATGGTGACCCAGATAATTTTCCAGAGGTGTCATTAATATGTAGAACCGCACTCTCCCTCACCTGCTTCAATCAAGAGGTTGTAAAATCCTGCCAGGTCTCTATTTTAAGTCAGTAGGAAAAGCTCACAGGCAAGAGTCCCTGCTACAGGTGCTGTTCTCGGAAATGAAAGTCTCTTGGCTTCCTAAAATGTTAGAAATGACGGTCAAATATCTTTTGCAGTATTTCCAGGTATTTTCCCTTTGGCTCTGGGTTTACTCTTAAAACCATGCAGGTCACGTAAATGAAAATCCATGAAAGAAAACAAATCAGGGGGGGTGCCTGGGTGGCTCAGTTGTTAAGCGTCTGTTTTTGGCTCAGGTCATGATCCCAGGGTCCTGGGATTGAGCCCCGCATTGGGCTCCCTGCTCAGCAGGAAGCCTGCTTCTCCCTCTCCCACTCCCCCTGCTTGTGTTCCCTCTCTCGGTGTCTCTCTCTCTGTCAAATAAATAAATAAAATCTTTAAAAAAAAAAAAAAAGAAAACAAATCAGGAGGAATATTCTTCCAGTTGGCTCAACCATATCAATAAGCAGGACACATGTACGGATAAGAATAAAGGACAGGCATTACTTGCATTTTTCAGGAAAGGAAAAGTAGCCAGGACCCTGTGATAACTGTGTGGGGTCACAACTTTTGGGAGTGATGAGATCCCTGATTCTGTCTCTTCTCTTTGTAGGTTATCCAGGACTCCATGGCAGCAGGGTCACCGCACGGAGCTGCAGAATGGACCAGAGACAAGGTCTCCATCCCTGTTTGCTCGGGGCCGTAGCTCAGACACGTTGAGGTGCTACAATGGACAGCTCTTAGTTAGGGTCTCAAGTCAGTAGTAAACAGGCTTCCTAATGTGATCAATGATGCTCACAGAATAAGAAAAGTTTTTTCAAATTAATCATTGAATGTATCTATACCGGCTGTCAAGATTTTTTAACTTGAACATTTGGAGATGAAAGCCTAAAGATGAGGACTTGGATCTTGACTCCCTGCCCCAGGTTCTCATCCATGGAATGTTCCAACCGTCTATCCTCTTTCCTTGTTATTGCATCTTTGGCTCCTCTCTAAGTGAATGTTTCCTTCTCCTGGATTGAAAGAAGCTGATCTGGGACATGTGAGCGGACACCACTCATTTTCTCAGGGAGATTTGGCAGAATAGGGCTATGAGCTATATCCCCCCACCCCGCCCCAGCTCCACGGCAGCCCTTCCAAGCCTCCTGTGCAAGGCAGACCTTCCCCTGTGGAGGAGGAATGTTCTTCCTGGGAGGGAAGATGGTGCAGCCACGCTGCTTGGTTAGGACTTTCAAACAAGCTCTCGGTGCCCAATTACGGGGATTTCTTCAGGGCAAAACAGAAACAGCAAATTCAGAAATCCTTCTGTGCTCTTCTGCTGATTTTGTTATTTAAGTTGCTTTACCAGGTGTATGGAAGCAGATCTAAAATTAGCAAGCAGACTTTTTCCAAATCATTTCTCTTGGAAAGTTATTGACCTGATGTGATCAGCCTCATATGTTCGGAAAGTCTGAGGGAACTAAAGGACGGGCTGAGAAAAGAAGTAACAGGGAGAGGAGATCTATCTGCACAGGGGTTTCTGGCCAATTCTCTCTTCCCTGATACGGCAAACCCACACGAGAAAGCAGAGGAGCCGCCAGGAGGAAGGCACTGAAGGGCAAGGGTAAGAGAACAGTGAGAACGTTGCATTTACAGGGGATCTTATTTTCGTTTCGAAGGGCTGCCATGTCATTGCTCCAGCTCCTGGGGCGTTGTGACGTGTCAGCAAGACACGCGTGGGCAGGGGAGGGCAAGTGCCAGTGTCCCTGTTTTCCCTGGAAAGTGCTTTAGACTCTCCACATCCCTCTTTGAGCCAGTCCCCAATCTCCCTACACAGGGACACAACCATCCGTCCTCACGTGAGCTCTCACCTGACACTCCCACTCCTACACACTCACATGGCACACACACGTGTGCTCACACGCACACACAACACACCCACAGACGTGTGTTTACAGTCACACACCACACCCACAAATGGACATTTACACCCACACACTCCCCCACACATTCACAAGCTCTCTCCTCTCACACTTGCGCACACACACACGCACACTCACACTTGCCCTGCTCCGCTGACTCACCAGCCTCGGGGCCCAGCCCAGCCTGCAGACCGCCGTGTCACCCCCACAGCACCGAGGGCCGCTGAGACCCTGCTCCCTCCCTCGCGGCCACTCTCCCTGCGCTGAGCACCCTCCCAGGAGGGCGGGAGAGAACTACGTCAGCTGCCTCTGCTCGGCCCCGTGTCAAGCACCTGAGACGCGCATCTGCTGGCCACCGAGCAGGAAGTGGCCTGTGCAGTTTTGTCTCACGTCAGTGTTTGGCTTTCAGTTTCAAGTGGTCCTGCCCTTGCAGGAAATCCGTGGTACGAGGTGGTGAAGGGCTTTTCCTCAAGGACCTCTGAGAAGCTCAAGGGCACATTCATGGATAAATGTTGTCATTCCAACCACGGTGGGGTATGTGGAAGAGCCAGGCACAGGGTCCCCGGGAGGTCAAGAGGAGCCATGCATCAGGGTCCAGCTGCCCCCACCAGCGGGGTGGTCACCAGCACGTCCCCAGCCCTTTTCCTCCCTTGTCTTTCCCCTTGTGTGTTAATATGGGGGGGGGGGCATTGAGAGCCGAGCAGAGAAAACCCTGAGCTCCTTCCTCCCTGTTTACTGCAAGTCTGCAGTTCTCAGATCTCTCCCTGGTGGTCTGACAAGCTGAGAGTGTTGGTCTCTGTGAAGTGGGGTCTCTCTCTAGACCTTTGCCCGTGGGATTGAATGACGGTCACCGGAGCTCACTCTGTGCAGAGAGCTGGGACGTCACAGAGCAGAGCAAGTGACAAACACGCCCAGCATCGAGCAGCTTACAATCTGCAAGTGAAGCGAAGGCAGCACGAGGCGGAAGCCCTGAGGATTGGGAAGTTGTGAATCACACCCACCAAGGGGGCTGCCTTGAGGGACTCGGCTAAGCTCTGTCACAAGAAGCCGCTCTGCCGTGACTCACGATCAGTGGGACCGATGGCACCCGCCTGACATGGTGTGCCCCTGTGTAATGTCCTTCACTGAGTAAAGCCCACGGAGCGGTTGATGTCCTTCCTTTCAACAAACAGGACATTTCCAACTGCAAGAAATTCATGGACACCATTTACCAGTGGAGAAAATTTGAGAAGATTAGCTAAACTCCCAGCACCTCAATCGTTCTCATTTGTGCGCCTCACGCATTTCTGCGGCGATGGAAGGCAATGCTGCACGTGGCGGTGGCTGGGACAAGCTGTGTGTCACTTAGGGTGTTTGTCATGCTTTTATTACAGTCTCAGTCTGGGGGGATCGTGGAGACGTCTTGATTTCTGAGCGGGACCCTGGAGCTGTCTCCGGGCTGGAGAGCCCGGCAGCAGTGGGACAGAGAAGGTGGCAGACTGGAATCTGGCCGCTGAGCCGGGAGCCCCGTGTGTGAGCTCCCAGGGCGGTGTGCAGAGACACCTGCTCGCACTCCTCCCTCGTGACGGTGCTGTGGGGGTGGGGAACCGAACGATGTCCCATTGCGAAGGTCATTCTTTTTTCCAATAAACGTTGGACCTTAACTCCCTTTACTATGTCAACATCATCCAAGGCAGTCGCCTCTGGTTCTTCATGCGGTGGGGGCTGCCTGGGGACCAGGCATTGTTCTGTCGTCCCACTGTCTTGCACACATCGGGCTTTAAAGACACACGTGGAATAAGCCGGTGATGCATGAATGAAATAGACAATATTCTGCCGATGCTCCGTGATCAATCATGGGCTCATCTACATGCCACCGAAGGTCAGATCTGCTAGTCTGAACCCGGCGCTTGGTGTTGAGGAGGATGAAACCCGAGCAGATGAAGTTAACACCCAGGCTGTAAGTCACGGAGTGTCTGAAACCAGGTCGGGAGGCCCCTGGGGCAGTGTGGGGTCTAGCCCACACTGCAGTTCTTCTGGAATGCTGGGAATCCTGGACGCTTGGCTGCAGTGACATCATGGGGAAAGAACCCTGATTCATAACAGCCAGAGGTCGTGGTGCCTGTGTTCCCTGCGGGCCTCCCAGGGCCGGGACCCCTCCTGGGTTTGCACAGGGAGCTCGGGGCCACCCTTAGGTTGTGTCCTGGGCCTGTGGTGTCCCCAGAGGTCCGGTTGTGCGCAGATGTGCCATTTCCCTCCCAGGCTCTGGGTGCCTCGTTGAGGAAGGAAGGTGATGTGCCTGAAGGTGTGTAGAGACCTGGCACATCCTCCCTGGGAGGTGACACAGTGTCCCTTCATCCACACAAAGAGGACTTTGGGGAAAAGAACAATGCGCCCCAGGGCCAGCCTCTGGCAGCTCTCCGTGCCCCGCAGGTGCAGAGGTGAGGACCTGCCCTCGTGATCCGTTCCTCTTTGTTAAACTCCCGCAAGATGGTGAGAGGCAGTTAGAAATGCCCTGTGAGGACAAGACTGTCCTTGCACGTCCAGAACCAGTAGAACCACAACCATCTGAAGTGTGTGGACTGTGGGTCTCTCATGATTCCATCTGAAGTGTGTGGACTGTGGGTCTTTCATGATTCCATTTCCTCATTTGTGTTTCCAAATCCACCCTGAGTCCAGTCCCTGAAACCGGGTCATCTGGGAGCACACCTGGTGCAGGTTTACCTTCTGTGAAGGTTCCTAACTCTCCCCTGGTCCTGTGCTTGTCTCGTGTCCCTGGGTCTCAGGGGAGCAGGGGTGCACCCACGCCCCCTCCAGACCCAGTGTGGGCAGGGGGCGTCCAGGACCCACACTGAGCCTCTAACCCCTGCTCCTTCGGAGGCCTCAGGGCTCCTTGGCCCTTCCCCAGAGTTTGACACTGTTCCCACTGCCCACGGAGGTTCTGCTTCCTGTGATTCCTTCTCAAGGAGCATTTTCCTTCCTGGTTTACACTCTCACCTGGGGGTGTTTTGTGCTAGTCAGCGGCTTCTACCTTCCTTGAAAGTGTCACTTTGGTTCTGCTGGACATGAACTGATTTGTCGGGCAGCCAAGTTAAACAAGGGGGTGCTTTTAGACCGTTTTTGGAATTACTCTTTTTCTTTTGGCATTCAGTTTCATAATCATAAGACTTTAGCTACCCTTGGGGTTTAGCACAAGGCCACGGGGCTTTTGAGGTTTCTGGAGTCATTCCAGAGTCCAGTTATATCAAAGAACAGGGTCAAAGGGGAGAAACAGATGTGTTCACTGCAGATAATTTATACCAGGCAGCACGTTTTACAGTATCTCAAATAGACGCCTTTCTTAACTGTGATGGAGGTAAAGTGACATTTCTGTTTCCAAATAAATCAGTCAGTAGTTTCCCTGATTTCTGGGACTATCCAGGGGTCTGATAGGGTCTAAGCACCCGTCTGGTCCTTCATTTCCTGACAATAAATCACAGTTCCTAAAATTTCTATCTAGTTAATTTAACCTACCAACTCTAAAAGATATTTCAGTCATTGAGCCTTTTTCTGGGAGCAAGAAATGACAATGCTCAATACCCATGTTACTCTCTGCCCTGCTTCCTCCCCAAATGTCAACAAAAGTAATAATAATATGTAAATTCTCTCTTTAATTAAGATGGCTTTCCGTGTAGTGTCTGTTCAATGAGCTATCACAGCACTGATCTGCTGTGTAACATACAGTCCTTTTATTCAAAGGAATTGGGCTGCAAACCCTTAACTCCCTTATTGTCACACATTCTTCTCTTCATTATGCCCCCAATATGTGAATGTAACCTTCTAGTAACTAGTTTCTCAGATGGTTCCATGAACCCTGCTTCCTGGTATGCACGGTTTTAGGTCGCCCCTCCCACAATGAATTGGGCTGGACTGTGTAACCAGGAGAATGTGGTATTAGTGATGCTGTGTGATTTTTTTTTTAAGATTTATTTATTTATTTGAGAGAGACAGTACTTGTGTGTGCATGTGAGTCGGGGGAGGGGCAGAGGAAGAGGGAGAGAATCCTCAAGTAGACTCCCTGTTGAGTACAGAGCCCAACATGGGAGTCGATCCCAGGACCCTGAGATCATGACCTGAGCCAAAATCAAGAGTCTGGACACTTAACCAACTGAGCCACCCAGGCGCCCCATGGTGTGTGATTTTTTTTTTTTTTTTTTTTGAGACTTAGTTATAAGAAGCCTAAATGACACTATGGAACTTTGGCCATGATTTCTTGGACCACTTGCCTTAGGGAAATCCAAGTATCAGTTAAGAAGCCTGTTTACCTTGAGACTACTATGCTGCAAGGATCCCAAGATGTTTTGCCATATCAAGAGAGGGGCCTGGTCTACCCCAGATTTTCTAGCTATCCCAGGTCCAGATCCAATGCCAAGCATGTGAGTGAAGAGGCCTTCGGGTGTCTCCAAGCCTCAGCTCTGTCCTGCCTGAACTGATGGAGACCCCAAGAAGGAGATGACCAGATGAACCATCAGGTGCCAGAATCGCGAGTGATATTGATACATTGTTTTAATTCAATAATTTTGGGGATGGTTTGTTACATGGCAATAGATAACCAGAACACCACTTCACAATTGACTGAATGAAGGGGAAGTGCTATTGAGGACTAACCAAGTCACCCTGAGTTCGGTCCATGAAAGTACTAACTTTGTTCATCCACTCAACTTCTGTCTTTTTAGTAAATGACCTTTATTGAAATTCTTAGTTTTGGCAAATGACCTATATTGATCACCTGGTCATAAAGTTCTAATAGTGACCTACAATAAAGTATGATCATTGCAATTGTCCCATAAACTTTTTGGAAATCTCAGCATTCTGAAAGGCATTCAAAACAGAATATAAGTACTCTGTTGGATGCAGAATTTGTTGAATATACCCCGTTTGAATTTGTTGTTGGTCTCTTAGAATTTCTGATGTCTTATAAACTCAAAGTTGTTCTGTATATCTTTGGAAAAAGTATCATTCTTTGAAGGGTTTTGACAGAATGTAACTTTTGGTCAACTTCATGTGACTCATACAGAAGAAAGAAAGACTGAGACTCTCATGTTAGAATCGTGACATTTAATGTCAAAGAAGGACATGAAAATAGGCTAATCCAACAACGCAAGCATTCCTGAGCTCTAATCTATTTTCTGCACTCTATAGGGGATAGAATTTTAGATTTAGGAGTAAATATAATCATTTCTTTCCTCTAATAAAATTTTTCAATGATTTTTTTAGTGCTTATTGGATAAAAAGAACAAATTCTCTAATATACACATTATGAGGGTCTCATAATATATTATTCAATAAAAATATTAGAGCAATTCCATGTTCCAGTGGAAAAAATATCTACCTAAGAGCATACAAAAATAATTATGCATAAATTAAAAATCCAAATATTGTATTCTCTCATCTGTCCCTTTTTCTCTCTCATGTTAATTTTCTGTTTTCTAGCCAGTGAGTTCAGAGTAAAAATACGGGCTTTTATTGATGGCCTCTATTCTCCCAAGTGGTCTGGCACAAGTTTTGTTATATGTAGAACTTTGCCTTCTGTTATATCCTAAATATGCTTAATTAGATGCCTTTTATGTGAAGCTGTGTGATTTTTTACACAAAAGACTGAGAAATAGATGTGTAGGTCAATAGCATCCCCATCCATCGTCCATGAGCTAGTAACTGACATTCATGGAAAGTTGGTCACTGCTCTGATACTACATCTTTGCTCACCAGGGTTTGGACCAGGGTCCATGGGGGCATCACTGCAGAAAAGGGATGTTCTTATCACCTCACCTGGAAACAAATGAAAGCAAGGCCTGGAAAGCTCCAGAAATGACTGTCACCATAAGTGAGTTGGCCTCCCTGCTGCGAGTCTCATAAAGCCAGAAGATGGAGACTTGTACACTTATGTTGCTCACAGACTGTAATGAAGGAACAACATTGTAACCATACAAGTACAACTGCACCCTGGTTGTTTTATTGTACACTTTTAATCATCCTTCACCCCTTTTTCTCATGCAAACCTTGGTTTCAAACACCCCAGGGGCTCCCTGCAGATGTCTTTCTCAGGTGGATCTCTGGACTTGGGTACCTTATACCTCCTACCATCACTGCATAGTATTCAAGGCAGAGACTTGCTTGCACCCACATGCAGTGTGGGGACCAGACTGGAGCCCCAAATTTTGTGCCCCCCCTTCCAGGTCCTGCTGCAAAGTGTGGGGCCAGCTTATGTTCCACACCCTCACAGAGGGTAATGAGCACATGCATCAAAATAGAATTAAGTGTTAAGTACTCAGGTTTCATGAACCTGAGTTATTATGGGAGATGCCATCAGTACTGAGCTCAATGAAAAAGTCCATGTTTTAAAATCCATCACAGCACATAGCATTTTGTTTCAAAAGCTATCATCTCTCTTTGCTGGTGTTGCTTCTAAACCCTTGCATTGGTATCTGGCTTTTTCTTAGAGGGTCAATATCTCCTATTTGGGACTCTTTATGCATACCCAACCACCAGGAGAGGACTCTGCACAGGATGGATCCCTCCATGTGTGTGTTCCTTTGGTGCACTCAATGACACATGTAAATACTTTCAATCAAATAACCATGGCACAGAGATGTAATATTTCTTTTTAGCTTAGATTTCATCTCATAAAATTTCTCTTGATGTTAATTCCTCAAATAATTTTACTCAGCTTCTATTGTAGCTCTGTGAACTAAGACTGTAATCTGGGCTTATGAATAAAGAGTGCCTTTTTTCTAATTCAGCAGGAAAACAGGATAGACATGGCTCCCAAATAAATCTACATGGATTTAATGGAAGCAGTAAGCAGTTCTTTAATTTACTCTATCTTTCCCTTTTTGGTCCTTAGCCTCCCTTGAAGGGGTTCTGTATACATTTGCTTTAGGCAGATGCTCTTGCATTATTGTAACATTTAAGTTGGGTTTCTTCTCTCACCCCTTCTAACTATCTCTGTGTTCAACATGGGCAGTGTTGGGAAGCATCTGGTGTTGGTGTCAGATGGAACTATTATAATCCACCTGAGCCAAGGTTATGTTTCTGTCTTCACGTGTTTTGAGGACACATTTTTCCATACAACTTTCTTCCTCCTGGTCCATGGGTGCTGGTTAGTCAACTCCAGGTTGGCACAATACCTGTAAATTATAATCTGACATGAGGTGGTTTCCAGGCCACTTGCTACTAGTTAGAATCATCTAATAATACCCCTTGGTGTATCATACACCACAGTGGATTGAGTGTGATCCTTAGACTATGACGCTCCCTCACTCAAATTCTGATACTCTCTCCTGAGTGGATAATAAAGGGTTGGTATGGAAGTCAGCACATGCCCTGATGGTAGTAGAGAGCAGGAGTTCAATTGATTAAAAGTTTGTCCAAACATCAGTTGAAGATCCATTTTGCCCCAGGATATGTGTTCTGTGCCACAGGAATGAAAATGGAAGTGCTCTAGGAGTTCGCTGCTTAGAGGCACAGAAGAACAAGATAATGAAGACACAGTATGACAATCACCATCACAGTGGTTTGAGCAGGGTCTCATGTGGGAGGGTCCCCAACCCTCTCCACTGAGGGTCAATGAAGTTGTCTTGGAGGAAGTATACCTGAACTTGATGTTGGGAAACAAATAGGAATGAACCAAACCAACCAAACAAAAAGGAATGAGCCACATTGTGCTGAGGAGTGAGGAACAGTTGGACTGTGTATGCATGGGCACCAAATAACACCTTAGCAATGGCCTGGGAAGCAAAGAAGTACTATGCCCTGGAAATGGTGGCATTGAACGTTTGGGATTTGTGTATCTGGGGTAAGAGATACATTTTCATTCAAGCCCCGCTTAGCTCGGGAATCCTCAGGAAGGCCAGCTGTGCACACACTCGCTCACTTTCTCCCATCCTGGGCTTCTAGGTACCCAGGGAGTAAACTCTTACTTCCTTGGTGGCAAAAGGAAAACTTTGACTTTTAAAGGGCAATTCTGATGCATCTCTTAATCCTCATCGTGTAGCTATTTGCCGGTTCTATTTAGAACACTCTTGGTAAGTGGCCAGAATGAGAACTAGACCATCCAATTCCAACTATTTTCTTGGCATAATTGTCTTTGTGTTCTGGTGCTTGAGAGATTTTTTAAAAGAATTATTTATTTATTTGAGAAAGAGAGAGAGAAAGAGCAGGGGGAGGAGCAACGGGGGAGAGAGAGAGAGAATCCCAAGCGCACTCCACACAGAGCGTGAAGCCTGATGTGGAGCTCGATCCCATCCCAGGACCCTGAGATCATGATCTGAGCTGAAATCAAGAGTCAGAAGCTTAACTGACTATGCCACCCAGGCGTTCCTTGAGAGTTTTTTTTTTTAAGCCTTTTTTTTTTTTTTTTAATTTGACAGAGAGAGACAGTGAGAGAGGAAGCAGGGGGAGTGGGAGAGGGAGAAGCAGGCTTCCCACTGAGCAGGGAGCCCGATGTGGACTCGATCCCAGGACCCTGGGATCATGACCTGAGCCGAAGGCTGGCGCTTCACTGACTGAGCCACCCAGGTGCCCCTAAAAAAGCCTTTCTTATCTGAAGAGTTCAAAGACCTGTTGAACCCAATGGGTGATGACAGAGTCTTGTCCTATGACATTTATAGACTTGTCACAAGTAGGAATGCTGCAGAGAGTAACAGTTTTGATGATAAATAACTTAAATGATCTTTCTTTAGGCTGAGATTTATGAGATTTTTATAGACAAGTTAGTGCCTCTTTACAATGTGGAACAGTTGATAAAAAGTAATTCTTCCTGCTTTCCATCATAGGTGGAAAACTAGAAATAAAAAGAAATAGTTATAGGAGAGAAAAATAAGCAAACATATCCCATTAGAATGTACACACTACCAGCCTGATCTATCCTCTTGACTTTCCTTGATGGTTTTCAAATAAATTCACCACTTGGATTCTGAAAGAAGAGTCTATAGAGAGAGGTCACATTGCTCTAGAAAGTGCATTGATCCTGCACTGAGTTCCATTTTTGATTCTAGCCAGGACGTGTTGCTAACTCACTGAGGGCATTCCATACAAAACAAATAATTTTCTCCTTGTTTAAAAAAATGAGGAGTTTGGATCAGATAGTATCCAAGGTTCTTTCCGTCCTAAAGTTGTGTGCATCTAAATCAATGCCTTTTAATTGGCTGCTTTATGTTTTTCCTCCAGATTTTTCCCTTTGAGGTAAATGTCAAGAGCTGTAACTACCATGAGAAAAATCATAATAGCAACAGTAGTTTACTGGTCCTAACTATATATCCGCTATTATTCTAATATTATTCTAATATTAACTTCTTTAATTCTCATGGTAAACACAGAAGGCAGATACACTTATTATGCCGAGCATAGAGATGACAAAGCTAAGGCACAGAGAGGCTCAGTATATTGCCTTAGGTCACATCCAGAGGTGATAAACAGAGATTGCAAGCCTGGCATATCTCCAGAGCCTGCATGGGATACCCTGCAATTCCAGCTTCTGTAGCATGAGGGGAACGATAGAGAGGACAGTGGCCAGGCTGACATATCAGGTTAGGAGGGTTGTAGGTCATACCACTTTCTCCTGGCAGCTTTGGACTTCAGACATTGTTCCCACACTTGCCAGGGTCCCCAGGCGCCACCTGGTCGTGGAAAACAGACTGGCTCTTGACTCTTTCCTAGTGAGGGAGGGAGGGTTTGTACTAAGAGGTAAAGGTCTTTCAAGACATAACCAAATCTTCCATAGATTCTCTTAATCCAGAAGAACCTGACCTGGGCTTCTGGTTTTCTCCCACAAAGTGCAAAGTAGGCTCTGAACTTCACCAAAGCTTGCCTTCAGGGACCAAATCACTCTGTCCCCATCACCTTCAACATCTCCACAACCCAGGTGACAAGGGTTATCCATCCTAGTTAGCATCATTGGTGTTGAGGCCCCACAAGGTCCACTGTATTGTAATTTGCAAAACTTTGTATTTTCTTGCTGCCTCAACATCCCCACACCCAGACTGTGAATACTCCTCCCAGGTGACCAGTGCACCCGTGTGGTAAGGGTGTGGTCCCTGCCACTAGTTCTCCTTTCACTTTCCCCTGACTGTGACATGGTGACATTCACATGCACCAGGAAACCCCCTCGTGTCTTGGGCACTTCGCCTGACTCCAGTAAAAGTGCTTGCCCAACAGGCCTCATTCTGGGCTCCCCACCAGTTGGGCTGAGTCTGTTCCCTTCGTGCGCCCTGCATATAGCCCCCCCCACCCATGGCGTGCAGTGACTCAGTCCCTCCAGGATCTGTGAGTGAAATAAACTTTGTTTTCCTGCATCTCTCCTGTGTCCCCTCTTCTGGCCATACCTGAACAACAGTCTCATGAAAAAATACAAAACACCCTCTGTCTATCTTCAAAGCCAGCAATATTGTGTCTTTATGACTTGTTTTTTATGGTCACATATTTCTCCAACCACAGCCATGAAAGGTTCTCTAGGCTTTCAAGGACTCATTTGATTAGATTGGGTTCGATTGGGAAATCCTGAATCATATCCCCATTCAAGGTCCTTAACATAATCGTATCTGCTCAGTATCCAGGCATTAGGACTCAGACATCTTTGAAAGCCATTATTCTACCTATAACACAAATTCAGAGTAAAAATAAAGCAACTCCCACCAGTGGTGGGGTAAGTGTATATCACACCTAAAATTTGAGGACAAGGTGTCAGTAACAGCAGAATTGATGCCCTAGATCACCTGTGATTGGAAGCACTGGTGCCGAATCCTCAGTTAACAACAATGTACCCTCATCAGTAGCACAATATCCCTGGAATGGACACAGACTGTGTACCAGTTTGTTATACTGGCCTTGGGAGTGACAGTGCTCTTTGGACGCCTCCTTTTCCAGTTCAGCATATTAGACTCCTGTGTCATTAACTTAGGGGGATCTTGGGCTGAAGTCTGTGTTAGCATATCACCTGTATTAGGTGAGCTCATGGATGAAGTTCCCAAGAGCGTTAGATTAGAAAAAAGGATTAGATTAGAAAAGACTTAAAACATAGAATGGGTCCTGGGTCAGACCCAGTGAATTCTTCCAGAATAGAGACAAGTGGCGGGTGAGAGCATGCATGCAGGTGAGAAGTGTGTTGTAAACGTGCAAGTGATGAAAAGGGGAGGTAAACAGGCTACTACTATTTACTCATTCTTACTCCACTATATTCTAGGCTTCCTAGCCACAGTGTGAGCAAAGAAATCAGAGGCAGTCAGCCCAGAATCATAGTTAGAAGTCACTTTTCTTTCCTAAACTCGTGAGCTCTTCTTCTAGCTTCCTTCTCTATTGAGGAATGCCCTGCGCAGCCCAGAGCCCACCCTCCAAGGGGTTCATGGGGCTCACCCCACACCACTGTTCCCATCCTTCTTTTATTCTTTTATAACACATAGCACAGTTTCTAATTATGTCCCTATTTATCTACTTACTTCCTTGTTTAGACTTTCTCCCCCAGTGGACCTGGAGTTTCATGAGCACCTCCATCAAGTTAGGTCCTGTTGGGTTTTATGTCTCTGGGGCCAGCCCTGGTCTAGAACAATCTAAGTGCCTAGTGAATAACCATTGACTGGAGGTCTGCAAGGATGAAGGAGCAGGATAGAATGCAGGGCAAACACAAAGGTCTAATGAAGTTTTCTGGGCTTCACTCATGTTACCAGTCTTGGGAAAGAGAAAGGAAAACCACTGATTTGTCAAGATGGACAACTTGTATCCTGTGAAAATTTTCATTATGTCTCTTTGAGACCTGGCATAAAACTACACATTTATGAAGCAAGTAAATTTGCTGAAGTAACAGAGACATTTATAAAAAAATTTTTTTGAATAGAATTTCACTGATTATGCTTTTAAATGCTGTTGTACAGAACAAATCAAGTAGTTGAATGCAGCCATAAATGACCCTAGATTAGGCTCCACTCGAATAGCTCTGTGAGAGAGCAAATGCAGTAGTGAGCTGGCCCAAGGCTGTGGGCTTCCTCCTGCATTGCTATGGTGTTTATGGGCATTTATCTTGGGTGGCCATCCTGTGCCTGGCCCACAGCAGGGAATGTTTTAGCATTTCAGTTGGCATTTTCCAAGGTCCCACAATAGTAGCATCACAAATGTCATTTCTTTTGTCTTCTGTGTGAGCTTGTGATTAGGAAGACAGCATCTTCACTTTCAAAAGCAACCCAAGTCTACAAAGAGATATAATAAAAGAATGGTTAGGAGGTCTCATGTAAAACATCTACCAGATGCAAAACTGCCCAAAGTCCAGACCCACAAGTGGCGTCAGGATTCTCACAGTTGAAATTCTAGAACATTCAGCACTATGTAGCTAGATAAGATTGGATTCTCTTCAGTAGTCCTCTTTTTCTTCCTCAAAGAATAAGGGTGTTTGGCTAACACTGTGTGACATACTGAGGAACTCATAAGAACACACAGGTGGAAGAAGAGCCTACCCTTCAGATACAGTTGAGTTTTAATCATATTTTATCTTTTACTACATTGTGTGCATTAATGTGAACTTCCCTGAAGCCTTTCTGAAGGTAGATATTGCATGTCAACCAATCAATTAATCAACAAGTAAGCTTTAAGCAATGAGCAGCTCAGTGTGTCCTGTCTGAATTTGAATTTTTTTGTGATATGAGCTATTTAAATGAATGACTGAACTGTAAATATTGATAAGTTGAGTAGGAAATATTCCAATTGCATCAGCATTTAGCTCTGTAATTAATTAGTGAGGGAAAAAATCACTCAGGAGGAATTTTCTGGATGTGTTCCCCGTTATAAATGTTAACTTACCAAGAAGCCCACATCATGAGCCTAAAGAACTATTTAGTTTAATAATATATGATCTTTTGCAAAAACTTTTCTTAATGACAAAATACTTTTACTCTGACAATTGTTATTTTATGGTGTGTTTCTCTTTAAGTGATATTGCAACTGACTTCACAGTCTTAAACGAAATAAAAATATAGCTAAATGCAAAAAACAGTCTTAGAGAAAAATGTTTATACATGTAAGTGAACTAATATTCTATTTTTTGTTTTGTATATTAAATTGCATTTACGTATTTTATGGTATATTCATTAAAGTGTAGCATCAACCAGAAAGATAATTTTATCCTTCATATGCTTTAGTGAAATATTTTTGTGATATAAAATTTTGCAGTTTTAATAATAATAAGGAATTTCACCCTGAACTTTCTATATTTTGTCTGTAGAATGATACTGTAACTACTCTTCCTCCCAAGCTTAATTCTAGACAAAGTTTTAGCCCAATTTATTCTCAGATTTTTAAATATTTTTATATTAAAAATTTAAAAAATTTAAACATCTGAATTTTTTTGGATGATGCAAATATGAATATTTTAAAAGTCACATTTCATATGTATTCACCATGTGAAGGATCAAATTAAGGACTTCAGGTGGAGATCAATGCATTGCATTTATCTTGTATAGCCAAGAATACAGTAACACAATAGAATTGAATTAGATTATTAAATAAATTTAATACAATATAATTAGAAAATAATGTGTAGTTTTATCTAAATAACTCAGTGATCACTATATAACTTTCTTCATAAGTTTCTTTTTCTTTACCACTTCTGAACAATTAATATAAGGTGCACAAGGGGATGAATTTTGATTACATTTTCTAGTTTGTGTGTGTGTGTGTGTGTGAGAGAGAGAGAGAGAGAATATCAAGGAAAAGAGAGAGCAATGTGAGGTGGTTGAAGGTTGAGGACATTGGTTTACATCTAGCCTTTGAAGTACAAAGATATTTTGGGGGAAGTCATAATGATGTACCCACATGTGGCAATCACTTTTAGGATACTCTAAATCAATCAAGTCTGATTTCTTTACATATTGCACCAAAATCTTTTTAATTTTTTAAACCATTTTTTGGGATACATTATTTTAACTCAAGTTGTGGTTATGTGAGACAAAAACTTTTAAAGAGGTGGTATAATTGGAAACTGCCTTTTCAGAGAAGTTCCTTTGACTTGAATTAAATCCACAGCTAAGAGTGCCCTGGTATGGGAAATTCTCCTTTTTCCCTGGACACAGGACTCCATAGCAGCACTGTCCATAAAGATATAATATTTCCCCAATATAAGAAATGCTTTCCTTTCTGAAATCTCTTTCTAAAATTAGCATAGTTATTCATTAATATTTCTGATTATTAATTTGATGCCTGATTTGAAGAAAAGCTGACTCATAAAGAGAATCAAGTCTCAAAAGGGATCCAGATTTTCTATCCTCTATTTCTGCTATAGTGGGATTCTAGGTGTGTAAAGACTCTAAAAAAGATAAATAAATTTTATATATATTTTATAATATGATGCTGGATATAGTCCTACAAGTTACCCTTCAATGTTGGTTATAAGCATAATATAATGCTCAATGGAATGCATATTCAATAGCAAGACTTATAAACACTAAATTTCATTTTTTTTCAAATCATATGTATTATACTACAAAATAAAATAAAATAAAATAAAATAAAATAAAATAAAAACAACCAAGAAAACTGTACATGCATTTCATAGGTCTTCAATAACAATATTTAAAAACACAATGGGTCCATATCTTAATATTGCATTCCTTTACTTGTGTAGAAGTTAATCTATGAAGCAACATAAAAATCAAAACTGAATCAGAGACTTTTGTTTTTTAGCCTGGTATATAAGGAACATGGAAGTGACTACTCTTTAACAACCAGTGAAAAGTTGAACGATCTGAAAAATTGACAACTCTTATTAGATCCTTCAGAGAAGTGAGGTCCCTGGGCAAACTTCTGCCCTCCAAATCAGAGACACAGCTCTCCAGAAGGCAATCTGATACCTGATGGGGGAGTTCAGTGGGGAAGTGTGAACTCAAGTTTCATCTCAATGAAACTTCATCTTCATCTTCATCTTCATGAGTCTTTGGCACAATTTCCATTTTATTTCCATTATGCTCCTAATCTTGTCAGTTACACTTTGTTTGTTGGTGTTTTATCTCTCCCAACTGGGACTTGAGCTCCTTGAGGTAGGATCTGTGTTTGAAGATCTTATACTCATGGTTAGGAATGGTGCCAACCACAGAGTAGATGTGTGATAAGTACTGTGGAAGAAATGACTGAAAGACAGTCATATGACAGGAGAGGCATGTGAGCTAGAGTTAATGATTTTGGAACAATTGATATATAGATGGCAATTTAAGAACTTGAAAAAATAAGATCCTCTGGAACTGATATGAGAGTAAGATCCATGCAGTATCTATCCTGAGAATACCATCCTCTAAGTGATGGGCAGAAGAAGTAGATCTTCCTTAGGAGGTAGAGAAAAAGCAACAAGGAACCTGAGGAGAGAACAGGAAGATTCCTCCATTGTCATCTTGGTTTGAGTTTTCCCAAGAGATGAGCCTGAATCAAGAATTTGGTTCATGCAATTTATCTGAAGGTGATCCCAGGAAACACAAAGAAGGAATAGGGAAAGCATGCAGGTAAGGGAAGATAGCCAGTAAGGGGTGCATTAATGAGCGGCTGACTACTATTGGCCACAGAGTAGAGGGTTATCACTGGGGAACATCTGAGAGAGCGTATAAAACACAACTCAGAACTATCCTACTGAGGAACAAGGACACTGGGGTCCTTATCCACTATTCTCCATCACTCCATGGGAGGGGATTGTTTTATGTAACATTAGCTCCCTGTCACTTCTTACCTACCTCTTATGCACGTCTAGATACTTCTGCACCCATGGACTGCCCTTAAGCAGAAGACATGGTCCATGAGGAATGACACCATAGGTGTATTTGGAAACTATCTTCCACAGCTGTGGTTCAGCTCTGGGTGAGCTGAGGGAGCATGGGCAGGGACATGAAGCATCTGCCACATTTGTGTTGGCCAAGAGTAGAAAGTGTTTCAAGGAACTGTTGGCGAACTGTGTGCACATGGTAAAGAGGTAAAGGTTATCATATAGAAATGAGAACCATGACTTCAGGGACACTCCTTGGGAAAAAAAGTAAGAACTTTTCTTCTTGGTTACCTTGACAGGTAGTAATAGAGAACAACTTAGGAATTATGAGACTCAGAGATAAGAGAGGTATCTTTGGAATGGATGTTCCAGGAGGATTATTTTTCACTGGAAAATGCTGCTATACATATAGAAAAATATAGGTGTAAGTGGAAGAGCAGGGACTCTGAAGGCAGACTGTCTGAGTTCATTTTTAGTTCCTCCTTATCCTATGGCCTTGGGCAAGTTACTTTGCTACTTGGGGCCTTGGTTTTCTCACCTGTAAAAAGGCAGTAATAATGCCACTCACTTCATAGTGTTATTTATTGGAAGGATTCAGTGAGATTATATTTATTCTCTTGTATGTCTGTAACACCAGGCATTCCAGTTTTACTCTATTATTTCATATTAAATCTTGAATTTTAAATGTTATTTTGTCATATTCTATCAAACAAAGAAGTATCAAATACAAACTTCTCCAGGATGAGTGGGATTAAATTTCTGATTAATAGTTGCTATGTTTGTTAGATGAAGAGTATCAGAAAAAAATTTAACAATCAAGGTATAATAAGCATCTCTATTTAGTGAACTTTGTCAGTAATTATCAATCTTGTATGCACATTGTCACCATGGAAAAATGTAAAAATATTGATGTCTGAGCCCCATTTTCAGTAGATCTTATTTAATTGAGACCCTGAGGGAACTGGCAGGTTGAGAAGCACTGATTTATCTAAGAGTCAAGATTTTGCAGGGTCTTAGAAACATCCTTGTGAATATTAAATGCCATGACATTCCCTGATATATTTTAAAGAGAATTTTATATAAATAGAAATTTACTACAATATGCTACATATATTATTTCTCTGAGATAAAATGTATGCATTAACTATGTTTTTATATTTTGGAAAGTCAAAAGAATTTGTCATCCTCCCAAAAGAAATGGTAAATCTTCTGCTTTATAAATATAAAATATTTCCAAGTATTAATAGAAAGACTCTGGAAATTATTACATTTAAATTCCATTGACTAAACTTAAAATTTATGTTACAGGAGAGAAGAGTAATTATTGTTATATCAAGGCAGACACACTTTGACAATGTACAGGCATATTTCTAATAACTGCCTTAGGAAGATTAGGAAGAGTGTATGTAATTTCTGGATAGTGCAAAAAAAAAAAAAAACCCACCTGTTTTCATCTTATGCATAGTAATGATAGTTATACCCATGAATTTTATTATCATAAAGCACTTTAAGAATCAGTGAAGAACAAAACAATTAGAAACATTTCAAAATTTTAATCATGTATTAAATTAATTTTCTATGTGACTGCTTATGCAAAATGAGAAATTCAATGGAGAGCTGAAATAAATAAAATTTTTTTCTTTAACTCTCCTTTTTTAATTTATTGAAGAAATTTCCTTCATTCCTAGTCCAGTTGTCGTATCTTTCCCCAGCAATAGCCCCTCACTCTATAAACTTTTAAGAAGTACAAACCTATTTTCCAACCTTTCCGAAACAAAAAAACACATTTGACATATTCATGAGTTACGTTTTACAGAAGTAAATTTAGATAAACAAAAAGTCAATTCTGTTTACAAAATTATCATTGCACTCTGCTGCTACATTACGTGTCATTAGGAAATGATCAATTTGCTCTTCCTTTATTATCTCTCTTGAAACAAATTCTTTATAATACACTTGGTAGTAGAATATTCTTCCCTAAAAAATAAGACATCATAAAGATTTCTGCCTCAGATAATAGCAGAGCAGCTCATATTGGACTAACTGACCCTCAAACAGTAATGATAAACTCTTGGGGAAAAAATGAAAAAAATCCAAAGGAAGAGCAATCTAAAGAAGTAGCAAGGAAGTTGACATTTGAAAGAAAATAATAACACTGGGGAAGTTTCCAAGTTTCTGGCTTAATGCCTGAGGGCAGACTATAGTTGTTCTGATGTGGAGTGCTAAAGGCCTGATAAAAACCTACAGTTTTACTGGTTGAGAAATCAGAGCACAAAGTTAAGAGGAGACTACAGCACTTGGAAAATGATAGGATAAATTCTATTCAGAAGGTAGCCAAAGTGGGGTAACAACAAATTCTAATTTCTGGCCAAACCATTGGTTGTCCCCTTAACTAAGATTGTAAGGAATAGACTCCAAGTAACCCAGAAAATGCTAAAGAAACATAGCAGATGTTAGTTTCTGACAGTTGTAGGGGAGACAGAATTTGGAGTTTGAGTCCAGCTGAGGTCAAAGCTTGTTATGGAGGGAAAAAAAAAATCAATACTCTTTGGGGGAATGTAACAGGATCCAATCTCTACAAGCTGTCATTCACAATATCTGGGGTCTGATCCAAAATTAATGAACATAACTCAAAATTAATGAACAAAATTAATGAATCAATGTAAATAAAATAAAAGAAAAAAATGTAATTCATAGGAAAAAGAAAAGCCAGTCAAGGGAGAATAAATGAGACTTGTCCCAGATGTTGGAATCAATGAATACAAATGTTAAGACATCTATTTTAACTATGCTCAAGGACATAAAGAAATATATTGTAATGAATGAACATATAAGAAATCAATGTGGAGACGTTGAAATTTTATTATGGCTATTTTAAATTTGTTCAAAGAATTAATGGAAAATATTCAAAGAATTGAAGATAAATATGGTCTCAATGAGGAAACAAATATGAAATTTCAGTAGAGGACATAAAGCAAAAAAAACAAAAACAAAAACAAAACAAACCTAATGAAATTTGAGAAGCAAATAATACAAAAACCTGAAGTAAAGTCACTAGATGGGCTTAAAAGCATATTGAAGAATAATAAAAAAAGAGTCAGTAAATTTTAAGGTAGATCAATAGAAATTATGCAACTTGAAGATGGAAAGATAGATAAAAAACTTAAAAATAAATAAAGCCTCAGTGATCTATGTGACGATATCAAGTTGTTCAACATATATAACATTGTAGTTCCAGAAGAAGAAAAACTGGAGTAGAAAATAAAATTGGGGATATAATAACTTATTTTTGTGAAATATATAATTTATATGTTCAAGACACTAAGTAATCTGCAAGTAGAATAAATAAAAAGAAACTAATCGCCTTGGGAGCAAAATAGTTAAATTGATGAAGACCAAAGTGAACTATAGAAAGTAGACAGAAGGGCGCCTGGGTGGCTCAGTCGTTAAGCGTCTGCCTTGGGCTCAGGTCATGGTCCCAGGGTCCTGGGATCGAGCCCCGCATCGGGCTCCCTGCTCGGCGGGAAGCCTGCTTCTCCCTCTCCCACTCCCCCTGCTTGTGTTCCCTCTCTCGCTGTGTCTCTCTCTGTCAAATAAATAAAATCTTTAAAAAAAAAAAAAAGAAAGTAGACAGAAGAAAAAGTATGTGTACCATACAAAGGAATAAAGATATGAAAAAGAGCTTATATCTCATTGAAAACAATGAAGAATTTGTCAATAGGAGAACTACATTCTAAGAAATGCTAATGTGAAGTTAGACTGAAGAAAAATAAAGCTAGATAAAAAGTTGCATTTTCCAGAAAAGATGAATAACACTGAAAATGGGAAAATATGGTACATATAAAAATTATCTATTGCTTCTCTTTACTTCTTTAAAACACTTGACTATAAAAACAAAAGCAGTGACATTGTGTTTGAAGTTCATGTGATATGAACAGGTAATATATAAATACCCAGTAGTACAATTGCTGGGTCATAGAGACACCACCTCACACCAGCCATAATGGCTAAAATTAACAAGACAGGAAACAGCAGATGTTGGCAACGATGTGGAGAAAGGGGAACCCTCTTACAGTGTTGGTGGAAATGCAAGCTGGTACAGCTACTCTGGAAAACAGTATGGAGGTACCTCAAAAAGTTGAAAATAGAGCTACCCTATGACCCAGCAATTGCACTACTGGGTATTTACCCCCAAAGATACAAATGTAGTGATCAAAAGGGGCACTTGCACCCCAATGTTTATAGCAGCAACGTCCACAATGGCCAAACTATGGAAAGAGCCCAGAAGTCCATTGACAGATGAATGGATAAAGAAGATATGACATATATATATATATATATAATGTAATATATGTATAATGTAAATATGTATATCATATGTGTGTATATATATATAATGTAATACTACTCAGCTATCAAAAAAATGAAATCTTGTCATTTGCAACAATGTGGATGGAACTAAGGGAAACAAGTCAATCAGAGAAAGACAATTATCATATGATCTCACTGATATGTGGAATTTAAGAAACAAGGCAGGGGATCAGAAGGGAAGAAAGGGAAAAATGAAACAAGATGAAACCAGAGAGGAAGACAAAATCATAGGAAACAAACAGGGTTCCTGTAGGGGAGATGGGTAGGGGGGATGGGGTATGTGGGTGATGTGCATTAAGGAGGACACGTGATGTAATGAGCACTGGGTATTATATAAGATTGATGAATCACTGACCTCTACCTTTGAAACTGAATTTATTAATTTTTATTTAATTTAACTGAATTTAAATTTAAAAAATCACTGCAAAATATGATGCAAAGCAGTATGGGTAAAAAGTCAATGGATATTCATGCCTTATGCTACATGAAAATGAACTAAAATTGGATCAGGGACCTCAATGTAAAACTTAAAATTAGAAACTTTAAAAAACAGAATAGAATCTTGATGACTTCAGGTTAAAGATTTCTTATCAAGAACACAATACGGATCAGCCATAAAAGAAAAAAATTGTATTAATCAATTAAAAATTTCTGGTCTTTGAGTTTTATGAAAATAAAAACCAAAAAGAGCCACAGACTGGGAGAAAATATTTCCAAAATATATCCCTGATAAACAACTGGTAAGAGAATACGCAAACAATGAATCATGGAACACTACATCAAAAACTAATGATATAATGTATGGTGATTAACATAACATAATAAAATTAAATTAAAGAAAAAGAGAATATGGAAAGAACTCCCAAATTAGAACAAACAAAAAAACAAAACAGATATAACAAGACTATAAGAACAAAAATGAAAACAAAACAGTGATATAGGTGATAAATTTGCTTAACATTGTTAGTCTTTAGAAAAAAGCAAGTTAAAATCACAATGAAATAATCCCACATGCTTATAAGAATAATCTTGTACCTCTCAAAACAAAAACAAAAACAAAAATAAAAACAAAGAAAATCGACTGCAGGCAAAGCTGGATCAACTGGTGCTCAGACTTTGTTGATTCTCTGATGTCCTTTCATGTCTCTTGTCACCCAGGATAATAATACTAATGAAAGAAATACAATAGGAAAAGAATGTTGTAATTTTACCAGTGTGCTTACCATCCATATTTTAATTTATCCAGTTGGAAATGTGTTTCAAAAAGTAATTTTACATTCTGTTTCATATACGTTGAGATAAAATATATTTTAAATTAAAATGACATCAGGGGCGCCGGGGTGGCTCAATCAGTTGACTTTTGGTTTTGGCTCAGGTTGTGATATCATGGGTTGTGAGATCGAGCCCCATGTTGGGCTCCGTGCTCAGTGGGGAGTCTGCTTAAGATTCTCTCTCCCCCTGCCCCTCCCCCTATTTGTGCATGCTCTCTCTAAAATAAATAAATAAATCTACGACATCAATATTACTGCGCTTTTCCTACATGACTAGGTATTCCCTTTTAATACTTGGAACATATTGGCTATTACTTTATATTTCATTTTGTATGACTGATATATTCACATAATTTAAAATCCATAAATGGATATACAATGAAATGCAATTTTGTTACCTTTAGTATTATGTATTTTATCTGTTTACTTAAGCAGTCCCACTGAGAATATTTAGGTTGGCCCCACATTTTGCTATCCCAAGCAATGCTTCATTGAGAATCTTTGTAAATATATTGTTTTACATGTATGCAAGAATATTAAGAGAATGCTCTATAGAATTGTTAAATCAAAGGGCATATGCACTTGCAGTTGTGATACATATATTTCCAAATTACCCTTCATGGAAGTTGTACCAATTCATATTCTTATCAGCAATCCACTAGAAATTGGCTTAATTTCAAAAAAGTGTTTTGATTCTCCATAGCAAGAATTTCTGTCATTCTTCGCTTCCAGCAGATCACAGCAGACTCAGTCCAGTTAGGCAACTTCCAGCTCCTCTGGTACATATAGATTTGCTGTGAGGGTACAAGATGCCAACTCCTACGTGAGTTTTAAAATTCTTGAATATGGCACTATGAGGCAGGATGCCCCCAGCCCATGGTATTGGGGAGATTTCCCTGGCCTGTTACCATCTCAGATATGAGATGAAATCCAAATTTTTTTTGCAGGGGACCCATTCGCATTAAAGTGTGGTGGAGGAGAAGGAAAATGAGGTCAAAGAAGATTGCTTTAAGACAGTAGTCTCAGTTGGTAAGATCTGCAGGCAGTTTTATTTGGCACAACTCTACAGGGAGTGTGCTACCAGCATCTGCAGGGTAGAGGCCAAGGTGCTGCTAAACATCCTACAGGAAAGCAGTCCAAAGCAAAGAATGATCTAGTGCCAAATGTCAATAGCATGAGGTTCAGAAGTCCTGATATTTATATATTTATACACACACACTACACACACCTCACACAGAAATTGTTAAAAGTGGGTGCTTTATTTGTTTGTTTGTTTTTAGAGAAGGGACTAGAGTCACTAGCAGTGGTTGGAAATTATGAGTTAGGAGAGTGAATGTGGACTTTTCCTTGTTTAGAGTCTATACGTCTATATCTTTCAAAAAAAGTAATAAACGGCATATTGGCATCTTACTTTTGTAAATAAAAAAGAACCATACCCAAACCCCATACACTATTTTTGAGTTCAGTAAAAATATATTTTATCGATTCATATTGTGGTTGGCAAGCATTTACTTTTGCAGCATTAACTATTAAATCCTTAAACAGTTTAGTCTTTAATATGTTTCCTTAATGCAGTAAGTTGCCCAACTGTTTTTATTTCTTTTGGCTACTGGCTTGGTATTTACCTTTCTTTTTTTTGTACGCTTCAGGATTTACCTCCCAGGTCCAGTAGGTAAAGATGCTGTCCTGCTTAGTTTTTAATTATCATCAAATTTGTGGACTGAGTTGCTATGGCAGTGACATGAAAACTCCAGAAGGGGAAAGGTGAAGATAGAATCAGTCTTGCTTTGTTTTCCATATACTGACAGCTGAATTAACCTTGGAGAATAAAGCAGCTCTTCCACAGGTGATTCATTCTGGGTTTGCTTTATGTATTTATACAAGCAGGGTGTAAAAAATGATTGGTAGTGTCCTTCCCTGTGTTGTACGATGCTCTCCAGAATAGGGCTTCCCACACCTCAAAGAAGAGATAGTGGACCCTCAGGGAGCAAAGGGACCCTGAGGTTTCAGGGGCCACTCCTGCCAGAGGCCCCCAGGGTCAAGGGCGTTCCCCTTCAGCATTGTCTCCACCATCCCAGGACCTAATGCAGCTCTCCACCTTTGCCCTAGTTCTCACCTCTGCTCCGGTCCCCAGTCTGTGGGCTCCATAGGGCTCCACCTGCAATAGGCAGAGGAAGGTCTTATTTGGCTCCGCTGGTCAATGCTTCCCAACGTGGCCCACCGATCAATGTTATTCCATTCAAACTCCCAGCAATATTATTTTGTGGATACTGACAAACTGATTCTAAAGTTTATATGGAGAGGAAAAAAAAGACCCAGAATGCATGGGCAATACTAAGAGAGGAACAGATTTGGAAGACTGATGATACCTGACTTCAAGACTTACTATCAAACTACAATCATCAAGACAGGGTGATACTGGCAAAAGAATAGACAAATAGATCAGCGCAATAGAATAGAGAGCCTAGAAATAGACCCTTATAAATACAGTCAACTGATCTTTGATAAAGGAGTAAAAACAACACAATGGACAACACAATGGACAACAAATGGTGCTGGAACAACTGGACATCCATATGCAAAAAATGAATTTAGATCTAGGCCTTACACCTTTCGCAAAAACTAACTCAAAATAGATCATGGACTTAAATGTGAAATGCAAATCCATAAAGCTAGAATATAACGTAGAAGAAAACTTGATGACCTTGGGTAGGGTGATGACATTTTAGATACAACATCTAACAGTGTTTCATTTCACCAAATGAAAGAAATAATTGATAAGTTGGACTTCATTAAAATGCAAGACTTCTGGTTTGTGAAAGACAATGTCAAGACAATGAGAAGACAAGTCATAGGCTGGGAGAAAATACAAAAGACACATCTGATAAGGGACTGTTATCTGAAATATACAAAAACCTTTTATTAAACTCAACAGTAAGTAAGCAAACAACTCAATTAAAAAGTGGGCCAAAGACCTTAGCAGACCTCTTACCAAATAAGTTACAGAGATAGCAAGTAAGCATAAGAGAAGATGCTCCACATCATATTTCATTAGGAAAATGCATATTAAAACAATAAGATACCACTACACGCCTATTGTAATGGTCAAAATCCTGAACACTGACAATACCAAATGCTGACAAGGATGTGGAGGAATAGGAGCACTCATTCATTGTTAGTGGAAATGCAAAATGGTATAACCACTTGGGAGATAGTTTGGTGGTTTCTTATAAAACTGAACACACTCTTAACCATACAATCCAGAAACTGTGCTCCTTGGTAACTACCCAAATTTGTTGAAAATTTATGTCCACACAAAAACTTGTACACAGATGTTTATAACAGCTTTCTTCATAATTGCTAGAACTTGGAAGCTACCAAGATGTCCTTCAGTGGGTGCATGGATAAAAAAAATGGTTGTACATCTGGACCATAGAATATTATTTAGCACTAAAAAGAAATGAGCTATGAAGCCATGAAAAGACATGGAGGAATCTTAAAAGCATTTACTAATAAAGAAACCAATCTGAACATGCTACATAGGGTATGATTCCATTTATATAAAATTCTGGGAAAGTCAAAACTATGAAGACAGTAGAAAGATGAATGTTTGTTAGCAGTCAGAGATGGGGGATGAGGGATGAATATACAAAATGCAGAGGATTTTTAGGGCAGTAAAAGTACTGTATATAATACTATAATGATGGTAACATCATTCTACATTTATCTCTACCCATAGGATACAAAACACTGAGAGTGAACTGTAATGTCAAATATGGACTTTTGTGTCAATATAGGTTAATCCATTGTAACAAATATACCATTCTGGTGGAGCATATTATTAATGGGGGAGGCCATGTATGTGTGAGGGCAAGGTGCATATGGGAAAGTTCTGTACCTTCCCTTCAATTTTGCTTTGAATTTTTTTACTGCTCTAAAAGAATAAAGTCTTAATGAAAAAAGACATCATAATCTAGTGGAGTCCAAATAAAACCTCTTTATAAATAGATTAAGGAATAGTGAAAATCAATTGATAAAGAAAAACAGAGGAAAAAAATGGTGGCTAACTTAGGTGATGGGTATGTTAATTAGGTGATGGGTATGTTAATTAGCTTGATTGTGTTGATTACTTCACAATGCATACATATAAGAACACATCAAGTTGTATACCTTGTATACATGCAATTCCTATGGGTCAGTTATACCTTAATAAAGCTGAAAATTTACCCAAAAAAGTCCTTCAATTAATTAATTAAGTTTTATTTTATTTTATTTTATTTAAATTCAAGTTAGTTAACATATAGTATATTATTAGTTTCAAGGGTAGAATTTAGTGTTTCATCTGTTGCATACAACACCCAGTGCTCATTCCATCAAGTGCCCTCCTGAATGCCCATCACCCATTTACCCATCCCCCTGCCCACCTCCCTCTCTGTTTTTATCTTATTTTGTTTTTCCTTCCCTTCCCTAGGTTCATCTGTTTTGTTTCTTAAATTCCACATGAGTGAAATCATATGGTATTTGTCTTTCTCTGACTTATTTCACTTCACATAATACCCTCTAGTTCCATCCACATTGTTGCAAATGGCAAGATTTCATTCTTTTTGATGGCTGAGTAATATTCTATTATATATATTATATATATAATATTAATATTATATATTCCATTATATATATCACATCTTCTTTATCCATCCATCCATTGATGGACACCTGGACCCTTTCTATATTTTGGCTATTGTGGACATTGCTGCTATAAACATTGGGGGTGCAGGTGTCCCTTTGAATCACTATTTCTGTATTCTTTGGATTAATACCTAGTAGGGCAATTGCTGGGTCATATGGTAGTCCTATTTTTAATTTTTTGAGGAATATCCATACTATTCTCCACAGTGGCTGCACCAGCTTGCATTCCCACCAAGGGTGTAAGAGAGTTCTCCTTTCTCCACATCCTTGCCAACATCCATTGTTTCCTGAATTGTTATTTTCAAAAAAAAAAGTCCTTTAAAATTCTTTAGGGGCACCCAGGTGACTCAGGCAGTTAAGCATCTGACTCTTGGTTTTGGCTAAAGTCATGATCTCAGGGTCCTGGGATCAGGCCCTGCTTTGGGCTCTGTGCTCAGCATGAGTCTGTTTGTCCCTCTCCCTCTGCTCCTCCCCCTCCTCAAGCATACGCTCTCTCTCTCTTAAATAAATAAATAAATAAATAAATAAATAAATATCTTTTATAAAATAAAATAAGATTAGCAAGATTGACAGATGGTAAATTTTTTTCACTATTTGATTATCTGAAATATATTTCACTTTCATTAATAAAATGCAGTGTTGCTGCATAGACAGTTCCAAGATGAGATTTATTTTCTCTCAGCACTTTGATGACACAGTTCTCTGTTTTTTGGCTCCTGTTTTTGTGCCCAAGGAGCCATTCTTCGCATTGTTTCATTCTTCTATTCTCTTTTTATCCTAAGATTTCTCTCCATCTTTTCTTTCATTTGTATCTTTCTTTACAATATGCAAAAGGTATATTTTCTTTAAAAAAAAAATCCTTGTTGGTATAGGTTATGAGTCTTGTATTGGTAGACTTATCTAGTCCACCTTTGTGGAAAATTCTCACCTATTTTTTTCAATTGCTTCTCTGCCATTGTCTTCTCTCTTTCTGGGATTCTGGTTGTTTATATGTTAGACTTTTTCCATCTCCTCCATGGATTTTAACCTCTGGTGACAGAGCATATTTCCTAAAAACAGCACACATGCTCTCGTATAATGTGATCTTTACATTCGTCCTATCCAGTGGTGTGATGAACGCATGCTTCCTGCCTTTAAAATCGGGTGGATCTTTGTGACTGTCCCAACCATAAGAGTACAGCAGTCATGGTGCTAGCTGACTTCCAAGGCTAGGTCGTAACAATGACACACACTTTTAGGACACTTGCTTTTGGAGCCTAGCCTCCACAACATGGGGAACTGCAAATATATTTTCATATTTGGGTGCACAGATAAAACCTCATGTGTAAGGGCCATATGTAGTTGTTCTGGTTGACAGCCCAATTTGGGTGCTGATAACCATTATTACCCATCAGTCAGTCATGTGAGTGAAGATGCCCCAGATAATTTCAGCGACCAGCTAAAGTCACCCCCCTTTATGAATCTTCCTGGAGGAGGCCCCTAACATCACTGGTCAGAGACAAACCACCTCAGAACAAACTACTGACCTTCAGAATCTCTGAGTATAATAGAATAGTTGTTTCAAGCCACTAAATTTTGGGATGGGCTATTAGCGCTACAATAGAATCTGGAATACTTCTGTGACATCTGTTATTATGCCTTGCTTCAGTATATTCTGCATAATATCTTCAATTCTATCTCCAAAGACAACTGCTTCTTCAGCCTAGCCTAATTGACATTAAATGCATCCACTGAAGTTTTATTACTAGTGATTACATTTTTCATCGTCATATAGTTTATTTAGTTATTTTTCAAAACTGCTTTGCCATTTCCAATAGTATACTGCTGCTTAATATTTGATTTCATATTCTCTTTTTTTTAGATATTTTATACATAAGTCTTTACATTAGGGTTGTAATTTTGATACCTGAAGCCTTTTGAGAGAGTTTACTTACTTTGGATTGTTTCTACTGACTACAGCTCCCTGGTGGCTTGTTTCTTTCTACAGTTGGTGGTATAAAAGTTTCCCCTTTTTGATTAAACTTAGTCACAGAAGTGCTGAGGGGCCACAGTGTGTCACTGTGAGTAAGGGACAGGTGGGGCTAGGTAGGGAGAGATAGATGGGTGCTCTGTGATCAGGCTCACACAACTCAAAAATGCTGGAGATGAAAGGAAACCAGAAATACGGGAACAAAGCAGACCATCCTGTCCTAGGTATCAGAGGTGGGGTCTTGTTATAACAGCTACTTGTGAACAACAAAATTACTGGACCCTAAAAAGGAGGTAAGTCATTAAAGATGTTATCACTAATCCTTGCTCAATGGTGATATCATTAGAGATGTTAAAAGGATTTGAGTTACCTGGTTAGCTTTCTATAAAAGACCAACCCTAAGGCCCTGAGTGGCAACCCTGTTGGGACCTGTCTCCCTCCTGAGAGCTTTTTCTGTGTCCTTGCTTAATAAAACTCTCTGGCTTTACTCACTCTCCTTTGTCTGAGAGATTCATTCTTCGACTCTGTGAGACAAGAAACTAGCTCTCCCACTTCAACTGTATCTTAGAGAAAGCATGTCAGATGTAGGTCTCGACCTTTCACAGGTCCTAGCTTAATTTCTAAAACTAGACCTAAGGTTGGCATTTTTCCAGGGCAAACCCAGCTTTATATTATATGTATTTCTGAAATTTTAAATTTCTTTTTTGCTTTTTAGATATTTACCTTACATCTAGGAGCTTCAGAATACATTTAAAGTGTATTTATTTCAATTTACTCAAGCCCTAATTGTGTTGTGGTTAGTCTGCCATGTTGCCAGAGGTCGAAGTCCAGGGAAATCATTAAGTACAGACACAGATATAAATACAGACATAGGTTAGTTATAGAGAGATACATTTAATACAGAACCTTTCCCAGTGAGTGTTATTTACATGGCTCACATCTGTGCATCAACAAGGAGCACGCAGAAGGATTTGCAGATGCACTTAACAATGACAAATTAGAGCTCAATGGCTTGTTCATGTGGATTAGTAAAGAATACAAGTTTTATCAATTAAAAGGGCAGAAAGCTAAAAGTTTGAAAGTCCATAAGTCAGAAATTTCATATTGGCTTTATTCTTTAATGATTCCTGATTCCTTTCTCTTAATTTTCTAATTGTACTTTTAGGAGAATTTGAATTGGATAATAAAAAATGGATTATAAAACTCACTTCAGATGTTCCTCTAGTTCTAAGTACATGAGAGCTGGGAAGTTACCAATAATTATCCTCCTCACACACAGCCATTAAATAATTCTCTTTTAGTTTATATTTGTATTTTATAGGTTAGCTCTAACTATGCATCTTACTATGTAAGAGATCAAATGATTTTTTAAATTTAACCTTTTTAATGACACAGGAACTTAGACACATTAGTACTGCCATTTTGGGATATGTTTCACTTGTTATTATATAAAATACTGTTCTGTCCATTACATGTAGTTTAGTTTGTTTTCTGCCTAAAATAATAAGGAATACACTGTGGCAGGCATGGTTGGATTTTCTTTGCCCATTTCAGCCTTCCAGAGCCACTTGCAAAGGAGAGTGACTTTGCACTCACATTAAAGATTATATGCAGCTTCTAGGATAAATTGACAGATGGAATTCAAGCTGTTAGAATTTGTTAGGTGCTGGTCTCAGTCTATCAACAACCATGGTTGTGGTTGGACCAGTCCTTGTGGTCCATAGGATTTCAAAATGCCCTCAGCAACAACCATCAGGAAACATTGGGGGACATTACTCACAGGGCCTGAAAATTACAAGGCAGTCCTGAGTCCACACAATGAGGTTGATGGTGGGGCGGGGGCAGGCCTGGGGTTTTGCTTTTATCAGGGCAGAAGGTGGAGGCCTAAGTTTTCACAGACCCATGCTTTATTGGTGAATTTATTTATTTATTAAAAAATTTTATTTTATTTTATTTAGATTCAATTAATTAACATAGAGTGTATTATTTGTTTCAGAGGTAGAGTTCAGGGATTCATCAGTTGCCTATAACACCCAGTGCTCATTGCATCACATGTGCTTCTTAATGCCCATCACCCACTTATCCCATCCCCCCCACCCACCTCCCCTCCAGCAATGCTCAGTTTCTTTCCCATAGTTAAGAATCTCTTATGGTTTGTCTCCCTCTCTGATTTCATCTTATTTTATTTTTCCCTCCCTTCCCCTATGATCCTTTGTTTTGTTTCTTAAATTCTACATATGAGTGAAATCATATGATAATTGGCTTTAAATCATAAGAGAGAAAATTAAAGCATGGGGAAGAGAAAAAAGAAGTGGCCCAAAAGGTCAGTTATGGAAATCAACCAAGATCTCTAAAACAAAGGAGCCTGGGGGGGGGGGGGGGGGGGGGGGGGGGGGGGGGCCTGGCTTTTTGTGTGTAGCCAGAAGTGTGTTTATTTGAGACAGCCCTCTTTGAAGTGGTGCCTGGCAATCCAAGCTTACTTACTTAAGTCAGGCACTTACACTTCAAAAAAGAAAAACCCTACTGTCAGGTTTACACTCCAGAATTAAATCAGTTACTTCCAGAAATCACTACTAGACTAGTTTTTTAAAGACACAGAACAGAAATCTGGTGAGCAAAAGAGAAGTGACAACAACAAGGGAGTTCGGGAAACTAGAGGAAGATGTTAATAGCTGACTGACCTGGGACGCCTGAGGCTTGCAGATAATAGAATGGAAGAAGGCCTGTGCTGTAAGAGGGTGGGGAGAACAGCTGGGAACCCTGGATGATTTCATTCACATGGTACACTCTTCACATGACAGACTTGCACCACCCGGTACGTCAGAACATGGGGCCCAGGGGCTAAAAGAAGGAAAATTTCTGATACATTGTCAGGATCTTATAAAAACTGACCCATGCTTGGGGCCACCAACTTCAAGATGAAAAGTGAATACAGGTAGACTGAAAAAGCAGCTGAAAGAGGGGGACAGAGGGACAGGGAGGAGAAGGGGAGGGCCAGAGAGGGGGGAGGGAGAAGGAGAGAGGTGTAGAGAGAGAGAGAGGGAAGGAGGGAGGGAGGGGTAGGGAGAGAGGGAGGGAGAGAACATTGGTCTGCTGCCATAATTAAAGACCGAGAAATGCCTTTTCATAAGGAAAGACTTACACTGTGGTCTGGTTCCATGGAGAGACTGTGAGGATCCACATGGAATTTGATATTTATATGGAGAGGCCACAAAAGCTCTAGGCTGCAACACCAAGGCTCACTTTGACTCACCTGGATGCAAGTATGAATAGAGAAAACGTTAAAAAAATTCAGACAGCAACCATGCCAACTTGAGGGCAATTCAGTGGGAACTTCTTCAGACTATCCATAAACAGAAGTGTTTAAATGTTTTCTCTCCCGCTCTCTCAGTGCATTAAGAACCACATTGCTTTAAATATTAATAACTGAAAGGAGCTGAGTATTTTTCCGTTCAAGCTTTTCAAATAAAATTCACTGTTGTCTTGAAAACAGAGAGAGAGATTTTAGGCCAAAGGCTATTTTTTTTTTCAAGAAGTTATCCATGGCTAAGAACAAGAGTTTAGTATAAAAGTCAGTCCTCAAACACAGCTAATTGTAGTTCACAGGCTTTTTAAGCACTTTAGCTACAGAATGCAGGCAGGAAATTAAACTACAAAGCACTCTAAGGGAGGAAATGGAGAATTTTTTATTATGGGTTTTCTCATTCAAACCTAGAATTTGAATTTATTTGCTGATACATCTAAACTGATGACTACCTCTAAGTTCCAGAAATCATATATTTATATTATTTTATAAACTATAAATTGTGTAAATTTAATTATATAATATTTCTGTATATTTCTGATTATAAATAATAAAATTCCAATCAACACAGAGAAAGTAACAGTCTCTCATAAGCAATGTTCCCAGGTGCTCAGACTCCCTCGCTCTTCATGCTCTTCAATAATAGGATTTTTCTCTTCATGCTATCATTACATAGGGATCTAGGAGGGGTCTAGCATTACATTTCATTGCATAAATGTACTATATATTTTTTTTAGTGTGGGGGAGGGCAGAGGGAGAGGGAGAGAATCTCAAGAAGACTCTGCACTGAGCACAGAGCCTAAAGCCAGGCTCGATCTCATGACCCTGAGATCATGACCTGAGCTGAAGTCAAGAGTTGGATGCTCAACAGACTGAGCCACCCAGGTGCCCCTGTACAAAATATCGTTTGATCAGTCTCTTATGGAAAGACATTTGTTTCCAATATTTGCTCTGATGGAATATGTTGCAGTGAAATCATTTTGGAGCTCCATTGAGTAGTTTTTCTATTAAGTGACGAGAGGTACAATTTTTGAGTCAAAGGGCAAATGCATTTTTCTATTGGATTACGATTCATCTTGCAGTTTCCTTCCCATCTGCTGCCTCGACCTTACCAAAACCCCTGGGCACCAGCATTATAGTGGCTTCAGTGGGGGTCAAATGAAAGGACAAAGGGGAATCCATCAGAGGCCCCAGAACTCTGTCTCTAAAGTGTCCTCTATTTTGATAATTGGGGCAATTTCAGGACGGGCAGAGGTCAGGGGAAGCCAGGGAAGCTGTGGCAGGGGGCGAGGCTGGAAAAGACCACAGGGACAAGCACATTGTGGTTCTTCCGGGCTACATCACAATACTGGACTTGACTCTGAAGTCTACAAGGAGACTTTGCAGGGTTTTGGACTGCCAGGGACGTGATCACATGTGTGCTTTACACATATCACCATGACAACAGTGTGGCCCAGCATCTGGGTGGGATAAAATGAATGGCAGTGAGGTGGATGGAAGGAATCTGTTGCCATGAGAATTTCTGAGGGATCTAAGTCTCCTAGAGGAGCTGGGAAAGGAGAAGTGAGCAGACCTAAGAAATTTCCGGTGGATCACCTCTCACCAGCACCAGATCACACCATTTCGAGAAGAAGACTGCCCTATGTAGCTGAATATAAACTGAAGTAGTTTTGAAGCTCTAAGCTTTGGTTGCCCCACTGCACAGAAGTGATACCTGGAATAGCACCCAGGGTGTTACTGGCTAAGGTGTCCCCTTCTGCTGTCATGGAGAGCAGAGCTCTGGTCTTAACAGTCCCACCAGCAACCACAGAAGGGGAAGAAATGAGTTCCCCTGTGGAGATGGCCTTTGTCATCAAAGGTGGAGGAAGGAGATGCTGGATGCACACAACCCTTCAGCACCCAGTGTAGAGAGGGAAACAGAAGGCTGAGGATCAGGTCTCACACCACACCAGCACAGAGGTGGTAGAGACCAAGAAAACACTACACAAAATACAGAACCTACAGTGGCTGAGCTCAGAGAACAGAGACCCTGAAAGAAAAAGAGAAAATTTTAGCTTCTTGAATTGTGTCAGCAGTATATCCTGATCATATCCCTCATCTGGGACTCATTTCCTTGTCTATCTATTAATCCACAATAACAGTTTATTACAGTGAGACCTGGGAAGGTGGGGATGAAGATGGTACGAATTTTGCGTGTACTTTCAGTAGATTGGTGGACTGAGTTGAATCAAAATTTGCTTTCGAAAGACAGATTTGTCTGTAACATAGATTAATAGAAACATCCTCTAGGACATTTTCACTATGAAGAAGTTATCTATATTTCCAGACTTTATGGATACCCTGAGATGTGCTAAATAAACCGGAACAGAAATGACCTTAATAAATAGCTTAGCTTAAAAGCAAGGGAAACACTGGGGCCTGGAAGTGTTAGGGAACTCAGACAAGGTGATATAGGAACTGAACATAAGCTCACAAAGGATAAGATTCTAAATCTCATGGGAAGACAGTTTTTGTGGGCTTGAGTCTACCCAAGAAGGGGAAATAGAACTAACTCCCTGGCATACAACTGGGATCTTTCAATGCTACCAGTCTAATCATGCAAGAAAAACCATCACCCCAAAAGAGCTTGCTCTCTTCCTGTGCCTCTAATATAAGAGGCCGACTCCCCTCTGGAAATTTAAGCATCCTGAGAACAAGGTTGTTGATTCTGGTTCACTGCTGCATCCAGCCTAAAGCAGTGTCTCACACATTGTAGGTGCTCAGCACATAGCTGTTGAATTCTGGAAACCTCTCTATTGAGTCCTTGCCACACAGAGGTGTGGAGTCTGCATTTGCATTGCCTGCATGGATTAGGAATCCCAACCTGAGACAGTTCCATAAAAAGCAGCCCTGGATCGATGAAAGCAGTTAACTATAGCAGAATCAAGGTAAAACCCCTCTGACTTGTTCACTTCCATGGAGCACACCTTAATAAAAAATATCACTGCCAAATACACATAAAGAATGTGATGATGAGAAAGGAGGTCTGATTTGGGACAAAAGACCTAAACCACAGAGGGAAAATTGTTTGGGTTTTGTATTATGTATCTGGTTTAAAGGCCGGTAAGTAGGAGGTGAGGGACAGTGGAAGGTAAAGATACAATAGATCTTTGGATGAGGAAATGTGGTCATTGAAAGTAAGGTGGGTAGGAAATTTACATCATATGGGGGCAGGAACAATCTGCAACAGAAGAGAAGAGAGAAGAAACAGGAGTAATTACTCACTGGTCATCAAGGAGCTCACAGTGTGGTGGAGGAGCAGATATCGAAGTCTAGTGGAATAGATGAGTCTCAGAAGCTCATAACACATGAGCTGGGCACCTTACATGGGTTTGGTATGGGAAGATTTCCTTGAAGGAGTGTTTGTGAGCAGGTCATGGAAGAGTCACTTGGGGTTTGCCAAGATAGGAAAGAAAGCACAGCTTGGAGGTGGATGTGTGTGTTGGGGCTTGGGGTGGGGGCAGTAGGAAGGTGGTCTTATTCATCATAGGGCTTCTCAAATCTTTCTGCTGAAATCCCTGATAGTGGTGGGAACAGAACAGCAGTGGGGACACTCCACAGAGGTTCTGAGGATATAACCTAAGTAATCTTTATGCCTATGGGATCAAGGGATCTCTCTTTACAGTTCTGTCTTCGATTACATAAATTCATGTGTGGATGCGTTCTACTTCCTAGCATTCCTGGTATTATTTTAATTTTAAAAATGATGTTCTTAATTTTGAGATAAATCAGTGCTCTAGTATAATACACCATGTTTAGCCTGTGGCTGCTGACCACCTCATTGTGCTCTTAGACTCAGAGACCCCAGTTGGGTGATGATGTTTTCAGTCTTATCTGTGTCCTTTCTCCTCCACCATCCCCCAAACTTTGGCAACATATTTAAGTCAGGCTAATTGTATGTGGATCAATTGGGGGCATGAGTGAGATGGAGTCAGTTTGATAAATGGCCAGTTTAGCAAGAATGGACTCTGGTATTAAGACCAAACTAACATTTCACTTTTCTTGGGGAAGAAAGGAATGTTATTTACTTAGTTTACACATTTTTTCTGAAATAAATTGATTTTGCGGCCCATCTACAAATATGCTGCTATCTTTCTAATGAGACTCCATCTTTTAGCGTGAAATGTTCCCCAGCAGAGAAGGAAATGCCTCTAGTTGAAGAGAAGTCTAAGCTGCTTTTGATGATGGCAGGTGCACTAATCTCCATCCCGATGCAAACGGGACAAATGGTTTTGATTCATGGGGGATGATACACTTAGTGACTATTTTTAACAACATATGACAAATTGGGTTTGAAATTCCTGAGATAATGCTTCTCAATGCAAAACTTAAGGAAAATTTTAGGTGTATCAGAGTAGCTAGCAGACAGTTGTCACAGAGGTATTTTGATTGAAAGATTAAGAACATTAGTTGTTACTCCCCACTTAAGCGATACAGCGAAGAGAAGTGAGGCACTTGGGTGATTGAGTGTCATTTATTACAAAAAACCCCAAACCTTCAAAACCTTCACTGAACATCTGCTTTATGCCAAGTGCAATGGCAAGGTATTGGGGAAATGACAATTAATTCAGTCAAATATGTTGTGAGTTTCTAGGTGTCAGATACTGTCCAACTCGATCAGAGAGAACAGAGCCATTTTTCATTCATTCATTATTTCATTCATTATTTTAATTCCACTTGGGAGAGGCAGCCCATAAATAACAAATTATCAATAATCATGCCAGTGATGACAGCCATAATGAGAATTTCAACAGGGTTATAAGATGCAGTGGCCACTTAACAGTGTGTGGACAGAGAAAATTTCTCTGAAGAGTAATATTTAAATTGTGATTTAAGTAACAGGAAGAGACCAGCTATGTAGAGATCAGACAGAGTCAATATTTCTAAGGTCCTAAGAATGTGCTTTTTGAGGAGGCTGAAGCAGAAAAGAAGGCTGTCATGCAGGGCAGTGGGAGAGGGGAGCGTGGTGTGGCTGGAGGATGGAGAACTGGCAGGACAAGGCATCCAGGTCCTGGATAAACTGGGGTGTGGCACTTACCCCAAGTCTGATAGGTATTCTAAGGTTTTAGGCAGCAAAATGATAGGATCTGATCAGCATTTTCAAAAGATCGTGCTGCTGCATGAGAAACGGAATAGGAATAGGAGAGCAAGAGTGGATGCTCAGGTGAAGATGATGGCTCTGTGGGAAGTGGCTGCCGAAGTGGGGGACTGTGGAAGGACCCAGAAGATGTATCAGAGGTAGTGTTCATCAAACCTCCTTGTGGATGAATGGGGGTGGTGAGGAGTGAGGGAAGCTACCTGCTCACTCTCGCTTTCCTATAGCACTTCAGCTTTCCCTTTCCACCTACCTCCACCTGACCCTACACCCATGCAAGGCTGCTCCCCGCAGAGCCTTTCCCATCTCAGCTGTGAACACCAAAAATCCAGTTGTTCTGGCTCAACACCCAGCCTTCCTTGGGTCTCTCTTTCCTGCACCCCATCACGTCTGTGTTGGCAGCACATCTTGTTGGCTCTACATTCGAAATGTGTCCATCATCCACCCACTTCTCACATTGCAAATGCTAATTACGTGGTCCAGTCCAGCATCATGTGGTGCTTGGGGCTCTTCCAGCATCCTAGCATCTCTGTGCTCCTCCATTCCTGCCTCCCTACCACCCACCGGCAACCCAGGAGGAAGAATTACCTTCCTAAACTGTAAATAAAAACTGACACACCACTATGATTTCATGCTGCAACTTGAGCAGAAAGCAGACTTTGCATGGTCTAACAGGACTCTCATGGGCTTGCCTCTGTCTCCCTTCCTGATCCTTCGGATGCCATCCTCCTGCCTGCCACCACCTACCTGCCAGGGCTGCTGGCTTCCTTTCTGCCTTCACTTGTGCCAAGTTCCTTCCTGCCTAAAGGCTTTTGCGCTCTCCATTCCTTCCAATGAGATGCTCGGTCTCCAAACATCCACAGTGTCGTCTCCTTTCATGATTCATGTCTCTTGTGCACCACTCTCTGATGGGTTTTCCTGAATCACCCTGTGGAAACCTTTCCCTGTGCCTCTACATATTTTGGTTGCCGAAGTGAGTGCATCTTTGGGACTCCTACTCTTTGCTCTACTGAGGAGCTGCCTCAAAGACTTTCCTCCGATATCTTTCCCATGATAACTTTATAGAATTGCAATACACGGAGAGTAGCTCTTAAATGATTATAAGGGATTTAATCAAAATCATTCAGGATGCCTCTAATGCATAGCTTGACTCTTCTTCTTGAGTAATAATCCAAGAAAAGATACTTGGGAAGACCAGTAGTTCAGAGTAGTCAAATTAAAGGCCTGGTGCCTCACTTGCAAAATTCTGATTTTCTTTAACCTTGGACTGATAAACGAAGTACTTTAATGTAGGTTCTGTCCCTCCATACCCATTGGAGTCACCTTCCTCCCTGGCTGAGCTCTGTTTTATTTTATTTTTTTGGTAATATGACTAATCTCATGTGCTGGGTGGGAATGGATTGAGTGAGGTTCTACAGGTGGAGAAAGTCTGCTTCTGGAGAAATGGGGAAAAGACTCAGGGGAGACCAGACCTTCACCAAGGTTTTCCAGAGGGAGATACGAGGCAGTAGAAGAGCTCAGACTCTGGGGTCAGATGCATCTTGATTTGGGTCCTGCCCGATGTGGGCTCTTAGCTGAATGATGTGGGACAAGCTGCTTGGTCTCACAAAATCTCTTTTCCTTTATGGTCAGAGGCAGATAATAAAGCTTACTTCTCAGGATGGCAGCGAGAGTTAGAGACAGAATCACCCCAAGTGTCTTTCACTTTCTGGAACATGGTAAGAACTAATGTAATGCTAGCCTTCTTTTCTCTCCTTGTGGGGCAAGCCCACCTCCTGGTTTGTGCAGAGCATGGATTGCCCCAGGCTTGCTGACACCCCTCAAATCCCTGGTGCAGCTGTCAGAACTGCAGGGCGACAAGCCAAGGTCCCTCTCTTTGGAAGGCAGCCCCCTGACACCCACTGGGATCCTGGAGGTGGGTGCAGACACCATGGCCCAGTTGGCTTGGATGCTGCATCCAGGCCCTTCCGTGATCCTCGGGTGGATCCCAGCGGGGGAGGCTGATCTTAACGCCCCGTGAGACTGGAGTCCGTGCCTGGTTATTACGCAGTGGCCTCTGCCCTGGTCATGGCGCAGACTCAAGTGCAAAGCGCGGACTACCGCTTCCACTACCGCGCGCGACAGGGACGCTGCTGGGTTCTTAGGGCCCTTGCGGTCCCTGTTAACGCTCTGCAATCACAAGCCTTGAAGGCTTAAGTTCCTCTCACGGACCTTCCAGGGAATCGGCAGGTACCTGGTCGGCTTCCTGGGAGAAGCGCCCACACTGGAGGCTGCGGCGTCGGTGTCCTCAGTCCTTCCGTGCGCGGGGCTCCCTGGTGACCCCCTCCCGCCAGCTCCCCGCCAGCCTCTTGAGATTACGCCCGGGCGGCCCTCCATGCCACCGGTACCTCCCTCGGCTCTCTAAGATTCCTGATTCCAATCAGGCTGTGACAGTTGCCCACTTTTTGTAAATTACAGATTTTAGCTGAAAGTCTCAAAGGATTCCCTTTTTTGTTATTATGTTTTGATGAGTCGAAGTGGTTGGGAGCTGGCAGTTTGCAGAATGATGATTTGGATGTTTGTAACAGCATTTCATCACATACGATATATTTTTCGTGCTGTTGTGGAACTTCTGCTTATTAAACTTGGTCAGATTAGCCCAGATAGCACATGAGTCCCATAGAGAGAAAAACTGTGGACTTAACTATCATTCACAACAATGGCTAATTAACTTCCTGTTAATGTTCTTCACAGAAGTTGTGAAATGGTGTCTTAGGAGACTCAGCAAACAGTTAAGCTTTATGGCATTATCACTTTGCATTTTTTTCTTCCTATTTTTAAGTGTCGGGCTAATGGTAGCTTAGGCAGGACCTGCTGACAAAAGGAAAATGCCCAGGGCTTTACTGGGGCGGGTCTAGATGCAGCCTGCCGCTGTCCTGCTGGGGAAGCTCTGGGGGTGCACACTGAGACCAACCAGCTCCTGAACAGATGTTCAGTGTCGGAGAATGATGGCGGTGGCAATCAATGATAAATTAGGGAGAGGAACTCACTCTTCACAGCCCTCTGATTTTAATGTTCTGTATGGAACCTCTGTAACATGCAGCATTTCCAAATCAAAAAAGGAAGCCTCCCTCCTGCAAGCGAATGCAACACATTTTCTGGAGTGGCAATTGTTCTCTAGGTGGTTTCTGGTTGAAGGCCACAAGACACACCAACATCATTTTGTGGAAAAAGGAAAATATCTTAAAGCCATTTCTTTCCCCTCCACCTAACCCTTGACACTAACAAATTGAATTGATTGGCGTGACTTTATTCTTTTTCCTTAAGTGAGCATATTTCCTTAATATTGCTCCACAAACCAGATTGTTACAACAGAAAACAGAATGATAGTAAAGCTTTACTTGTATTTAGTATTTCCTAAGTACTAGCAACATGGGTATTAATTTTATAGGGAAAATGGAATATGCATAAAAAAGACTTTTGGAACGTTTCATGGCATGAAAAGGATTTAATAGCAACACAGATTAATTCATAAACTCAATAATTTTATTTCAGGTCGTTGCATAGGATCACCACCTGAAGGGTTTACAAAGTAAGAGCCCCTCCCACCTCCACTGAATCATTAACAGAACTTCTTTGCCTATAGATTAGAAAAAAATAGGATGTTCACAACCCACTCAGAGCAAACTTTTCCAGAAATAATTTATTCAAACCTAAGATAATTTAATATGCTAGATACAGAGGGAGAGTGACTTCTGATTCAACTTAATGTACAAAAGCAAAGCTCTGGCTGAACCCTGTGACAGCCTAATGGGTCACCTTCTGCTGCCACCTATCCACATATCACTCTACCAGGAAAATCAAGGGCCGGCCACAGTCTGAATGATGACATCAGGAACATGTGAACTTCATAGTCACTGAGGATGAGAGCTAGAAATCTTAATTGCCTTCCACCTCTTCAAACTTCTCATCCCAGCTCCAGAACCTGTCGAAGTCCTTATGGCAGGGGGAAAAAGACTCTCAATGAGATAAACACAGCCTGATAAAGAAGGATTTTATAGAATTCTGGTACCTGAGAAGATGCCACACACCAACAAAAACATATAAGTCATGGTGATATTGTGATTTACAATAAGAAATATACATTTGGTCTTCATCTCCATTCCTGGCACAAAGCTCCTAAAACCCTTGGATTTTATATTCGTAACAAATGGCTTACAACCACACCTGAGTTTATGTTAAAGAGGTGACTTTTAGAAAGCACCTGGAGATGCCGCCTGGGGGCTAGGAGAACCAACCATGTGATTGGAGAACTAACTGAATAGTCTGACCCACTAACCTCTGAGGAGTGGAGAGGGGCTGAAGATTGAGCTCAATCACCAGTGGTCAATGATTTAATCAATCATGCCTATGTAACAAAGCCTCCATAATAACCCAAAAGACCTGGGTTCATAAAGCTTCTAGGTTGGTGAACAAGAGATTTGGAGACAGTTGCATGTTCATGGAGCATGGAGACTACATGATCTTTCACCATCCCTTGTTCTATGCCTTCCTTCCATCTGGCTATTATAACCTTTCATAATAAGCCAGTAATTTAGTAAATAAGGTGTTTCTCTGAGTTCTGTGAGCCACTCTAGCAAATTAATGGAATCCAGTGAGGGGGGCATTGGAACCTCCAATCTGTAGTTTGTAGGTCAGGACACAGGGGACAACCTGGACTTGGGATTGGCATCTGAAATGGAGGGAGGAGCATAGGACATGGAAGATCTGATGCTAGCTCCAGGCAGATAGTGTCAGAATTGAGTTGAATTGCAGGACACCCAAGTATTCCAAGAATTTCTTGGTGTCTGGAAAAACTCCACACAACTGTGTCCAGAATTGTAGCCACACCTTGAGAAGCTCTAGAAAAACGGAGTTCAAAAGCATTTTTTTTTTTTTTTTGATGGACTATAAGGTAACCCTGACCACACCTAAAACTGGTTCGTGTAACCTTCATCAGGCAGATTGCCACTTTGGTGCAGACAAAACTGTGACAGAAGGAAGGTGGCGAATAGCACAGTGAAGTTTCAGTGCCCTTGTCTCACATTGCTGCATTCTGATCGTGGCCACTTGTGTTTGCCCAAGTCCCAGTCTGAGTTTTTTGGTTTTTTTTTCTTATGCCATTTAAAAATAAGAACCAAAGAACTAACAAAAGGGAAACAACCTTCTGCACCCAGATCTTTCTGTACTAAGATCACATGATGAGTAGATGATTAAAGCTTTTAGAATTTCAAAAATATCTGTCCTATTATAATAGCAAATAACTCACATTCTATGCAAAATACGAGTTACCTGGAAGTGTTTTATTTTTAAAATATCTGAACTTCAGTTCCTTAATTTTTGCCTCCCAGCAGCAGGTGGCAAAGCTTCTGATCAGTGCTTTTTACGGAGTGAAAGTGTGATTTGCCAAGTTTCACACAGCAAGGGCAGGAATAGATGCTGCTTGAATTAGGGTCTCCATGAGCCTCCCCCCATAACCCTGGACCTGCCCAATAGTCTCCATTCAACCGTTCAACAGTCTGGACATTCTCAAGAGTGTCATGCATGGAGTTAGGGAAATGAATTATCCATTTATACTTCCTAGCCTCTGTATTCTGAGTTCAGAAGGAAAACTTGCTGTGATCCACTTACCCTTGGGGGTGATTGTTCCTCCCACCCCTGGCCTGGTTGTCATGGTAGGCAGAGCTCACAGAAGCATCCAGACATGCAATATTCTGCTCTGTTGTCCCCAACTGCTTCACTTTGGACAAAGTAATAGCTTATTTCCTGACTGACACCTGAAAACTTATTTATGATTTATTCTCCCACAACTCATCTTCTGAAAGAGCTCAGCATTATTGACAGGATGGTATTTGTCTTACATTCTTCAAATAACTAACTCTGGCAGCATCCTCCCATGGGGCCCCTTGGGGCCCAGGTTATTACCTGCTGTTTTTCTTTGAGGGCCTTTTAACCCCCACTATATTGGAAATGTAAATAATCCTCTGGAGGACACTGACATCTCCCTTTGAGAGCTTCCTTTCAATTCAGGAACCAGAGTGTGGAGGAATCATCCAACAAAAAGAAAATATTACCTGTGGAATTGATTTTTAGTCCAATGTCTCAGTGCACAGGTTCTGCCAGTTATTCAGCATTTAGTGAGCGTCTACCACGTGAATAAAACAAATAGAGAGGTCTGTAATCACTCAGAATCTTTCATGAGTCATTAAGTGCTGGATATCCTATATTTATATGATGTCTCCTGGCATTTTACTCAAGATAAATATATAAATGAACAAACATTTTGGATCATTCTGAAAGAGAACACTATATTTTATGTATTTTAAACAACATAAATTATTTTACTTGATTTATTTTTATCATTGAGTTAGTCATATTTAAGAAGAAATGTAATTATTGTACTAAAGATTTTTCTATTTTCCCCGAATAACTAACTGGTAGTACAAATTACTGAATGGCTGAATGAGTCCCAAGACCAAGGAGTCCAACACCCTCCCCCTACACTCTTGGCCCTCTTTTCTACATCTCCTCTCACTTATACTTTGGGCATTCTTTTTCCACAGCGAAACAGTACATAATCCAACAAACTCCTTGAATACCAATTAGGAGGCAACCTTTCTTGGGAGGAGTGTAGAAGTTTCATTTATTACATAGATTATGGTAACTCTTAACATCCTTCAGCACATTTTCAGAGGATTCCAACCCAGGCTCTTGTTTGGATAAAGAGTTGCTGGCTTATGTTGTGAGTTTATCTCAATAACTGTGGCATTGTTTCTGCTAGGTGAAGTTAAGACCATCTTTCCTCCTGTCCTCTCAAGACAGAGGATAATAACTATAAAGATAATGCCCTGGCATTACCAATGAAGAATGATCTGGGTTCAGTCAGAGTCACAAATAGACAAGGAGGTGATTTTCAGTATATTTGGCATAACCAGATATGATCACTAGTTTTATGAGAGTAAAGTATTACAGTTTTGAATTTGTAAAAATAATTTATGACATTATTCATGTTATGAAAAACTTTCTGAGAGAGAGAAGATTTACTTTAAATGATGAACTCTACAGTGCAATGTAGAACATTATTCATTGCGATTATAACCAACTTCCTATGTGTAGAAGCATTGATTTTACATGATTCTGTTCCTTGTTCTTAAAAATTTGTTCTTTACAAATGTTGTTAAAATGACTCTACCATCCAAAGCAATCTACATATTTAATGCAATCCCTATCAAAATACCAACAGTATTTTTCACAGAACTAGAACAAACAATTCTATAATTTGTATGGAACCACAAAAGACCTCAAATAGCTAAAGCAATCTTGAAAAAGAAAAGCAAAGCTGGAGGTATCACAATTCCAGACATTAAGTTATATTACAAAGCTGTAGAAATCAAAACAATATGGTACTGGCACAAAAATAGACACATAAATCAACGGAACAGAATAGAAAATCCAGAAATAAATGCACAACTATATGGCAAATTAATCTTTGGCAATCTTTGGCAATCTTTGGACTGCTTTCTTACACCATAAAAATCAATTTAAAATCAAATTAAAATCAATTAAAGACCTAAATGTGAGACCTGAAACCATAAAAATCCTAGAAGAGAAAATAGGCAGCAATTTCTTTGCCATAGCAACTTTTTTTCTAGATACGTCTCCAGAGGCAAGGGAAACAAAAGCAAGAATAAACTATTGGGACTACATCAAAATAAAAAGCTTCTGCACAGTGAAGGAAATAATCAAAAAGCTAAAAAGCAACCTACAGAATGGGAAAAGATATTTGCAAGTGACATATCCAATAAAGCGTTAGTATGCAAAATAAAGAACTTATAAAACTCAATACCCAAAGAACACATAATCCAATTAAAAATGAGCAGAAGATACTTACAGACATTTCTCCAAAGAAAACATACAGATGGCAAACGGATACATGAAAGGATGTTCATCATCACTTACCATCAGGTTAATGCAAATCAAAACTAGAATGAGATATCACTTCACACCTGTTAGAATGGCTAAAATCAACAACACAAAAAACAACAGCTGTTGGTCAGGATGTGGAGAAAAAGGAACCCTCCTGCACTGTGGATGGGAATGCAAACTGGTGCAGCCACCATAGAAAAGAGTATGGAGGTTCCTCAAAAATTTAAAAATAGAACTACCCTATAATCAGCAATTGCACTAGTGGGTATTTACCCAAAAAATACAAGAACACTAATTCAAAGGAATACATGCACCTCAATGTTTATAGCAGCATTATTTACAATAGCCAAGATATGGAAGCAGCCCAAGTGTCCATCGATTGATGAATGGATAAAGAAGATGCGATATATATTATTCAGCCATAAAAAGAATGAAATCTTGCCATTTGCATGATGGATAGAGCTAGAGAGTATAATACTAAACAAAATAAGTCAGAGAGAAAGACAAATACCATTTGATTTCACTCATATGTGGAATTCAAGAAACAAAACAAATGAGCAAAGTGTGGGGAGAGAGAGAGAGAAAGAAAGAGAGAGAGAGAAACCAAGGAACAGACTCTTAATTACAAACTGATGGTTACCAGAGGGGAGGTGGGTGGTGGGATGGGTGCCCCTCCTCTCTCAATATACCCTCATTGTCTTGCTCTTTGATAAAAGAAGGAGCCCCACTAGGTGTTTCTCCTCTCTGGCTGGGAGGTTAGAAGAAGGGGTGCTGGAAGGACAGCCATGAGAAAGGGACTTGGTTGTATTCCAGAGTGCTTCCCTTTCTGCTTGCTTCAAGGCTGCCAAAAATACACCCGCAGTACATACAATGGTGCTCACCTTCTCGAAAGTTTGTTGCCAGTCTAGACATCCTGACCATCAGTCCCTCCCGACCTCTCTCCCCCATGCCTGTCAACTATAGGCCAGCTCTCACAGGGGCTGGCATCCAGTGGGCTTAGTCTTTGCTTCAACAGGGTCCAAATGGGCAGTGGAGAGGGAGAAGGGGAGAGAGAAAGAGAGAAGCTGAGAGGTGTTCAGGCAGGAAATTGGTGGTCAAGAGGAGGTTGTTCTGGGAGCTAGTTTGGTCATGAACTTGTGAGTTCGGAATTAAGTGTGTTGAACTAATGTGACAGGAAGATCTTCCAGAGTCCTATTGTGAGTAATGCTGTAATGAATGTGGGAGTTCAGATATCTCTTTTGTGATCCTGATTTGAATTCTTTTAGTTATAGACCTGGAAGTGGGATAGCTGGATCATGGTGGTAGTTAATTTTTTGAGGGTCCTCCATACAGTTCTCCATACTGACTACACCATTTTACATTCACACCACAGCATACAAGGTCTTCAATTTCTCTACATCTTCACCAACACTTAACTTTTTCGGGGTTTGGGGGTGGTGGTGCTAGCCCTTCTAGCAGGTATGAGGCAATATCTCATTGTGGTTTTGATTTCCATTTCCCTGATAATTAGTGATAGTGAGCACCTTTTCATATACCTGTTGGCCATTTGTATGTCTTTGGAGAAATGTCTGTTCAAGTCCTTTGCCCAGTTGTTTTTGTTTTTATGCTCTTGAGTTGTCGTATTTCCTTGTATATTTTGAATATTACTCCCTTATCAGATAGACGGTTTGCAAATATTTTCTCCCATCCCATAGATTACCTTTTCAATCTGTTGCTTGTTTGCTTTGCTGTGTGGAAGCTTTTTAGTTTGATGTGGTCCCACTTGTTTGTTTTGCTTTTGTCACCTACGCCTTTGGTGTCTGATTCAAGAAATCAACCTAAGTGTCTATCAGTGGATTAAGAGATAAAGAAAATGTGGTAAATACACACAGTGAAATATTATTCAGCCTTTAAAAAAGGAAATCTTTCCATATATGACAACATGGATGAGACTGGAAGACATTGTGTTGAGTGAAGTAAGCCAGTCCCAGACAAATACTGCATGATTGCACTTAGATGAGGGGCCTAACCTAGCCAAACTCAGAGAAGCAGACAGTAGAATGGTGGTCGCTAGGGGATGGATGGAGGGAGAAATGGGGAACTGCTACTCATGGGGTAAAATTTCTACTATGTAAGAAATAATGTCTAGAGATCTGATGTACAATATCGTGCCTATAGTTAGCAATACTGTATTATGCACTTAAGATTTTGTTAAGAGAGCAGATCTCATGCTAATTGTTCTTACCACAAAAAATAAATTAAAAAGAAAAATGGAAACAAACACAAAGGAGCAGGAGGAAGGTTTTGGAGGTAATGGATATGTTTATTACCTGGTTATGGTTGGTTTTGCAGGTATATACGTACGTTGGGTTAACCGGCTTGTATACTTTAAATATGTGCGGTTTCTTGTACCTCGATTATACCTCAACAAAGCTGATTATGAAAAAATGGCCTCCCAGAATCATTCCCCTGGTTCCAGTTCAAAATACTAAAACCAAAAGTTGACCTCTAAAATGATTTAGGGTTTAACATTACCTAGTTTAAGTTCAAAATTCCATGGAACATGTTAAATATGAATACTTGTAATAAAGTGTCCTACTTTAACAAATTAAATTTAACTCTACTGGCCTGGAGGCCTTTTAGTCTAAATCATTTTTTTAAAGATTTTATTTATTTCCTTGAGAGAAAGAATAAGAGAGAGAGAGAGCACATGAGAGTGGGGAGGGTCAGAGGGAGAAGTAGACCCCTCGCCGAGTAGGGAGCCCGATGTGGGACTCAGCCCCGGGACTCCAGGATCATGACCTTAGCCGAAGGCAGTTGCTTAACCAACTGAGCCACCCAGGTGCCCAGTCCAAATCATTTTTAACTATACAGTCAAGATGTTACCTGAACAAATTCTCATATTAAATAGCCTGTGGCATTTTCTAAGTGATTATTTTATATTATTTTCTCAAATATTTCTATACATTTAGGGAAATGGACAAGCCATGGCACATTACTGGTCATGCTAGCAATTCAGATCACTAGATTAGAGAGTGGTATTGCTTCTGTTATTTCAACAAATTGTAGAATATATTAAACAAATTATCATACTGACTTAGTTAATGCTGTCTTATGTCAAGACCCAGGAAATGCTAGGTCACCGACTAAGGGTAAGGTAGAGTGAAAACTGAAGGGAAGTGGAGAATTAGACAAAATCCATTTGATATTGGCTGATAATTAGAGTCCATCTCAATTTCGCTCTCTCTCTCACATACATATACACACACAGAAGAATTTGCATCATTTGGGGTTTGGAAGACAGCCCCAGGTCTTGTCTGTCAGTGGGCACAGGGCGAGCTGCCCTGAGTGGTCCAGCAGAGGGCATGAACATCCTGTGACACTAGATCTGTAAGGGGCGGGTGGGGGCAGGGTGGGGGCAAAGTTGTGCTCCCTGTCCACCTCTGCCAGGGCACCCAGATCAGCTGGAGAAAATTATCTTGTTGTTTTGACACTGTTAATGAAGGAACAGTTCACAGCTCTATAGTCTGCAGATGGCTGTCAATCATTGTCATCCATTCCCAGAACTTCAATCCAGGATCAAGGTCACACACTGATAGGTACAAAAGAGTGAATTGAAAACACACCTGCCTTGCAACCAGTAGGAAACAACAACAAACACTAAAAAAAAAAATACAAAACAAACAAAAACCCCAAACGAACAAACAAATCACTCCAGCATCTGTTCTTTTCCAAAAACATGTCCACAAATATAAATTTCCTATCTTTATGAAGTTTTATTTTCATTTCTCTTTCCCTGCCTCTCTCCCTAACCCCCTGATTTGATGATTTTTTTTTTTTTTTTTTTGTCATTTGGAGACTCCTTTCTTTCCACATAAACAATTAGCAACTTTACGGAGTTTAGTGAATTAAACTTTCATATTCATCACAGAAGTTTTGTTCTCTGGTAGCTTGAGACCAAGTGTCCTCTGAAGTCATTCATGCAGCCAGCCCATTCATCTCTCCACCCTCTCTGCCTCAAGACCCTTATCTTATTGAAATACAGAAGCTCAAGTAATACCCATTGATGAGAGAGCATCTCCCCTCAACATATGGTGGCCTCCTCTTCCCTCAATATAGGGCGGCCTCCTCTTCATCATCCAGGGATGCTTCCTCATTCTGAGCACAGGTTCCTCCTCCTCTTTTCTGTGCGGATAAACTACATGGTACTACAGCTCTCCCCTTAAGTAAACCACCTATCACCCCAGTAATATTTCCAAGTAGTATGAGGTGTTTTCCCTAATGTTCCTCATTTGTAACTAGTGTCTACATATTCTACAGCATGATTAAATGCTCTCATTTCATAGTGTGGCCTTTTCAGCAGTATTATTTGCTCATTGCTTCTCAGAGTTTGGCACTGGGGCTGGACACGCCTACCCACACAGACCTACACCTCCATACTCAACGTCACAGGGGCAAACCCCAGTTTTAGGGGCCCCACAGGGGGTTATGGACTCTTCTGGGGAAAAATCTGCATGACTCAGGTGTGTGTTTACAAGCACTCTAGTAGAAACTCCTAGAAAAAATAGAGGATATATCAACAGCTAGAAAACACACAGAACATTATTTCAGAAACCAATGTAAGGAAAACACCAATGAAAGGTCAAGACAATCACATGCTCTTTCAATATTAAAACAAGCTATTCAGTGGGTGTGTTGACTTTAGAAGAGCACTTCTCCACAAAAGCACTGACTCAGACTCGGGAAATGCTCTAGGTTCTTCGTGACTTTATTTTTTTCCATGATATAAGCCTGCAGCTGCATCGTGAACTCCGCTGTCCTCTCCCAGGCAGCAGGCAGCACTGGCCTCACACGCCTCCCTCCTTCCCTGCTCGCTGTTTGCTCTGCTCTAGGGTCTTCACACTCTTCCAGGGCAAGTTATCAACCCTCGCTGGGCTGGGTCTCCTTCCTCATTTGTAAAATGGGAATAACACCCAGTGCTCATCACAACACGTGCCCTCCTTAATACCCATCACCCGGCACTGGCTATTATATGCAACTAATGAATCGTTGAACACTACATCAAAAACTAATGATGTACTATATGTTGGCTAACTGAACATAATAAAAAATAAAAAAATTAAATGAGAATAACAATATCAAACTAAAGGGGTTCTGATAAGAATTTAATATGACAATATATTGAAAATATATATGGTAGGTGGGTAATCACAAAGCCAGTGACTGAGTTCCCCTTTCGCTTTCTTTGCCTTCTTTCTTATCCTCTTCTTCTCTGTCTCACTCTGTAAAACTTACTTTTCGCTCCTTCAAGCCCCCCTCCACTTTCCTTCTGCCCTGAATCATTCTCTCCCTCCCTGCTTCTCCCCTTCCTTATAATGAGACACTACCAGCCATTTAAGTTTGCATATGGCTGAATTATTTGCTGCCAAATTTGAATTTCTTGACCCCAAATCTTGAGATCGTCATCCCAACTGCCGGAGTAGAAATCAGAAAGCTGTATGTTTAACAAGCCTCTCTAGAGATGCTGATATAATTGGTCAGCTATTGCATTTCGAGGGGGGAAACACAGCTAATATCTGTAATATAAAACATTACGCAAAAAGGCTTCCCTACTTTGGCTGTACATTGAAATCACTGGGGAGTGTTTAAAAATCCTCTTGTCCAGCAACAGACAAGAGCAAATAAATTAGGATCTCTCAGGGAGGGATCCAGGTGTAGGTAGTGTTGTAGGGAAAGCCAACATACAGCCAGGTTCCCAACTTTTTATAAGAATGTAATAGACTCGTGATGTGATGAGCACTGGGTATTGTATGCAACTGATAAATTATTGAATACTGTATCTGAAACTAATGATGTACTATAAGTTGGCTAATTGAATTTAAATAAAAAAAGAATCTAATAGGCTTTAATGATTTTCACACAGATTTAAAGAGACAATTATATAACACTCTCAATAAATAATAGGGGGCTTTAACACACTCAAATATTATGAAATAAACTGTTGGATTTATAATAAACTTTTTGATTTTAAGATGGTTTTAGACTAACAGAAAGTGGCAAAGATAGTACAGAGGGTTTCTGTATACCCCAACCTAGTTTTGTGTAATCTTAACATCCTACATTAATTCATCACCACTAATGAACCAGCACGAATAGATTATTCTTAACTGAAGTTATTTCACACAGATGTTCCAATTTTTAAAATTTTCCTTATTTTTTATCTGATGTCTTTTCTCTCCCAGGATCCCAGCTAGGACTCCATAGTTAGCTGTCATGACTCCTTAGGCTTCTTTTGGTTTGTGACAGTTTCTCAGACTTTGTTTTCTGATGACTTTGACAGTTTTGCAGAGTATTAGGTAATTTGTAGAATATTCTTCAATTTGGGTTTGACATTTTCCTCATGGCAAGACAGCAGTTATGGATTATTAGGACAAAGACCACAGAGGTAAAGTGTCATCCTCATCACATCTTATCAAGGGTATATAATATCAACATTATTTATGGCTGTTGATATTGACTTTATTCAACTGATAGAGTTTGTCAGATTTCTCTATTTTAAAGTTACTCTTGTATCTCCTATTTTTAGACTGTACTCTTTGGAAGTAAGTCACAATGTGAAACCCACATCTAAGGAGTGGGGAGTTATGCCATCTCAAAGAGAACAGAGGATCAACATAATTTATTTGAAATTTTTCTACATAGAAGACTTGTCTCTTTTCTCCCATTTACTTACTTATTCAATCATTTATTTATATTAATGTGTACTTGTGGATATGTATTTTGTATTTTGGGTTATAATCCATTACTTCTTATTTTGTTGCCCAAGTTGTTCTAGCTTTGGCTGTTAGGAGCTCTTTATGTTGGCTTCTATGCTCCTTTGACAATGATTTTTTTTTTCCTTCTTTTGAGCACTTCCTTACTTTCTGGAACTACAAGATGTTCCCAGCCCTCTTCTAATAGGCTAGATATAACTTACTTTCTTCCTGTACTTTTAGTTTGGTCATACAGCTTCCCAGAACAGAACTGATACACCATTGAAAAGATCCCTCAATAGACAAATACTCTTGACACCAGGAAATGTCAGTGGAGAGAAGGAGGTGAAAAACTATAAAAAGCAAATGTAATAACTTGAGGAGCATGGGACCAACAACTCCTGAGACTGGTTTTGTATTGTAGAAACATTCAATATTTGATGTCTGTCTTGATATCCCTGAGCTTTCAAAGGCTAAAATGTTTGACCAGTTCTACTAAGAATGTATTCACATGTACAATCATTTACAAAATAAAATAAAATAAAATTTTTTGAAAAGTACTCATTAGAAATTTTAAATGAAAAAATAACTTGTTTTTTTTGGAGAATAATATTCCTTATATTTCAACAGTCTATTGAATCCAAAGAAGACATATAGATGGCCAACAGACACATGAAAAGATATTCAACATCACTAGTCACCAGGGAAATGTAAATTAAAACCACAGTGAGATATTACACCTGTCAGAATGGCTAAAATCAAAAACACAAGAAATAACAAGAAGGAAGCCTCCTGCACTGTTGGTGGGAATGCAAACTGATGCAGCCACTGTGGAAAACAGTATGGAGGTTCCTCAAAGAAATTAGAAATAGAATTACATATGATCCAGTAATTCCACCACTGCATATTTACATAAAGAAGATGAAAAAGCAAATTCAAAAATATATGCACCTGTATGTTTATTGCAGCATTATTTACAATAGCCAAGATATGGGAGCAACCCAAGTGTCCACAGATAGATGGATGGATAAAGAATATGTGATATACATAATAGAATGTTACTCAGCCACAAAAAGGAATGAAATCTTGCTATCTGCAACAACATGGATGGACCTAAAGGGTATAATACTAAGTGAAATAAATCAGAGAAAGGCAAATACCATATGATTTCACTCATATGTGGAATTTAAGAAACAAAACAATTGAGCAAAGGACAAAAGAGAGAAGCAAGAAAGCAGACCCTTAAGTACAGAGAACAAACTGGTGGTTGCCAGAGGGGAGGTGGGCAGGGGGAGGGGTAAAATCGATAAAGGGAAATAAGAGTACACCTATCATGATGAGCACTGAGAAATGTAGAGAATTGTTGAATCACTATATTGTACACCTGCAGCTAATAGAACACTGTATGTTAACTATACTTGAATAAAAAAAAAAATCAATCAGTAAAAGCACTGGGTGTTATATGCAACTGATGAATCATTGAACACTACATCTGAAACTAATGATGTACTATGTGTTGGCTAATTGAATTTAAATTAAAAAAGTTAAAAAAAGTAAAAGCATAGACTTCATAGCCAAAACAAATAAATAAATAAAAATAGAAGTCCAACAACTTATTGAATATGAATGCCAGAGTTAAAAATTCTTACCAAATAAGACAAAAATGCCTGGAGGCTGTGACATTTTACACATAATCGATGTTGTTGGGTAGAAATGTGTCCCATGTTCCATTATCTACTTACATTTCATCTTAATATACATATTTTCAAATTAAGCATTAACTGATGGTGAAATCAGATACCCAGTGTATTCAAGTCAAGCTCTATGTCCTTGAAGACTGAGCATAGCTCACCGTTCTCACCATCTCTCTGTATGAATTAAACACACTGCATAAAGCAAACTCCTGGAATGATGAGAGAAATGTAAATAGGAACTAGATGTGATGCATTTTAAATATATCAATCACGGCCCATAATATATATTCTGTAATCTATAAAACTATTATGTGCTTATGCAAATTTGTCACATATCCTTATTTTTTTAAAATGTTCAATATCGAACTCATAAACATGTGTTTATAAACTCACTCTACTTCACTTTGTGCATATTATACAAGATTTTTATACTATGATCACCAAGGTTATTAGGTTAATAATGTGATTAATGCCAACAGTCAAGAAATATATGGCAAATAAACATTTTTATATTAATAAAGAAAATAACTGTTTTTGATTTTTCTTGTTCCTGAATAAATTGACTCATTTTCTTTTTCTATTTTTTAATCTTGAGTAGTTAAAAAGTTGTGCTTTATCTTTTGGGGATCTTGTCACCTGAAGACAGTGTGAGGTGACGACTTTTGGTTCTAACCTTGGTGTAGCCTTGTGTCCACTGTTCTGCAAAGACATAAGGAGCTGCCACAACTCCGTAGGCTGATGGGCACAGCTTCTTCTTTTCTTTGTTAAATTACTTAACTTGCTCTCTTCTCTGCCCCATCAGAGAATCTTCTATCGTTTGTCCTTTGGGGTGGATTTATTCCCTTATTCCTAGCCTGGGGATACTTAATGTCCAGGGACACAGTGTTATGGTTAGCTGGATGGAAAAGCATTTGGAAGGTCAGAATAAGTAGAGAGAGAGGCAAGAGACAAGGGTGGAGAAACATAGTCACAGAGAAGGAGGGAGAAAGTGGGGGAACATTAGATTTATCTGACATATATTCTCAATAATGAAGCAAAGAGATCAATGGACTTGTGAATAATGAAGCACAGATTTCCCAGTGAAAAACACCAAAAGTTTTTACAAAAATCGACCTCTCAAGACATACAAAATACACACTATACTCTTTTTTTTTTTAATTTTTTTATTGTTATGTTAATCCCCATACATTACATCATTAGTTTTAGATATAGTGTTCCATGATTCATTGTTTGTGCATAACACCCAGTGCTCCATGCAGAACGTGCCCTCCTCAATACCCATCACCAGGCTAACCCATCCTCCCAACCCCCTCCCCTCTAGAACCCTCAGTTTGTTTTTCAGAGTCCATTGTCTCTCATGGTTCTTCTCCCCCTCCGATTTCCCCCCCTTCATTCTTCCCCTCCTGCTACATTCTTCTTCTTCTTTTTTTCTTTCTTAACATATATTGCATTATTTGTTTCAGAGGTACAGATCTGAGATTCAACAGTCCTGCACAATTCACAGCGCTTACCAGAACACATACCCTCCCCAGTGTCCATCACCCAGTCACCCCATCCCTCCCACCCCACCCCCCACTCCAGCAACCCTCAGTTTGTTTCCTGAGATTAAGAATTCCTCATATCAGTGAGGTCATATGATACATGTCTTTCTCTGTTTGACTTATTTCGCTCAGCATAATACCCTCCAGTTCCATCCACGTCGTTGCAAATGACAAGATCTTATTCCTTTTGATGGCTGCATAATATTCCATTGTATATATATACCACATCTTCTTTATCCATTCATCTGTTGATGGACATCTCGGCTCTTTCCACAGTTTGGCTATTGTGGACATTGCTGCTATAAACATCGGGGTGCACGTAGCCTTTCGGGTCCCTACTTTTGTATCTTTGGGGTAAATACCCAGTAGTGCAATTGCTGGATCATATGGTAGCTCTATTTTCAACTTTTTGAGGAACCTCCATACTGTTTTCCAGAGTGGCTGCACCAGCTTGCATTCCCACCAACAGTGTAGGAGGGTTCCCCTTTCTCCGCATCCCCGCCAACATCTGTCATTTCCTGACTTGTTAATTTTAGCCATTCTGACTGGTGTGAGGTGGTATCTCATTGAGGTTTTGATTTGGATTTCCCTGATGCCGAGCGATATTGAACACTTTTTCATGTGTCTGTTGGCCATTTGGATGTCTTCTTTGGAAAAATGTCTGTTCATGTCTTCTGCCCATTTCTTGATTGGATTCTTTGTTCTTTGGGTGTTGAGTTTGATGAGTTCTTTATAGATTTTGGATACTAGCCCTTTATCTGATATGTCATTTGCAAATATCTTCTCCCATTCTGTCAGTTGTCTTTTGGTTTTGTTGACTGTTTCCTTTGCTTTGCAAAAGCTTTTTATCTTGATGAAGTCCCAATAGTTCATTTTTGCCCTTGCTTCCCTTGCCTTTGGTGATGTTTCTAGGAAGAAGTTGCTGCGGCTGAGGTCGAAGAGGTTGCTGCCTGTGTTCTCCTTTAGGATTTTGATGGACTCCTGTCTCACATTGAGGTCTTTCAACCATTTGGAGTCTATTTTTGTGTGTGGTGTAAGGAAATGGTCCAGTTTCATTCTTCTGCATGTGGCTGTCCAATTTTCCCAACACCATTTGTTGAAGAGACTGTCTTTTTTCCATTGGACATTCTTTCCTGCTTTGTCGAAGATTAGTTGACCATAGAGTTGAGGGTCCATTTCTGGGCTCTCTATTCTGTTCCATTGATCTATGTGTCTGTTTTTGTGCCAGTACCATACTGTCTTGATGATGACAGCTTTGTAGTAGAGCTGGAAGTCCGGAATTGTGATGCCGCCAGCTTTGCTTTTCTTTTTCAACATTCCTCTGGCTATGCGGGGTCTTTTCTGGTTCCATACAAATTTTAGGATTATTTGTTCCATTTCTTTGAAGAAAGTGGATGGTATTTTGATGGGGATTGCATTGAATGTGTAGATTGCTCTAGGTAGGATTGACATCTTCACAATATTTGTTCTTCCAATCCATGAGCATGGAACGTTTTTCCATTTCTTTGTGTCTTCCTCAATTTCTTTCATGAGTATTTTATAGTTTTCTGAGTACAGATCCTTTGCCTCTTTGGTTAGATTTATTCCTAGGTATCTTATGGTTTTGGGTGCAATTGTAAATGGGATCGACTCCTTAATTTCTCTTTCTTCTGACTTGTTGTTGGTGTATAGGAATGCCACTGACTTCTGTGCATTGATTTTATATCCTGCCACTTTACTGAATTCCTGTATGAGTTCTAGCAGTTTTGGGGTGGAGTCTTTGGGATTTTCCACATAAAGTATCATATCATCTGCAAAGAGTGAGAGTTTGACTTCTTCTTTGCCAATTTGGATGCCTTTGATTTCTTTTTGTTGTCTGATTGCTGTGGCTAGGACTTCCAATACTATGTTGAATAGCAGTGGTGATAGTGGACATCCCTGCCGTGTTCCTGACCTTAGGGGGAAAGCTCTCAGTTTTTCCCCATTGAGAATGATATTCACTGTAGGTTTTTCATAGATGGCTTTTATGATATTGAGGTATGTACCCTCTATCCCTATACTCTGAAGAGTTTTGATCAAGAAAGGATGCTGTACTTTGTCAAATGCTTTTTCTGCATCTATTGAGAGGATCATGTGATTCTTGTTTTTTCTTTTGTTAATGTATTGTATCACGTTGATTGATTTGCGGATGTTGAACCAACCTTGCAGCCCAGGGATAAATCCGACTTGGTCGTGGTGAATAATCCTTTTAATGTACTGTTGGATCCTATTGGCTAGTATTTTGGTGAGAATTTTTGCATCCATGTTCATCAGGGATATTGGTCTGTAATTCTCCTTTTTGATGGGGTCTTTGTCTGGTTTTGGGATCAAGGTAATGCTGGCCTCATAAAATGAGTTTGGAAGTTTTCCTTCCATTTCTATTTTTTGGAACAGTTTCAGAAGAATAGGTATTAATTCTTCTTGAAATGTTTGGTAGAATTCCCCTGGGAAGCCATCTGGCCCTGGGCTTTTGTGTTTTGGGAGATTTTTGATGACTGCTTCTATTTCCTTAGTGGTTATAGGTCTGTTCAGGTGTTCTATTTCTTCCTGGTTCAGTTTTGGTAGTTGATACATCTCTAGGAATGCGTCCATTACTTCCAGGTTATCTAATTTGTTGGCATAGAGTTGCTCATAATATGTTCTTATAATTGTTTGTATTTCTTTGGCGTTGGTTGTGATTTCTCCTCTTTCATTCATGATTTTGTTGATTTGGGTCATTTCTCTTTTCTTTTTGATAAGTCTGGCCAGGGGCTTATCAATCTTGTTAATTCTTTCAAAGAACCAGCTCCTAGTTTCGTTGATCTGTTCTACTGTTCTTTTGGTTTCTATTTCATTGATTTCTGCTCTGATCTTTATTATTTCTCTTCTCCTGCTGGGTTTAGGCTTTATTTGCTGTTCTTTCTCCAGCTCCTTTAGGTGTAGGGTTAGGTTGTGTACTTGAGACCTTTCTTGTTTCTTGAGAAAGGCTTGTATTGCTATATACTTTCCTCTTAGGAATGCCTTTGCTGTATCCCAAAGATTTTGAATAGTTGTGTTTTCATTTTCATTGGTTTCCATGAATTTTTTTAATTCTTCTTTAATTTCCTGGTTGACCCATTCATTCTTCAGTAGGATGCTCTTTAGCCTCCATGTATTTGAGTTCTTTCTGACTTTCCTCTTGTGATTGAGTTCTAGTTTCAAAGCATTGTGGTCTGAAAATAGGCAGGGGATGATCCCAATCTTCTGGTACCGGTTGAGACCTGATTTATGACCTAGGATGTGATCTATTCTGGAGAATGTTCCATGGGCACTAGAGAAGAATGTGTATTCCGTTGCTTTGGGATGGAATGTTCTGAATATGTCTGTGAAGTCCATTTGGTCCAGTGTGTCATTTAAAGTCTTTATTTCCTTGTTGATCTTTTGCTTAGATGATCTGTCCATTTCAGTGAGGGGGGTGTTAAAGTCCCCCACTATTATTGTATTGTTGTCGATGTGTTTCTTTGCTTTTGTTATTAATTGCCTTATATAATTGGCTGCTCCCATGTTAGGGGCATAGATATTTACAATTGTTAGATCTTCTTGTTGGATAGACCCTTTAAGTATGATATAGTGTCCTTCCTCATCTCTTATTACAGTCTTTGGTTTAAAATCTAATTTGTCTGATATAAGGATTGCCACCCCAGCTTTCTTTTGGTGTCCATTAGCATGGTAAATGGTTTTCCACCCCCTCACTTTCAATCTGGGGGTGTCTTTGGGTCTAAAATGAGTCTCTTGCAGACAGCATATCGATGGGTCTTGTTTTTTAATCCAATCTGATAGCCTGTGTCTTTTGATTGGGGCATTTAGCCCATTTACATTCAGGGTAACTATTGAAAGATA